>NC_138499.1:75702047-76161613 GCF_964252035.2 Podarcis erhardii | reverse complement strand
CTCATCTCACCATCACTGCATAAGTACCCAGGGTGCACAGGACAATTCTATAACTCCCTGCTGCTTTCAGATGCCAATCCTGCTGTAACATACAATGCTGCCAGATTCTGCACAGCAGCACTCAAGATTCAACGGATGATGACCTGCGCCCCAAACAAATATAATGGGCACTTGTATTGGAATGCTCTGTAGACTGCTATCTGTGGTCTTATATATACAGTACTAGCCTTTTGTGCTCTTTCACTCTTGTCTGATGTTCCTAACCCTTCTTTTAGACTTCCTTAGCTTCTTTTGGATTCTTATGGATATATGTGTGTGTGTGTGTGTGTGTGTGTGTGTGTGTGTGTGTGTGTAAAGGTACCCCTGCCCGTACGGGCCAGTCTTGTCCAACTCTAGGGTTGCGTGCTCATCTCGCTCAAGAGGCCATGAGCCGGCGCCATCCAAAGACACTTCCGGGTCACGTGGCCAGCGTGACGAAGCTGCAGCTGGCGAGCCAGCACCAGCGCAGCACACGGAAACACCGTTTACCTTCCCGCTATAAAGTGGTACCTATTTATCTACTTGCACTTAAGGGTGCTTTCGAACTGCTAGGTGGGCAGGAGCTGATACCGAATGACGGGAGCTCACCCCGCCGTGGGGATTCGAACCGCCGACCATGTGATCAGCAAGTCCTAGGCACTGAGGTTTTACCCACAGCGCCACCCACGTCCCATATATATATATTCTGTGTTAACTCCTTTTAGTGTGACACCCCCCCCCCCGATTTTTAATTATTTTAAAAGATTGTACCCCTCCCTCCTTATGCTGGTCTACAACTGTAATAAAGTGTTGTTATTATTGTTGCTGCTGTTGTTGACTCCCAGGCTGTGCACCTGTTCCTTAAGGGGCACATTTACGCGATTCAGGACTAGGGAGTCCCCCACAGCTGCCTTTCCCCCAAAAAACAGTACTTCTGTCTTGTCAGGATTCAACCTCAATTTGTTAGCTACCATCCATCCCCCAGCTGCCTTTAGACACTCCCACAGCACATTCATTGCCTTCACTGGTTCTGATTTAATAGAGAGGTTATATGCATCTGTTTGCTTTTATGTAATTTGTTCTTTATGAACCTGTAATCCCTCCTTTTTAAAAAGCATGTTATCCCATACTTTTCAGACATTCCCTCTGTGTGTGTACTGAAAATATGGAGAGGGGAAAATAATAATAATAAAAATTAATAATAATGATTTTTTATTTATACTCCATCCTTCCCGGCCAGAGCTAGGCTCATGGCGGCTAACACAAGTAAAATTACAATTTAAAAAATATATAAATATAAATATAAATAAAAATAAAAATAATATATAAATAAAAAGGATTATATCTGCTAGCCTCTGCATTCAGTGAAAGGGCTGCCTACACTCATACAGCTGTATGCATGCCGAAAACCCTTTCAGACTTTCTGTCAAATATACAGAAGTCAGGGACAGCAGGTGGAAACCTGCCTTCAAAGAAAAGGCTTGAACAGGGCCAACGTGTTTCATTTTGCTCTCTGCAAGCATTTCACATGATCTTTTATTTCTGAAATCAATGCTCTTTGAGTTGCCCAAGTGTCTAATTGATTTTCCATTTTAATACTAGAGCAAAAGATTGGAGGAGCTGTAAACAGGAGAAGAACCCAGGGCTCTCAGCTAGCCTTTCATATTTCACTGCTTACATAAACAAACAGGGAATGCTGAATGTATGTCTGAGGAAGAGAGGTTGTGGTGGCAGACCCTACCATCAATTTCCACACATTAATCAGCCAGTGAACTGTGGCGGCTGTACCTGCTACTGCTGTCCTGCTCTTCTATCCACACATTTAGCACCCCAATTGGTTGTATGAACATAGCTTGCCTAAACAATAGTATGGTTATTGTCCTGGCTTGTGTATGGGGAAAAAAGCTCAGAATTCCAAGCAAATATGCAATTACCCAAGACTATGAGCAAGAGAATTCTACTTAATTGAGTGATCCCAAAGATGTTAGTTAACAACTGACATTTTTATTTATAGCTGCACATTCTGTGTGAATTCTCTCCTGTTGTTCTCAAGAAGCACAAAACAGTGAAGCCCTGAGGCACTGGGCAATGAGGAGAGATTAGGGATTCTGCTGGTTTACTGCGTACCTCGCTGACCAGCAGTCTCCCTGCCTGAGCTGGCCTTGGAAGTGGTGTTGAGGACTCCCAGATTACTGGTTCTGGGGGGACTCAGGACTTCATGGCTGCCATGATTTACATGGGGCTGTCCCAACATGTCACTAGCACAATGCATGTGACAGGCCACACTCTGGACCTTGTTTTCTCAACTACACAAGAATAAGGTGATATGAAAGTGGGGGATATTGACATTAGACAGGTTCCCAGGTGCCAAGTTGTGCCCAACATGGGGGGGGGGAGAATGTGTGATATTAAGTGTGCCTCGCATGATATCATGCATGTTGCACATGTGTGAGAGGTCACACATATGATGACTGTTGCTTCAGGAGAGGCCAACTAGGCCTCCTCCCGATACGACATTCGTGCACCAGGCTGCTCAGCCTGGGGTGGCATTCTGCCAATGCTCCTCTACCCCTCAAGATTCAGGAGGCTGAGCTGCATCCCAGTGGATATGGAGGGGGGACTGTACAGGCCTCAACCCCACCTGGACAGGTTATACAGCAAACTAAAGGGATAGCAGAAGAGTTTATGTAACTGGAGGGAAGAGAGAACAGACTTTGAAAGTTCTGTGATCCTGACAGCAATGCTCAGATACATCAATACAGTGGTATCTCAGGTTAAGAACTTAATTTTTTTCTGGAGGTCGGTTCTTAACCTGAAACTGTTCTTAACCAGAGGTACCACTTTACCTAATGGGGCCTCCTGCTGCTGATGCGCCACTGCCGCACGATTTCTGTTCTCATCCTGAAGCAAAGTTCTTAACCCGAGGTACTATTTCTGGGTTAGCGGTGTCTGTAACCTGAAGCGTCTGTAACCTGAAGCGTCTGTAACCCAAGGTACCACTGTATGATATACCCACATGTGTTTTTCCATTTCATGGCCATGGGGTTCAGCACCACATAGAATTGTGGAGTCAGAAGGAACCCTGAAGGTCATCTCCTCCAACTCCCTGCAATCTTAACTAAAGCATCCATGACAGATGGCCATCCAACCTCTGCCTCAAAACCTCCAATGAAGGAGAGTCCACCACCTTCCAAGGAAGCGTATTCTACTGTCAAACAGCTCTTACTGTCAAAAAAAAGTTCTTCCTGATCTTTAGTTGGAATCTCTTTTCTTGTAACTTGAAGCCATTGGTTCAGTTCCTGCCATACAGAGCAGAAGAAAAGAAGCTTGCTCCATCTTCCATGTGACAGCCCTTGAGATATTTGAAGATGGCGATCATATCACCTCTCAATCTCCTCTTATCCAGGCTAAACATACCCAATTCAACCGTTCCAAAAAAGGCTTGGTTTCCAGACCCTTGATCATCTTGGTCACCGTCCTCTGCACACATTCCAGCTTGAACGCAAGGTGCTTCAATTCAGGTGAAATGTACTGCTTACAGATTAAAGGCCAAAAATAACAGAACAGAAACCTCCTCTGCTATAATGCCAGCAGCATTCAAAGCTCTGTATCTCCAAGAAACACATTCCACATGTTTGCCAGTCATGGAACCGCAGAGGATTCCGGAGCATGTGCATAGTGCAAATTCAGTTCCTGTTGGGCATCCAGATCTGAAAGACTTGTCATTATTCTCTGTCAATTGGGAGTCTACCTGGAACCTACCAAACTATTGTGCATTGTGAGGAAGAATTTGTAGTGGGTGGACAAGCTGTCTTTCAGGAACAGCTGAGTACAAACCACATGCCAGCCATGTCAGATTTGAATGTGCACATGCATATTTTTTCAGCCTTTGTTGCATGAAATACACATTCCTTTCTCAATCATTGTTTAGATCTATTATAAAGTGACACAAGTAGTGAAAAATCCGAGGGTTGTAAAGGGGAGGGCAAACAGGCAGATTCTTAAGGCTGCAAGTGTGCGTGCAATGAGAAGTACTGAGAATGGCATTATCGGCAGAGGAATTGAGAGATGCAAAACATACTTCCAAATTGATCGTTTTATACCCTGGCATATGGCCAGACCCAGATTAGCATTACAACTTTGTGAAACCAACTACCTGTCTATATAATCTTGGTGAAGTGACATTTTGTCCGCTCACTGTGATTCAGCATTAACTGATAGCTTACATCTCTGAAAAGCTATCCAGAACAATTTTCTGCAAACAGCATTGCTGACCCAGACATTTGCTCTCTGAAGACAAACCCAGATGGTACCTCTCTCTACCCACCCACCAATTTAGAAAAACCTTCACTATTCAGACACCAATTCCTATTGTCATTTTCCTCTCTCCCCCCCCCTCCAATGGTATTGCCTAAGCTTATTTGCATTTCACTGCTGACTGAGTGTAACAGCCTGTTTTGTCAAATCTTCTAGGGTCCAGAGAGCCTTTGTGGTGAAATCATGCCTTTTCATCTAGGCCATTGTTTCCAGTTATGCCTTATTTAGCATTTAATAAGGCAGGCAGTCTTGCAATGAGGTTGCAGCATGGGAGACCTCTGTCACTGATTGGCTAAATTTGTGACAGCGAACAAAGTTGTCAGAATGTTTGCAGTCCAAAGTTTGTGTGGAAAGGAAAAGTACTCTGTTTGGCTGGGTTGGGACTCAAACTTCTCATAGGACAAATTTTTATGGCCCAGTCTGAGTACTAGGGAAAAAAGACCCTTGGTGTTAGAGAAGGATCCTGGCAACAAGGTGGCTGAATGAAGGGGGCAGAACAGACAGTGGTTTCAGAAAATGTAACATGAGCAAAGAAGGCAGAGCATATGGAACATTAAGGTTAAAAGAAGCCCTAAATAAATTTTGCTACTGGAATTTCCTGTAGGAATTTTGCTACAGGAATTTTGTTCAGGAAGGCTGTATCTGAGGCTAGAAAAATGCAATTGTTAAGGAAGCTGATCAAGAGATAGGGTTACTGAATAAAGTGGGTCAAAAGAGACTGAAAAGTTAGAATCTGAGGAAACAGAGGGAACGTAAGGAGAATATGAACCTAAGAGAAAGTGAGGCAGGGACAAAGTCTCACACTGAGTGAAGATAAAAGCGGATACAGGTACAAGTATAAATACTGTATAGGGAAGGATTGGAGGGCTGGGGAGTATGAGCAAATAAAGCAAAATGTGGGGCTTTAGCTCAGCCCTATATTCTCCTGGGCTGCCTCATGCTATATCTAGAGACCAAACAGAGAGAGCTTACCCAGGCAAGTTAAACGAAAGGGCTGAGGAAAAACTTTAGGCCTCAAGATTTCTAACAGTGCTGACAAGAATAGAAAATGTTGTTCCCATGCTTCCTGCAACAGTGGGTGTCATATTACTTGCACAAACTCCTGGCACCACCCCAGCCTCACTTCTAAAGCCAGACATTGCAATAAGCCTTTCCACTACCTCACTTATCTTGGTAACTTAAGTTTGGGGAAAGGACAGGGAAGCGACAGTGAGATCTCTAGGCCCCATCATGGTGTCGGTAACATCAAAAGCAGTTAGAATAAAAACCAAATAAAAATGAATTCATGTTGATCAAGTGCATTCCAAACTGAGCCATGAAAGTTGGTCTATTCACTAATCTGGATACAACTTCCGAAAGTATGCACTGATAAAAGAAAAGCTCAACAGCCTCAGAGTTGTTAGGAATTACAACACTTTCCATACTTTACTTGTAAACACTTTAGTTTCAGCAAAGGGGAAATTAGGTGCAAATAGTCTTATCAAGTATTGCTCTACAAAAATAAGTGTTTACTGTGTGCCATAGGAGATGTGTCTTCCTGTTTCCACAGTCATTTCTTAATTAAATTTGTTTTACCCATTTCTGCAGATACTTACTCTCAAGCTGATTGAGCAAAGCAGTAACACAGGAGGAACATTTACGTCAAATGGCAAGAAAAGAAGCATTACGTGAAGTTATAAAAGGTAGTGCTTCTGTGAACCAAAATGGAAATGTTCGTTTCTTCCTGCACTCCTTGGTTGCTTGTCAGTATTCAGTGATTTAAATGCATAATTTATTAAACACTCTCTTAACACTGGGAACTGTCAGATTTAAAGCGTTTCATTTAGCCTTCGTTATTTTATAAAGGGATTACAGTGTTTAATTTTAATGACTTTCCCCCCAGCCCCTTTCAATCAGTCTCCATTTTGTGCTGTACATACATAGGATCAATGTCATTCATGTATGCTACTTCTCTTGAAGGTGAGATGAAAAGCTTTCCCAGTTCCCCAAGCCTCTCGTTAAGGTTTTGTCTGGCCTTCATTTTGCTCCTAAGCATGCAAAATGTCTGATGATATGGAGCTGATTCTGGGTATGCCTATCTCTCTTTCTCTCTCTCTCTGCATTTTGTTAGCAGAAAAAAGCAAACAAAATTGAACATTAATTCATCTGGAGTTGCCACAAATATCATTTGAACCTACTGCAAAATTTACATCATTACCACACCCTTCCTCTTTGCCCTCCCGCCATACCAAAAAAACTGTTGGGATGTTAGGTCAGGTAAGCATGCCACCCCACCTTGCCAACTGCTACTGATCTTTCTCCCTTCCACTGTCAAACTCTTTCAATTGCAAATTCATTGGGGGGGGCATGGACCTCATGTGGGGTGGTGTTGTTTTTTTGTATTGTATTTGTGCATTTTCTATAGTACGATGATTATTGCTTCTGTCAATCTCACCCAAACATGGTGTTCTCTGGATGCTTTGGAGCACAATTCCCACCAGAGTTATAGTTGGGGAAGGCTGCCTTATGTTATTCTGTAAAGTGCTATGCAAGTTGATGCTACTGTGCAAATCATAAGAAGAATGGACTACTTTACAGGGTTCCTGTAAGCTTTACAGTGATTTGCTTTGTGCACATAGTGTTTATATAGCACTTCACCTAAATATTATCATTACAAGTCAAAAGAGGCAGATAAATGGCATGCAATCTAATCTTATTGCACACAGAGCTTTGAAAGCAATGAAATGAGGGCAAGAATGGGAAATTTAAGGTATTTCAAGGATGGTGATAAATATCAGTGTTGTCCTTGTTTCCTTCCCGGCATCCCTCAAGACAAAAAAGCATCCTTCCTAGGCTGATCAAGGTCAGAAGAACCCTGTCAATCATGAAAGGGGCAACAGTGTTTCATTCTTCCTCCTTTCTGGATATCTGCAAAAAGGACACAATGAAAGCTCGCTTGTTCATTGCTTTCACAGGCATCACTTGGAAGCCACTCACTTATACTGGGAGGGCAAGTGATTTATTTCTTTTTCCTATGAAGCTGCTTTCCTATTGAGTCAGAAAATTGGCCCCTCTACCTCAGTACCATCCACAAAGACTGACAGTGTCCTCCTTGATTTCAGACAGAGGTCTTTCTCAGCCAGCCCATGTTCTGCATCCTCAATCCTACTTCAGGTCTGAAGGAAGACATGGATAGGAAGTAGGGGCTTCTCAGTGAGTCATTGTTCCTCACTCCTGAATGGAATATGTTCCTTTGCTACATTCCTCAGGAGACATCCTCTTACTGCAGGCTCCATTGCCAGTGCAGTGCAGGAAGCAAAAGATGCAGAATTAGGAAATGGTCCTTTAAGAACACAGGCAGCACTCCGAGGAGTGGTGCCAACAGCAGGACTATTCTAGACAGTCTCCAGAAGGACTCTACCCATTGCTATGGTGAAAACTCTCCTCAGCTAGTACTGTCCATGGTCCTGAAATGCTCAGCTTTTCCTCTCACAACTCAGCCTTTCCTGAATCCTGTCACACATCTGCTGTATCTTGTTATGACTTGGCTCACTGGACATGATACTGTTGTACCTATTGTAGCTGTGTCCTACAGCAAGTCTCTCCTGCGATACTCAAGCCATGAAGAGACAAGACGCATTCCTGCTATGTGAGAGATCCTTTTGATCCTAGCCCCTTCTGCATGTGTTGTGTGTGCTCTACCACTTTATAAAGGAGATGAAAGTGAAAAATTGAAAAAAACAAAACAAAACCTGATTATCCAGTGAGCACTTTCCTATTCCAAAAGGTTGATCTACTAAAATCAACATTTTGAGCAGACAGGAATTATCTCTCCCCCCCCCCTTTCAAAATACAACACTTCTCAAGTTATACTATGAACAGCAGCACTGTTTGAGGTAAAAAAAAATCTAAAGGAAAGTTCGCATGTATGTACTAACAGCCAAAGGCAAAATGCTTTGCTTTGTTGTTTTTTTATGCTAGTCAAGCAGAATAATTACAGTTTCCATATTAACAAAACAACAAAAACAACAACCTCCCATAATCCCTGCAGTTTCCCACCCCACCCCCTTTCCTTGAGAATGCCATGACATTGTCTAGTACGTGGGTAGGCAAACAAAGGCCCGGGGGTTGGATCTGGTCCAGTTGCCTTCTGGATCTGGGCCATGGACGGTCCGGGAATCGCAGCGTGGATTTGATCGTTTGGGCTGTGCCAGCGCGTGCATTCGGCGGCGCCTTCTCCTTCCCTCCTCCTGGCTTCTCCCTGCCCTGCCTAGAGCTGAGAGGAAAGGGGCTGGGATTTATTGGTGTCAGCAGCAGCAGTGTTAGCACTCAAGCGGCCACCATTGTAAGCAGGCTCAGTTCAGGCTTTGTTGCTGCCAGCCCCTCTCTGGAGCCCTTTTGTACGCCGCTCACCATCCCGCTGCTGCCCGCCCCTGCTGCTCACAAGACACAGCTAAGCAGTCACCGAGGCTCATCCAATGCTGTGGAGAAGGGAGGGGAGAGTCGGGGGTGTCTTACCTGAGTAGAATGTGTCCTTTTATTTAAAATTATTAATTTTAGAATGAATTTTATATTTTAATTATAAATTATTTTTATAATGAAATGATTTTAGAATGTTTTATCATTTTACTGTTGTTAGCCGCCCTGAGCCCGGCTTCGGCTGGGGAGGGTGGGATATAAATAAAAATTATTATTATTATTATTATTATTATTATTATTATTATTATTATTATGCATCTCTGGGTTACATATTTATGGGGCCTGCCTGGTGCTCTTGAATAGTATGCTGTGTCCTTTTATTTAGAATCATAGAATCATAGAATCATAGAGTTGGAAGAGACCACAAGGGCCATCGAGTCCAACCCCCTGCCAAGCAGGAAACACCATCAGAGCACTCCTGACATATCGTTGTCAAGCCTCTGCTTAAAGACCTCCAAAGAAGGAGACTCCACCACACCTCCTGCTGAAAATGTCTGCCAACCCCTGGTCTAGCATTAGTTGAAGGGGCTCCCCCCCCCCTTCCCCTCTTATTCTTGGGAGTGGCAAGAAAACTGGCTCATGTCTAAAGTTTGGTAGGACTTCAATATCAAATCCATCTTCACTCAATAAGATGGATTGAACATTTACTAGATTGCTACATTGGCCAACTCACATCTTTCCTCTTTACAGAAGTTACACTACTACAATAGGGTGGGGTGAACCATAGGGAGATGGCTTTCAGATTGTGCCACCGCTGTAAGGAAGGTTAACTGTTGCACATGCTTTGGGAAACTACAAGCATTATATGCTATCATTAATTTAAGGGAAAGCATTTTACCCAGCTCTACTGAAACCAGCATTGCTTTGCCAGTGCACCACAGCTGCTTAAAAAAAATTGTGGAGAGCTACAGCAATGAGCCAAAGTGAGAGAATAATGAATCTTGATCTGAAAACCTCTTCTACAGCACTGTAGTGCTTCAGTCCTGAGTCACAATTTAATGTTTATTGTCAGTCATGTCAAATTTAAAGGAGTTGGAGGAGGAGGAACAGTGGGGGAATAACTGAAACTACCATGCCTAACTCTTTGGATTTTATTGTCACTTGCAATCCAGAAGGGAATTTCAACTCAAGGATGCTTCCATAGGTGAAAGGCTAATGCAATAGTGTGATTCGTTGTCAGCCATTGTTCACATTTATGCACATGCATTATGCATGCACTCTTTTATATAAGTAGATGTTGTAGCCTAATAAATTATGCACTTTTGCAACCTTGTGTTTTACATTGTAATGTCATGTTCAATGTGTGTATACTGCAAAGCATCGTTATGGGATGTGACACACCCAATATAAAATCCAAGGCTACAGATATTCATATACACATACACATATATATTTATTTCATTTTATACATTAACGCCAGAATTCATCACATTTCCTCACCACAACGATTTGTGTTGGTTTCTTCTTCTTTTCTTTGCAAGTGCATATGTGTACAGGGCCTAGAGAATAATTCTCACCGCTTATTTATATTTGTGAGAATTCTATGGAGAACAGAGTGTGTTTACCTTGTGGCAGCTGCAAATGCTGACATGCACCAGGAGAAAAAGTTTTAAATGACAGATTCTTATTTATGGGAGAATTGAAACTGACTGGAAGGCAATTGCTTTAGTAAATCTCCTGACAGGATTGCTTTAAAAATTGACTTAATTCTGTGTCCTGGATGTGTTCTGCATCTCCTGGCATGCGCGCGCGCGCACACATGCACACACACCTCCTTCCATGTTTTGTGTGACAATTTTGGATTCTCCCCCCTAAATAAGTGCAGCAGTTGCCTTGTCCCTACCTACAAGAGCCTGAGAAAGTGATTGGGGATAAAGAAAGTCTTTAAAGTCTGGTCTGTCCCAGTTCTGCATGGGGATGTAGCTAAATCCATCCCTGTGAGGATTTTAAACAGAAAATCCTTAATATTTTTTCAGGGGAATGAAAAAAAGTGTTGTTTTTTTTGTGTGTTTTTTTTTAAAAATAGGTACTTAAGATACAGTCCAAGGTCTGCAGCACAGGTCCTATTCCTGTATTTTATTTTGGTCTTTTAAACTTTTAGCATTAGTAATCCAGCAACCCACAGCATGCAGTGGCAGGCATGTGCGGCTTCTTGTCTCTAAATACTCCAACTGTGAATACAGCAACCACCCTTGAGAGTACAGGAGGAGAGCCAACTAGGGGCAGAAGGGGCTTTGGCCTCTTCAATATTTCTGGGCAGGGGGCTGAGTCCCCACCTGTCGGGGACCCTGCTGAGAAGGACTGCACTGAGGAAGAATGGTGGGAGCCACCCCTTCCTCCTGATCCTGAATCTTCCCAGGAGCAGGAAGACAGTATAGATTTGGAACAGTGGTTTGCAGAGGGGCATAGTTCAGAAGGCAGAAGCTGGGAAATTCTGGAAGAGGAAGAGCTAGCAGAAGAAACACTAGAAGAGAAAGAGTTAACAAATTCAAGGTCTCTGGATAGTATCCACCCCCCTTCCCTCAAAGTCCTAGAGAGCTCGGAAAGTGGCAGAACAGAAAACACAGTGGCTCCGAGCTCAGATTACAAGACGTAGGAGTGACGTAGATTAATAGATGGAGGTGGGGAGTGAACATAATGGGGATCACCACCATTTCTAAGAGAGGTGTTCTTTGTTCTCTCGCTGTGATTATTAAAGTTTTAACTGGTAAAAAGACGCCATTTCCTTTGTTCTGCTTATCTACTGCCATGGGTGGAGGAAGCTGATTCCCTGAAGCCTGACACTGCCCCAATATTGAAGCCCTCCATCCCTGGGTAAGCACTGGCATGCCAGGTGGGGGCAGGATACACAGAGGGTGACTGTCACTGTCCATGCTTTCTGCCACTGATGCATGAGCACTGGCAAGGCAGTGTCCCTGTAGTGTCGCTGTAGTGCAGCCCATTGGAGGCATGGCTCATTTGCATGTCACCATCCATCTCCCTCACACATTATTTCTGTGCATAAGAGGATTCAAGCGATACATGTGTGGGATAACCAGCCTCATATAACCAATATCTCTCTGTTCTACACAATGCAGAAATGTAGCGGAATGACCCAACCCAGCAGAGGCTGACGGGAAAGAAGAAAAGCTAGAAAAATGAACCACATGGAGACACAGAAGGCAACTTCCTCTGGGAGTGGGCACAACACCTTTTCGTTATTTAAATCATCCCGAACGCTAATAGTGAACTCATTCTCAGAATGCAAAACCTTACGAAGCCACAACGGCGCTGTTCACATGCCAGAGGGTCATATCAGAAGTCGTGGTGGAACCCCAAAGTTTGTAAAAATACAAACAATTTTCAAAAATAAAAACCTTAAAGGGAAGACTCCCCTCACAAAAAAGGAGAAGAACCAACTGTAGAGCACATGTCAGCTGGGAGGAAGAAATGTTAAAGTGAGGGAGTAATGGAGTGCAGTATCCCAGAAGTTGGCATGGCTGGATAGAGCACTGAACAGGAGCACTCCACAGTGCAACATGACCCATTTGTAATTTATAACGGTGCACTAGCAGTGTAGTAGAAGTTGGTTTGCAAATTACTGCTCAGTCCATAAGTCACTGGCTCCAGTTATAAGTCACTGACATCAATCCCAATCAGCAGAAGAATGCAATCTTAAAGATGCAATTAGCAGTCATTGAACATTAAATACACGGCATGTGATCCTATTACAACATTGTATACAAAACAAATTGGAAACAAAGCTTTGGCTCATATAACTTTGGCTCATATTAATCTTGCATTGTTCTTCTCACTTAAACAAAGACAGCTTTTCACTGTAAATGGGATTTCTAATATATGGATACCATCTACCATGTCACACTAATTTTGAATTCAGATGTAGTCTATACGACAGAACAGCAATTTAGAACGTTAGTTAATTTTAATTAAAATGAAAACCTTTCATTGATTAAAGGATAAATTATTCTTTAAACTGAAGCATAAATGAAGGTTGGGTTGGTACACTCATTTATGGTCACAATTATTATATTTGTTACTGCATGAATAGTATCACTTGAAAATTCAGATTTGTGTTCTCTATTTCTGTCTGCAATGTAATACAGATTATGCCTCATTTTCTCCCTTTGTGGCTGATTATTTTTCCAGTGGTGCTGTTGTTTGGTGGGGGAGGGCTATCCTCTACCTGAAAAATAAAAAAGTTTTAATTGTCCTCTATTACTGGTGATAAATCTGATCAGATTGGAGATGCATTGCTTTCCATACAGGAAAGCCTCACATAGCTAACTGATAAGGGCTAAGAATGTAGTTTAACAGTATAATGCAGGCTTCCTCAACCTCGGCCCTCCAGATGTTTTGGCCTACAACTCCCATGAACCCTAGCTAGCAGGACCAGTGGTCAGGGATGATGGGAATTGTAGTCTCAAAACATCTGGAGGGCTGAGGTTGAGGAAGCCTGGCATAATGCTATGCTTCCTCAGAAGTAAGTCCCAAGTAAGTGTGTGCAGCATGAGTGACCAATGGAGTGCTCAACAGATACTGTAGGACTACATCTCACATCATCCCTGACAAATGACTA
Source organism: Podarcis erhardii (assembly GCF_964252035.2). NCBI lineage: Eukaryota > Metazoa > Chordata > Lepidosauria > Squamata > Lacertidae > Podarcis > Podarcis erhardii. The sequence goes on along the minus strand of NC_138499.1, from coordinate 76,148,244 downwards.
TGCTGGCTGGGGCTAATGGGAATTGTAGTCCAACAATACCTGGCTGCTCCTGGTGTATATAGGATTTCAGCCTAAGAATATGAGCTAGGAATTTCACATTGCTCTTTCAGCCTCAGCACCACTACCCCATCTGAGGTCCAGCTCTGAGGGCTTTCTGGTGGTTGTTCACTGCAAGATGTGAAGCTACAGGGAACCAGGCAGAAGACCTTCTTGGTAGTGGCACCCACCATGTGGAATGCCCTCCCATTGGATGTCAAACATATAAACAATTACAGTGGAACCTTGGTTCTCGAATGGCTTAGTTGATGAACAAATTGGCTCCTGAACGCCGAAAACCGGGAAGTAAGTGTTCTGATTTTTGAACATTTTTCGGAAGCCGAACGTCCAATGTGGCTGTCAGCTATTGTGTCTGGAGCGCCTGCGCCAATCAGAAGCTGCCCCTGGGTTTCGGATATTTTGGAAGTCAAATGGCCTTCTGGAACAGATTACGTTTGAGAACCAAGGTACCACTGCATTTGACTTTTAGAATACATCTGAAGGCAGCCCTGCTCAGTGAAGTTTTAAATGGCTGATGTTTTATTGGTGCAACCCAATCAGATGGGTGGCACATTAATAATAATAATAATAATAATAATAATAATAATAATAATAATAGAGTACAGATGGGTTGGTGTACTCTTTAATATACAACACTGGTATGTGGAATGCTTAACTATTTGAAATGTGCCTTACAAATAATAATTCATCTTCATCATCATAGAAAGCGTACCAGATAAAGTCGCCAAGTTACTTTTTCTTCTATTGTACCATCTGGGAAAGATACTGTTGCATGGAAAACATGGTTAAGGCTGCAACTATAATGGTTATAAACTCTTTTTGATAGCAGCACAGTTGTGATTTGATTCAAGCAATCTTTTCCATGTGTGCCTCCTCTCCCTGCAGATTTTGCCCTGTGCATTTTCATGAGGAGATAATTTATGAGGTGGAGACAGGGAAAATAGCGAAGGAAAGAGTGTTCGGCACACTTCAAAGAAATAGTATTACTGTTCAGCCCTAATGGAATTCCAGAGATGTCACAAAGGTGAAATAAACTGTCATCACTGGATAAGCTATGGAACTTTCTTTTCTAGGCCACATGTTAGGATCTTCAAGGAAATTGAACTGTTCTTGTCTGGGAGCCACACTGCTTTCTAAAGGCCGACAAGATATACTTAACAACACTGTCTAAAGGGCTTACAGTTTGACCTAGAGTTGATTATATATTTTTTATCAGCTCAGTCACTCAGAGGAAGTTCTTATTTCTAACATACTTTCCAGTGTTGCTATATTGTCAAAAATACCTACAAATAAAATACCTACAAATAAAAATCTTTTATTACACTATGAAATGAGAGCAAGCAGCCAATGAATTAGATTGAATCTAACCTTTATTCTTTGTCTTAATCTAATTTTGCAAATATGACCAGTAGCTCAGTACTAGTGACCTGTCATCTTCAACTGTGCTAATAACATAATGTCAGCTTACCTTCAAACAAGTATCCAAAATGGAACATTTAAACATATTTTATTATCCTATATATCCCAACATATCCAGAACAGTGGACCGAACAGAGAATTTGTACTAGAATTTCCCAGAACCAAGTGTTTCGGCCAAGCCTGTGCTATACAGAAGCTCAAAGCACCCTATTTTTCCTGGACCAGGTGCTTTGAACTTGTTGTGCTGTGGGAGTATGTACAACCAGAAGGGCTGGCCCACCCTTGAGGCAAGGTGAGCTGACTGCCTCAGGTGGCAGGATTCACTGGGGCAGAAGATCCCAATGTCAATCCCCCCCCCCCATTACTGATGCAGATCTTCTCTCAACCCTTCTTCCCTGGCAATGGGGGGAGGCACCATTTTGGAGTCTGCCTCAGGTGCAAAAATGTCTTGGGCTGGCCCTGACAACCACAATGACCTTGGAATAATGTGCACATCTGCTTGGCTAGGTGGTGGCTTCTCAAAATCTGAGGCCTGCTGGCTTTCAGTTGTTTGCACTAGCACTTGGGGGGTGGGAGAATCAATGCAAAACAGTCCAGCAATATGTAGATTGCCTCATGGGTTGTTTGTTCACCCCTCATACTTTCCATCTGATGATCGCCCTTAAGAGCTCACACGCTCCTGAAAGGTTTCAGGCAGGAAACAGTCACTTAAAGTATTATTCACAAAGGCAAAAATATGTAATAAATAAATAAATAAATAAATCCCCTATCACTCTCATCCAAATCAATGGTTGCTGGAAAATATGGAGGAGGGCTTGCATGTTGCACACTGCCCCCCCCCCCCTTGTGTGTGAAGAAAACAAACTAAGCAATTCCCTGCAGAAGTCATTTTAGTTCTAGAAAGTTGAAGAGGCAACATACCCTGTTTGGAAATAGTTGTTTTTTTCCTAGCAAGGGGTGCATCCATATGAATACGTGCACAGCCACCTTTGTGGTGGTGATAGGCTTGCCTTCATCTTTGATAAAATGAGAGGGAGGAATTGTGCATAGTAATATGATCAATAAAACAATACAAAAAAAAAAAAAAAGACCTTGTGCCCAACAATTTACAATTAAAGCAGAAAGATATATCAAAATTTGTCTGGCAGGGCAAAAAGCCCAGAATAAAGTTTAAGATTTTAACTGATGCAAAAGATAGAGGGGGGTTTGCCCTGCCGGACTTAAGATTATATTACGAAGCAGCAGCTTTCTGCTGGCTGAAAGACTGGCTACTTCTTGAGAACACAGACATTTTAGATTTGGAAGGATATGATAATAGTTTTGGTTGGCATGCATACTTATGGTATAACAAGGCAATGGTGTACAAAGGTTTTAAAAACCATATTGTTAGAAAAGCATTATATAATGTTTGGAGCAGATACAAAGACCTATTGGAAAGTAAAACTCCCAGGTGGTTGTCACCAATGGAAGCCAAGGGGGTGAAAAAACTTAATATGGATTCTAAATGGCCAAAATATTGTGAAATCTTAGAATATGAAGGTGAAAGGGTTAAGCTTCAGAGTTATGAAAAACTAAAGTCCAAAGTTCGAGATTGGCTGCATTACCACCAGATAAATGAGACATTTAAAGAGGACAGGAAAATAGGATTTCAGAAGGAGAGGTCAAAGTTAGAAACGGAACTGTTAGAACCCAATACTAAGAATCTGTCAAGAATGTATAATTTGCTGCTTAAATGGAATACACAGGAGGAAACGGTGAAATCAGCTATGATTAAATGGGCACAGGATATCGGTCATGACATTATGTTCGCTGACTGGGAACAGTTATGGACCACTGGTGTTAAGTTCACGGCATGTAATGCCTTAAAAGAAAATATAATGAAAATGATCTACAGGTGGTACATGACCCCAGTCAAGCTTGCAAAAATTTATCATTTGCCCAATAATAAATGTTGGAAATGTAATGAGAATGAAGGTACCTTCTATCACCTATGGTGGACCTGCCCGAGGGTGAAAGCATTCTGGGAAATGATCTATAATGAAATTAAGAAAGTCCTTAAATGGACATTTACTAAAAAACCAGAGGCTTTTCTCCTGGGCATGGTTGGCCAATTGGTGCCAAAGAAGGATAGGATTTTCTTTATGTATGCTACTGCTGCAGCAAGAATTCTTCTGGCAAAGTATTGGAAGATGCAAGAACTACCTACTCTGGAAGAATGGCAGACAAAGGTGATTGACTTCATGGGACTGGCAGAGATGACCGGCAGAATTCGTGACCAGGGGAAAGAGGCAGTGGAAGAAGACTAGAAGAAATTTAAAATATATCTTAAAAACTGTTGTAAAATTGAGGAGTGTTAAGATGTCAAGGGGTAAGAAGCAGAGAATTACAGCTGTAACCAACAAATTTATGGGAATTTAATGAAGGGAACTAAATGGATAAATTGACTAAAGGGTTGCTAAAAAAATTCTTTCTAAAATAAGAATGCAGCGAAAGGGAGGTATGGGGAAGTCGATTGAAAGAAGTTACAAGAAAATAAGATTATGAATTAAAAAAAAACAACAACTTTACAATTAAGATACTTTAAAATAGTGGCACATGGGGTTTTTTTTGGGGGGGAGGGGTACTCAAGGGTAAAAAAAGAGGTAAAGGTAAAGGAACCCTGCACTGTTAAGTCCAGTCAAAGGTGATTATGGGGTTGTGGTGTTCATCTCGCTTTCAGGCCGAGGGAGCTGGTGTTTGTCCACAGAAAGCTTTCCAGGTCATGTGGCCAGCATGACTAAATCGCTTCTGGCGCAACAGAACACCGTGGTGGTAACCAGAGCACACAGAAACACCATTTACCTTCCCAGCAGTACCTATTTATCTACTTGCACTGGCGTGCTTTCGAACTGCTGGAGCTGGGACAGAGCAACAGGGGCTCACCCCGTTGTGGAGATTTGAACCGCCAACCTTCTGATTGACAAGCCCAAGAGGCTCAGTGGTTTAGACCAGAGCGCCACCCACGTCCCTACACTCACTGCTATGCAGAACCAGCACTTTCTTTGGTAGAAGGAAAGCACTGGTTAAAAGTGTGGAATTTACTATAACAACTTCATGGTGAGTACTGGCACCTGTTTTTTTTCTAGAAGAAAAGTGTTGCTTTATACAGCAGCATTATAGGGAAAATCTCTGAGCGGAAAACTATCAGGGAAAAATAACTGGAAGGAAGTATAAATGATGTATGTGTACACCCACCCTCTGCAGCTATAGAGCTCAGCCCATAGAAAGCTAAAGATCAATGGGCAATTTGGACTTTATACACACACACACACACACACACACACACACACGTAGCCCACTAATGTGTACACTGGTGCCTCATGGAATTCTGCTGAAGCAAACACCACTGTATCTGATTCCCTGATGGAGACCCATTGCATTGCTCAGGCAAAGGGAAATTTCCCATAAGAAAACAGCTTCCGTTGTGCCAACCAAATCCTGAGTCCTGATCCCTGAGTCTCCCTGAAACCATTGCCACAGACAGACAGACAGTTAAATATTGAAGCCAACAATCCAATGCATATTGAACACAGTGGGGCTTATTCTTGAGCAAACACGTCCAGGAATGGGCAGCGTGCGACATTCACATCAGTGGGCCTAACTTTTGGCATGATTGATATGCAAACCACAGCTTCAAATGAGATGAGTCACTGTGTGATATTCTATGCCCCTTGCACCATAAAGTTGGGAAAAGCGAACCCTCTGAAAGCGCATCAATAAATAAAAGATAACATGGCTAATTAACCGTCAGAATATGGCATTCTACTTAAGGGCCACCACAGTTAAACAAACATTGCATCCAGACTAATTCATAGTTATGTAACCTATGATTTGGTGTATGCATGGCTCTACAAACACACACATAATTGTTTAATCAGCTGTTAATTCGGTGCTTTCTGATTCCAGAAGGTTGTTAATTCCTGACTGATTACCTCTTTAATTTCCCTCAAAGAAGCAGACTGAAGGGCATGGCTGTTTGCGACATAATGGATTTAGGAAGGGGAAAAAAGGGGGGCAGTATCATAATCTGTGGATGAACAGAATGTGTGCATTTAGAGAACCAATGCAAAGGCACAGGTTAAGAGAAGGCAGGCTGCATCCTGATTGGAAAAAGCTCTTGATAGTTGGCAGGTGCATGGAGACCCATCTCAATCCTATGTCTCATGCCACTTGTGAGCTAGTAGGAGGGAGCTGCAGTCCAAGATAGGAAAAGAGGTGGTAAGGGAATACCCAACTATTTAATAGTAATAGGATTTCAAATCTCCAAGGCCAGATGCGCTGCATCCAAGGGTGCTTAAGGAGCTTGTGGGTGTAATCACAGAGCCTGTGTCTACAATCCTTGATAATTCGTCAAGAACAACCGAAACCTCTCCATATAAACAGCATGTTCCTTTATTCTTCCTAATGTTTCTCTTTCCCACACACTTAACACTGCATCTCTCGAATCTTTTGCAATGTAGATCCAAATCAGAGCTGCATTTTATATATTTATTCACAATTGACTTAAATGTCCTTCATGCGTCCCATGTATATCCCCTGGTGCTGATGTAAATTGAGAAAATGTGGGGGAAGAGTAAACTCCTTCTCTCCTGATGTCTTATCTCGCTTTTTTAAAAAGAATGTCAGGAGATCTGATTACTGTCATACTTTGGATCTCAAATGCCTTGGCTCCCGAACAAACTGGCTCCTGAACGATCTAAACCCAGAAGTGAGTGTTCCAGTTTTCAAACGATTTTCAGAAGCCGAATGTCTGGCGTGGCTTCCGTAGGTTCCAGTTGGCCGCAGGATGTTCCTGCAGCCAATCGGAAGCTGCGCCTTGGTTTCTGAATGGTTCCAGGAGTCAAACGGACTCCCAAAATGCATTCTGTTTGAGAACGAAGCTACGACTGTACAGATCTCCAACCTCTCATCTAGTCTCACCCAGTGTTTCCCAACCTTTGGCCTCTAGCTGTTTTTGGACTACAACTCCCATCATCCCTAGCTAGCAAGACCCAGTGGTCAGGGATGATGGGAATTGTAGTCCATAAACAGCTGGAGACCAAAGGTTGAGAAACACTGGTCTAACCTATAGATGGTCCTCTAATGCAAATCTAAACAAACCAGTAACTTAACTGGAGAACAACTTGCACATTCAATCACTGCTTTCCTCACCCCTCCCAGAGATCCAACAAAAATATTTTCAAACCTGTTGCCTGTTCTTGATATTTATAAACAACAAAGCATTTTCATGAGAACTGGCAAATCCCAGTTATCTATGGTATCCTTACAAATGTGCGGAATATAAAAATTAACCTTCAACATCCCCCAGAGCTTTCAGACATTAACAGAATGATGTGAGCTATCTTTAATTCTCTCACTTCTGTTTGTTGTATCCAGAAAACAAAACAGGTGTTTCTCAGACCCATGTTTCCTCTACTGTCAAACACTGGGGAATGCACTTAGGTTTCTATACATTCTGTCGTTTTAATTCATCCATTCAAATCAGCTTGGCTTAACTGCTCTTCGTTTAATTGCGTGACTGCTGCAGTGTGTAATCTTGGTAGCCTTTGGACAATACCAGTCTCTGCACATCTGGAAGCCAACAACTGGAAAGATATTTCCACATTCCCTTTAAAACGCTGCCATCGATAAAAAAATTCCACCTCCAGCACGTCATAACCTAGCTATTAGCATTCTCTGTAAATATTGAAAAGCAAATAATTTGAGACTGGCTGTATAAATGTGTTCAATATTAAACAGTCAAACATTAACATTCATTATTAAAAAGTACTTTATTTGTATGACTTTACTTGTAAGCAAGCACCAGAGACGGGATGGGAAGTAATTCAGTCATCTGGAAGATTGCTATTGGATTCAACCCAAGAGTAAGATAAAGTTCGCATCCACAAAACACAGAAAAATCAAAATTGCAAGCAAACATAGGAGGAGACATTGGCATCTTTCATCAGCAGAGCTCCTCACTCACTTTGTAGTGGAGTCGTCGCTCTTCTGGCAGAGACATCTGTATGTGGTATGCCCCCTTCTATGGGAATGCCATTTGCATGTGAAGACCCCCAAAACCACCCCCAAATTAAGACACAATAGACACAGATTTTAGTTTAAGTTTTTTGGCATTAAAGTTTGGCTACAACTTTATTGATTACAGCATCAATAAATGCTTAGACATTGGTTCCAGACAACCTGAACCTGCACGGGGGCGGGAACAGGACTGACACTGGGCACTACCATATGTCAGTAAGGGAAAGCAACCTGGGGGAGCGAGAACACCTTCGATCTCACAGCTCACCCCAGATGCTCCCAGGGTCTCTGGCATGGCCCTAGCCCCTTGACAGGGTTCAGACAAAAGCAAGGCGAACCCCTAGAGCAGGAATGGAGGGGCAGGCACAGCCAACCATGTCCCCTCCCCAAAACATTGAACCAAATGCCTAACCACCAACCTTACAAAGTTGTGACTATTTGCTACGTGGTAGACAAAAACCAAGTGGCACCAGCCAATCAGCCAAATGGCAAATGTCCTACCGGGCCCCTGCTCTAAAACAGATGACCCCTAGACAGGCATAGCAAGGCCATAAGAAGCACCCTAAATCTAGGGAGAGGAGGGCGGGTGATGTGCTGCATGTCGCAAGAAAGTGAAACTCTCCAGTGACATGCAGCAACTTAAGTAGCCCCTCAGCAGCCAATAGCCAACCCAACTGACCAAATTCCTGCCCCAGCAACAGAGGGGCATCCAATGGGGTGTTGTGGTCACCCAAACGGTCCTGCCCCACAACAGGGAGGCAGTTTCTGGTGATCTCATCGCAACACATGCCCTCCATGATGGAGGACCTGACTTATATTTTGTATGTATAAACAAACAAACAAACTTGGGACCTTCTGCGTGCAAGACAGGTGCTCAACCACTAAGCTATGGCTCTTCCCAACTCATGAATTTGATTAGGACAAAAAAGGGGTGGTTGCAATGGCAGGGAGGGCTGGTAACGAGGTCATCACAAGATGAGCCCAAACTTCAAATTGGTTTGGGCTTCTCTCACAATCAGCTTGGAAGTTCTGAGCAAAGAAATTGGCTTTTCCCAAATGCCTTAATTCTGAATTTCATCTGTATCACTGTTAAAAACACTGTATTATCACAATCACTGCTATTTTTCTTTAATGCATGTTTGCAAAAAGCAGACTGATTTTGGGCCTGTGCATCTGGACAATGATTAAAGCATCCAAATTGATTGATTGTTCATCCTCCCCCCTTACTGTTTTGGCATATGGCCCTTAACAATATATTTATTTCCCATTTCATTCTGTTTGCAGCTCATTACAGCCTACCCTGGTTGGTCTCCTGAAGCACAGGCCTCAATTTCCCCCTCTGTGACCATTATTTTTCTTTGCTTTATGTTAGCATTGAGTTTCAAATGAGACTCAGCTCCCACGTTACAAGTTAAACTCATGGGAAAGTTCTGGCAAGTGATATTAGGGCTCATGAGCTAAACCATTCCTGTATATACATGTAGAAGTAAAAGTCACTAATGAAAATACTTGAAACCTGATAGGCCTCATTGTTTACTATTGTAGCAAAGCAGTTAGAATCAGGGCCAGCTCAACACATTTTGGCAGCTGCGCAAACCACAAAATGTCACCTTCTGCTGCCGGAGAAGAAGGTTTATGTGTGAAGCTCTACATCAGAAAGGGTGGGAGGAGACGCTACTGTAGAGGCAGCCATGGAGGGGGCACTGCTGCTGAGGAGGCTGGATCTACTGCCCATGTGAATCCTGCCACCTGAGGCAGTTGCATCACCTTCCCTCATGGGTGGGCTGGCTCTGGTTAAAAACACAAACAAACAAATAGGCAACCCAACCAACCAAAGTGCCCTTTTGAGGTTTTCAGTATGAGAAGTAGAACAACTGGGGCAGGAATTGTTTGACCCTCTCTCCTTCTAGATGTTCTTCCACTCAAAAGTGCTCACTATACGTGCTGCTTTTCCATGCCCACGGAAAAAAAAGATAAGCATACCCCTTTTAACCCCGGGGGTGGGAAAGCAGCTTAGAAGGTGGAGATTTTGAGAGCAACAATGGCCAGATGGGAAGGGGTCAAGTGGTTCTTCACCCTGCTAGTTCTCATTCATATGTTGAGCCTGCAAAGATTGCTTTGACCAAGAAGGGGGGGGGGAGAGAGAGAGACTGCTGTGTGACTGGAATCCTTCTCTTGTATAACAGAGGTTTTCAGGATAGCCAATCACAAAATCATGAGCATGTCACCAAGCTTACATGGTTTGTTAATATGCAAGCTTACTTATAGATTTTTTTTTTAGCGTATAATCCACAGGACAATATTTCATGGGACATATCTAATATTATCTGTGCATTTTGATGTCACAGTAAGATTGCTTTGTAAGTAATCCTTGAATGCTAATCCTTTGTGTTGAGATCTCTTCTGAGCAAAAGGCTTATGAAAATAATGAAATGAATATTCTTGAATCCACAGTGGCCCTGTTGTTTCCAAATTCTTCCTGTTCTACCCAATCTTTTTCTTCTTCCAAAATACTTATGAATTTATGTAAATTGTCAGAGGCAGATTTTAATTCTTTCCATTTATGTGAGTCCTGGAGTAAGGGAGACATCATGATTTCCCTGAGCTTATTTTATATTCCTTTGTTTCTGAATAGCTAGAAATCTGCCATCCATAAGATCAGTTTAATAGCTAATGTTTCACCAAAATTGATGTGATGTCTAATTATCTTAAAACAAGCAGCAAAGTCGGAATTGTCTGCGTAAAGTACAGTGGTACCTCGGGATGAGAACGGGATCCGTTCTGGAGCCCCATTCGCATCTTGAATGCAACATAAGCCGCGACGCCGCGTCTGCGTGGGTCACGTTTTGCTGATTCCGCACATGTGCGTGATGTCATTTTGAGCATCTGCGCATGCGTGAGCGGCGAAACCCGGAAGTAAAGCGCTCCGTTACTTCCAGATTGCCGCGGAGCGCAACTTGAACGCGCTCAACCTGACGCACATTCAACCCAAGGTATGACTGTAGTGGAAGTGCATTGTCTTTGTACCACATAAATCCAACTTCAAGCCCCTCTTATGTCCATATTTATTTAGCCTTGTGTAAACAGAATGTTAAAACTGACTTGGCTGCAAGACTATCATGTGAATTATTCCAGGGGAAAATGGGTGGTTTGGGGGCGCACTTTGGAGGTTCGCTGACTTCTTGATCAAACCAACAAAGCAACAAAATGGGGGAGGCCTGTAATACAATGACGTTTGCATGAATTGTTAAAACTAGAGTATTGATACCTGCTGGTACCTTGTTAGATGGTAAATTGTTCTGATGAGTTTGGTTTTTTCAAAAATAAAGAAACCGCTGATTTACAGTGGTTAAATCAGTGAGGTCCAGCTCCGAGGACTTTCTGGCAGTTCCTTCACTGCAAGAAGTGAGGCTACAGGAAACCAGGCAGAGGGCCTTCTCGGTAGTGGTCCCCTCTCTGTGGAAGGCCCTCCCATCAGATCACAAGAACATAAACAACTATCTCACTTTTAGAAAACATCTGAAGGCAGCCCTGTTTAGGGAAGTTTTAAATGTTTGATGTCTTATTCTGTTTTTAATATTCTGTTGGGAGCTGTCCAGAGTGGCTGGAGAAACCCATCCAGATGGGCGAGTTATAATTATTATTATTATTATTATTATTATTATTATTATTATTATTAATGGAATCCTATAATGTCTACTCAAAAGTATGTGCCAATGAGTTCAGTGGGGCTTGCTTATGGATGAGAGGGCATAAGTTTGCAGCCTTTGTGATCACATGTGATGTGCCCACAAAAACTCATTAATGAGTTGACCAACTTGAATCAGTTTTAGTACATATGAGTGGTAGCACAAGAAATAAAATTATTCATTTTTCACTTAAAGCTGCAACCAGAAGTTTGTAAAATTGAAGTTTACTGAGGCATATTTGAGGTGTTTAGCGCATTCTTGATCTTTCATAGCCACATCACATAAACATACACTAAAAGAGTGACTGTTCCTTTAAAAAAGCAAACCTATAAAAATGCCAGACCCATTGAACCTCTTGAGAACAATCTATCATCCAAAAAGAAATCAATAGTTTACTTATACTTAACATTTAATGCACAGCGAACTGTATAACAGTACCACTAAATGCTGCCTCCTCTATTCTTGAAGTCTTTTCTCTTTATTACTGGTCTCTATAGAAATTCTCAAAACACACACAAAAAAAAAAAAAACCCAAAAAAACACACCACCCATTATAATCTGAAATTTGTCCTTTGATTCAGAATACTGATTCTCCTCTTTATTTGCAATGAAAGATAAAAGGCAAATTGAATGGAAGTGTTTAATTTTTCTCGATGAATATCCACACACAGGTTTGTTCCCTTCCACCAAGACTAATTATCTTGGTGGTTGAGTCTGCCCTTAGTTTTATTATGATTAATTTCCCCCTCCCCAGCTAACACACTATGTCATTTATCCCTTTGAGATAGCCATCACAAACACTGGATATTAAGACAGTGACACACGGCCTCTTGGGAAGTTCAAAAGCTGGCTGAAATTTGCAGCTTTTCCACTTGTGTGTTTGCCATGATGCAAGCTCTCTGACAGCTGAGCCCTGCATCATTGGGGAGATCCTGGCTGCGTCACAGCCCCCGGCCAGCCAATCCGGTTGGTCAGGGCATGGCTTAACCATTTTAAGCAGCCGTGTGGCCAGGGGATCTCCACTGAAGTTCTATAAGATCATTATAGAGACCAGCAACAGAGGAGCTCCTCTGTGTTCTTCTATTGTAACTTATATTTTGTGTGTTTCTAGCTGTTTTCATTCAATTGCTTTTAACTTGATACTGTGTAATTTGCTAACATGAAACAAGGCCCGCAATCACCCCAATTAGCCTCATTGTTCCTGATACACACGGAGATGTCCATGCAAACCCCTAGTAGCCAAACAGTGATGGATCTTTTCCATAGTTGTTCAGTCATTGTTTCCTTGTTCAGGCCAGCTGAAATGCTTCTCACTACAGTACTGGATCTGCTTCTTTTCTCTCTCATCAGTTCTTTTTTCCTTAATGACCCATCTCACATTTATTTTGCACGAACTGGGGATCTGCTGGGGTGAGGAGGAGCCTCACCTGGGCTTCCCCCACATACCTCATGGAACAAGGCTGCAGAGGTTCCCCTTATGAGAAAGATGTTGTTTGCATGTTCAGACCCAGAAACCTCCTCCCTAAATAAACTCACACTTGACTCAAATTTTTGGTTTGGTTTTGGGCAGAATTTAGGCCACAACTTTATTGATTACAGAAAGTGACTGGTTGCATTGGCTCTGGTTCGACTAGCTCCCTGCCATGCAGGTAGCTTTGACCCAGGGTTCCAGCATAGGTCAGCCAAGGGTGAACACCTGGATAAGTGGAAAGCTGGGCATGGGCTAACTCCGCCACCCAGATGTCCCCCTGGACTCAGGCATGGGCACAACCCTCTCTCAGGGGTTGACCAAACCAGTTGAGTCCCTGGATTCCTTTAACGGAATACCCTTCACATAGGGATGGCAAGAGCGTTCTCCCATCCCTATCACCTGAACCAGAGCCTATCCGCAACCTTACAAGTTGTGACGATTTGCTATGCGGCAGGTGAAACCCAAATAGCAACAGCCAATCAGCCAAGTGGGGAAAATTCCTGCCATGCCCCTGTCCCAATGACAGACGACACACGACAGCATAGCAAGGTCAAGCGCAACAAGCCCTAACAGTAGGGAGAGGTGGGCGGGTGTTCCGAATGCACGTGCCAAAAGAGGAAGCTCTGGGTCACGTGCATGGGCATAAATAGGTCCCTCAAACTGTTTAGACTGTGTCCCATTGGACAGATTGTACCCAGCTTTGAGGGACCTACCAATCGGATGTTGTGGCTAACCAAATGTACCCACTCACAACACAGGGGGTCGGTTGTCCAGCTCTCACCGCAATACGTGCCCATTTTAAGGGAGGACACAATTTCTTTCCTCCTCTTCCAAATGTTACTCCTAGTTTCTTTTCTTTCTGCAGTCAGAATGGCTCCCAGTTGGTGGAAGTCAAAATGCTACATCCTGGAAATTAAGTTCCTAAGATAGCTAACGTTTCTGAACTAGCTGTTTACTTCTTCTTTTGCAATGAAACTACTTCATAATTTGTATACCTTTTATTCTCAGCTCTACCACTTCACATGTCATCCTGATGGAAACTATTGCAACATTAATCCACTGGCAAGCTGTATGTTAAATAAACGTGCTTCTCTGTACTACAGCTGCAGCAATTCTTTGTATTCTTTCATGCTTTTCTTGCAAGTCTTGTTTTGAAATGAGCTGACACAACATGATGTGGCAGCTGAGAAAGATGTGAGCCTACATTTGCTAATGCAATGAAATTGTTTCCCTAATGTTACTAAAAATCATTAGCGAGCTACATTTTCAATCACACACCCAACTAGACAATTTATCAATCGGCAATTTATCTACTGCTTGAAGAAATCCTCCACATAACTTTTAACTGCAGAAGTTTCAGTAGCTGCATTAATTAACTTAAAAATAAACAAATGCATAAGATAGCAGACTATAAATGTAGCACATCCTTGAAGAATGACCGCTCCCTGCCTAAAACGGGGGGTGCCCTTTGCGTGGACGCGTGCAGCCCCTAGATCTGGAGCGGCTCCAACAGCATAGGCTTGGCTTTGCCTTCCCTCAGGTGGGATACCTGAAGGTCTCCGCCTACCTCAGTCAGTTGTCCAATCCCACCTGGGGGAAGCGTTGCCAAGGAGACCAGGCCAGGTAGGGGAGGGATTACCTGCCCACACAATAGAGGGAGGATCTTACCTGGGAATCCTCACTTGGCTCCAGAGCTTCTCCCACCCTACCCACCCTCAGTTAATGTCTTATTTTGCAGGTTAACTTTTCTTCACAGGTTTTGCAGGTTAACTTTTCTTCACAGGTATGCGGGCGCTGCTACGTTAAGGTCGCTGTTAAAGGGCCAGAAAGGAATTTCCCTGCATTGGCAGGTTTCGCCTTTCCCGTAGCAAAATGTCACAACTTTGGCGGTATCAGGCCTTGGGCGGAATCTTTTAGTCCATCTTCCTCTTTGCGGCGGTGATACCAGGGTTCCCCGTTAAAGGGATTTCTGAAGGGAGGCTTTGACCGTACGCCGAAAGGTCATCATTGCTCTCCCCTGCGGCGGCGGCGTAACGGGGGCGGCTATCTCTGCTTGAACATATGTTCTTCAGAGCCGGCCCATCCCCCCCCCACTGGATAACCCTGATGCTCCCTAGGTCCCCGGCTGGGGACTGGGGAGGGAGAACGCCCAATGCCTGAGCCAAGGTCTACCCACATTTGAAATTTAATAAAGTTGTGGCCAATTTAATCCCATAGCACGTTGTCTTGAGTAGTTATTCCACATGACGGGGGGGACCGCGCGGGATCTGGGGACTCTGCCTGTCCACGCAAAGTAATTTGATCTCACTCCTAGAGTAACTGACCATTGCTGCTTGCTACCCCATCTCCCATTAACCTCTCAGTTTTGTTCCCAATTCTGAAGTATACAGGATGAGTACATTCACCTCATCAGCTTCATTGACAACTGATGCACCTCTTTTGAAGTTGGGCTAGATTCTTGATGGATCTAACTGTGGGATGGGCATAGATGGATAGGAGAAGATATATTAATTACAGTTTGTTGTAATTTATCCCCCCAGTCTCCCACATATGTGGGTTAATCAGCTTTCTAAAATCTCATCCTTGGCAGAAGAAGGCCATGGGTAGGCAAACTAAGGCCCGGGGGCCGGATCTGGCCCAACTGCCTTCTAAATCTGGCCCGCAGACGGTGAGGGAATCAGCATGTTTTTACATGAGTAGAATGTATGCTTTTATTTAAAATGCATCTCTGGGTTATTTGTGGGGCATAGGAATTTGTTCATCCCCCCCCCCAAAAAAATAGTCCTGCCCCCCACAAGGTCTGAGGGACAGTGGACTGGCCCATGGATGAAGACGTTTGCTGACCCCTGATATAGGCTTTGAAAATTAGGCTACAAAGCCTACCTTTTTGAACAAGTCCACTTAACGAAGTAAGCTGGCTTCCCAATTCTTTCCGCTTAACACAGAATCAAGTAACAACTTGTAAAGTAAAATTTAAAGTAAAATTTTACTTACTCAATAGAATTGTATTGGCTCACAGCTAAAGCAGCAGTAAAAACTATGCAGGTAAAATGCTAATATTTGCAGTATAACCAGCTTCAGACATGAGCCTGGAGCTAAAGCAAGCAGAGACATGTCTGCATCCATTGTTGGTTGAAGAAGAGAGCTAAGAGAGAGAATGCAATAGGAAGGAGAAGGCTTTATATCTCATGTTTCTTCCCACCACTGGAAACAGGGGAAATGACATCACATAGAGCTCTCTCTATCCATTACATTCCTATGGTCTGAGTCTGCCTATATAGACATTTACAGCTCGGTGGTCATTTGCCCTGAAACTTACTATCAAGAGTGTGCATTTGTTGAAATTGACTGCAATCTCCCACACTAACCTTAGTTTCATGTTTTTCTTCCACAATTAGCTGGAAGGCTGCCACCAGGAGCTTTTATTTTCTCTTTTAAAAGAGAGCTCAGAACAAGCAGTCATCCAGGGTGAGTCCTGGGAGCTCCCTTGGGAGATATGTGTTTGGTCAGTTAGGCAAGACACCATTTTGTGAGCTTCCAAAATATTTTGTGTTTATGTGAACGGCTGGTTTAAGCAGCAATCCTCTTACCAGGGAGCAAGTCCTGTTGAACTCAATGAAATGTACATCTGAGTAAACACACATAGGATTGTGTTATTATCCTGCTACAGGAAAGGTTTGTGCTACACTAACCACACTCCTGCTTGTGCCCTTTCAGTGGTTCTCAAGAATTTTACCCTACCCTAGAGTTCCTAGAGCATTTTTCCTGAAGCAAAAAGAGAATTCTGGGGATCTTCCTCAAGAACTTTCAAAGGAAGCTAAGAGAGTACAGTGGTACCTCGGGTTACATACACTTCAGGTTACAAACGCTTCAGGTTACAGACTCCGCTAACCCAGAAATAGTACCTCAGGTTAAGAACTTTGCTTCATGATGAGAACAGAAATTGTGCTCTGGCAGTGTGGCAGCAGCTGGAGGCCCCATTAGCTAAAGTGGTGCTTCAGGTTAAGAACAGTTTCAGGTTAAGAACAGACCTCCAGAACGAATTAAGTTCTTAACCCAAGGTACCACTCTATTGATATCTACACTTTAAGAATCAACTTGCTGGATCACAAGACTAATGTCCATTTGGGCCTGCATTATGCTTGCACATGATTGAGTACTTCTCCAATGAATTACTCAGAGAGCAACAATTGATTCTACCCTGTCCAGCTAAATGGCATTTCACCATGCAGCTTAAATCAGAAATAGCTTTGGATCTGATTAAACATTTAAAAAATCCTTCATGTCTAGGTAGTGTATGCTATCATCTGAATCTTGAAATATTGATACTTGCTGTGGCATTTTCTAATGACTGGCATATTGATTGGAATTGCTCAGGGAGAGAAAATGCTACAGTTCCTCATTCTAAGCTGCCAGTTCCTTCCCCACACACTGCATGCAACATGAGGCTTTATCTTGCATCTCCTTTAATTTATAGCTCTTTCATAACAGTTGTAAAGCTCCCACAAAGCTGACAAGTGGCCCAACCTTCACGCTTAGGCTGTAAGAAGCTTATATCTAGTGAGAAGCTTTCTAGACTATGAAATAGTTTGCTCTCCTTTTGCACAAATCCAACCCAGAAGCATTCTGAATGATACTGCTACTGACTTTTAATTCACATGAGGGCACAACCTGGTCCAATTAGCATAGTTATTACTGCTCTTGCTAATGAGATTCACAGAGTATAAATAATGAGATTAATAAATTAATTGCTCCTCTGTCTTATCCTCAACTTTGTCATTCTCAGATTCCTGCTCTCAATTTCATCCACTCTTCCTTCATGCTCCTTATGTTGAGTGATATCATCTCTCTCTCCTTTTTCAAATCGCTCCTCAAAATGCACCTTTTCCATAAAGTCCTTAGCTTAACACCTTTACCCTCATCCCTAACAAAAATAAATTATTGATATGTGTAACTACATTTGCTTGCATTTATACTTACTGTTGTCTCTACCAAAGGGGAAAAGATAGAACCAGTTATTTAAATACTACTACTACAGTGGTACCTCGGGTTACATACGCTTCAGGTTATAGACTCCGCTAACCCAGAAATAGTGCTTCAGGTTAAGAACTTTGCTTCAGGATGAGAACAGAAATTGTGCTCTGGTGGCACGGTGGCAGCGGGAGGCCCCATTAGCTAAAGTGGTGCTTCAGGTTAAGAACAGCTTCAGGTTAAAAACAGAACTCCGGAACGAATTAAGTACTTAACCCGAGGTACCACTGTACTACTACTGCTGCTGCTGCTACTACTACTACTAAACTGTATATTGCCCTTCATTCAACAATCTGAGGGCAGTTCATAGCATAAAAATACAATATAAAAACACAAAATGCATAAGAAAAGCAAAAACAAAAACAAAACAAACCCCCTCCCACAAATCAGAGCTCTCTCTCTTTCTCTCACACACTAAAGCTACAACTGATTCAAGGACTGTTGAAAAGGAGCAAGTGAGAATTCACTCTAAGTTATGCACTCCTGGTTGTTCCTTGGCAGTGGAGCTTGAGAGCCAGAGTGGTGTAGTGGTTAAAGTGTTGGCCTAAGACTTTGCAGACTAGAGTGCAAATCCCCATTTGGCCATGAAGCTGAGGGTGTTGGATATTCTCTGTTTGTGTGTGAGAGAATCATTTGTTCCAGAAACAGAGAAGAAGTTTCGAGCAGCAGCAGAAGGCTGAGATTGTTTTGTCTATGCAAGGACATTTTCTGTGGGAACTGTTATTTGCACATGCACAGTATTACAGGAAGTACTGATAACAGAGCCTAGGGCTTGCCAATCAGAAAGTCGGCGGTTCGAATCCCTGTGACAGGGTGAGCTCCCGTTGCTCAGTCCCAGCTCCTGCCCACCTAGCAGTTCGAAAGCATGTCAAAGTGCAAGTAGATAAATAGGTACCACTCCGACGGGAAGGTAAACACAGTTTCTGTGCATTGCTCTGGTTTCGTAAGAAGCAGTTTAGTCATGTTGGCCACATGACCCGAAAGCTGTCTGAGGACAAACGCTGCCTCCTTGACCTGTAGAGCGAGATGAGCACCGCAACCACAGAGTCGTCCGCGACAGGAACTAACGGTCAGGGGTACCTTTACCTTTACCTTTTTACTGATAACAATGGTTCTGTGTAACTTCTTGTGAGTCACTTGCGTCTTGCGGTGAGAGAAGTAGAGAGAGAGTCTTGGACTCTTGTTGGCCTCTAAGCATGCCTTGACCACAGCAGTGGTGAATGTCTGTATATATTTGCTACCGATATGCTTTTATGCCTGGCAAGTAAACTTCTACACTTGACTGAATCATTATCGCATCCATGAGTGTTTATTGCCTACTTAGTGTGTACCTTCAACACCAAAGACACTTCCAAGGAAGGAGCTGCGTTGAGATGTAACTCCGCTCTGGAGACATAAGCTATTTATAGTAGAAATTAAGTAAAGGTAAAGGTAAAGGGACCCCTGACCATTAGGTCCAGTCGTGACTGACTCTGGGGTTGCGGCGCTCATCTCACTTTATTGGCCGAGGGAGCCAGCATACAGCTTCTGGGTCATGTGGCCAGCATGACTAAGCCGCTTCTGGCGAACCAGAGCAGCGCACGGAAACGCCGTTTACCTTCCCGCTGGAGTGGTACCTATTTATCTACTTGCACTTCGACGTGCTTTCAGACTGCTAGGTTGGCAGGAGCAGGGACCGAGCAACGGGAGCTCACCCTGTCGCAGGGATTCGAGCCTCCGACCTTCTGATTGACAAGTCCTAGGCTCTGTGGTTTAACCCACAGTGCCACCCGTGTCCCATGGTAGAAATTAAGGACAATTAATTTGTAACTCTTTTGTTGTTCCTAAATAAAGTACATTACCCTGTCTGTGTTTTGATCCCCCCCCCCAATGGCTCGAAGTGGCTGAAAACATTTAATAAATTGATCTATTTATGTTACAGCTAATGGGGATATTACCTAACTTTTGAAAACATTGCACAGGAGTAGAGGCGTTGTCTGGGATTACAGCTCAGGTAAGGTGTAATCTCTTTCTGCACACTGTGAGTGCAGATGAAAATCTCCCCTCGACTCCCCAGCCATGTGCCTAGGTTTAAATTTAAAGAAAACCTCAACCTGTCTGCAAGTTAGTTTATGTAACATGTAGTTTGACCCTGCCTGGTTTTCCCAATTGCTCCTTCAGTAAGGAGACAAAAATCGTGAAAAGCAAGTGTTTTCCTGAGACAACACAAGAGTTGTGAGCAGAGCTGCCAACCCTTTCACCAGCTCATGTGTTTTGTGACCCCTGAGCCAAGGAGATAAGTAACTATACAATCTTTAGAAGACATGTGAAGGCAGCCCTGTATAAAGAAGTTTTTAATGTTGTATTATATTTTTATGTATGTTGGAACCCCCCGGAATGGCTGGGGCAACCCAGTCAGATAGGCAAAGTATAAATGATGATGATTGAATAAGACTCCCTATTTTCATCAGGGAAATGTTGGAGGGTATGGTGTCTTTCATCAAGCTGCTGTTAAAGGCAAAGAAGCAGACCAATCTATTTGATGTGTTTGTGTGTGCATGTGTTTCCCCCTTGGTCAGCTGTTGACTTTAAAATGGACCAAAAACCCCCCATGAAGGTGCATTAGCAAAATCCAGCGTGTAATGTGTTGACGAGAGCATTATCTGAAAAGGCCAAGTCAGGCAAACGATGATAAACTTCTCTCACATATATAGCCTGGGATGAGTCACAAATTAATGACTTTAAGTCAGTTCCCATTATTGGCTCAGCATACCTTATTTTTAGATTTGGTTCATTTTGACATGCTCAAATATGTTTTGAAGCATATTATGTATTGGAGCACATCTCAGTACTTCAGCATTTCACAGTACAAAGTTGTGCTAGTGGTATCCCTGCTTGAAGTGATTGTAGAGAAAATTGGACACTTTTGTTCAATTATATTTCTCCAATGTTACACTTAGGTTCTATTCGTTCTCATGACAAATCTTCTTTAAACATCATTTCCTATACCAGACTGGAAATTGTGTTGGGTGGGGGAAATCAGACTGAGAAGAAAAAAGGGAGAGAGAAAAAAAAGCTTGGATGCAGATTCGTCATCATGCTGAGATACATTTCATGAATCAAAGTTAATATAAATAAGAGGGCTTTGTAATTTATAGTGTGTCACTATTGCTATAACATAGAATGAACTTACTGGTAATCATTTTTCTTCAGAAAAGCCAGGTCACAACAACCTTATTTCTGAGAAGAAGGGATAAAGGACTTTTGTGACATAAAAAATGGATCCAAATTCAGACTGAATGCATTTAAACTTTAACCACAAAACACAGTGAAGTGGATTTCATTCTCTCATGCACAGCTATGAACACTTTGAACTCTATTACCCAATTTTGACTAGAACAATATATATATATATTGCATCTTTTTGTAACCTTATTGTGCATTGCATGGAAACTATAGTTTTAAACAGTGTATACATTGTTGAATTAAATAAATAAAATGTATGAATCAGATGTGAATAAGGAAATGGTGAGATTATTTATGCATATATAAAGCAAAACAACAAAAGAAACGTTTTTGCTAAAAGAAGAAGCATTCTTCAAACAAGACAATTTATTCCAATATCTTTACTTAACTGAGGGAAGAAAATAATTTTAAATGCAGAATGGCAAGATGAACTGCAGAGCTTTTTTTAGTTTAAGCTAAGTCTTTCACATTATTTCAATGCATTTACCATTTCTGTATGTGATTTATGTTATGCACTGGATCCAAATTTGTATAACCTTTACAACTGTATTAGTGCTCTTGTCCTAATCAGGACTCTTAATGAAATTTTATCCTCTATTACTAAATTACGGCACTTCAAAATTAATTAAAGGGAGTGTTGATTGTTAAATTAAGTAGATTTTAAATGAGCTTGCAGCTAGCTTTAGCATTCCTTGGAGTCTATAAGTACAAAGGTGAAAAATAAATGTCCAAACCTTGATTAGATTACTAGACCTGCATTATTGTGACGACTATTACTAGAACATGGATTTGATCCGAATGTGACTGACCATACCTACACTTTTGTTGTAATCCCCAGTAAATATTGCTGCATTTCATTATTGTATTTAGATGGCCATGAAAGTACGTTGGGAGAGATTTTGTGTTGTTTTAATCTTGCCTTAGTCAAATTTACCTTATAGAAAGACTGTGATTTATTATTTATTTATTTATTTATTATTTTGGTGGCATTAATTGTTTGACCAGTCATTGGGAGGGGGAATAGAAAGTGGAGAGGTAGATAGGACCAAAGAATAAATTCTGAGGAATTTCAAGAAGGATGTGGTGTGGTTTGCGTGTTTGCTCTTACTATAAATTATGAGGCTAAGCAATCCATGTGTTCTTTATGTATTTTTTAATCTGTGCCATTCTCCAGCACAACTGAAGAAGACCAACAAAAAACCTTTCTTCTAAAATCCTTCCTAAATTGTGGTGCCCAGAATTGTACATAATAGAATCATAGAATCATAGAATCATAGAGTTGGAAGAGACCACAAGGGCCATCGAGTCCAACCCCCTGCCAAGCAGGAAACACCATCAGAGCACTCCTGACATATGGTTGTCAAGCCTCTGCTTAAAGACCTCCAAAGAAGGAGACTCTACCACACTCCTTGGCAGCAAATTCCTCTGTCAATATTCCAGGTGTGGTCTGACCAAGGCAGAATGGAATGGTACTTTTACTTCTCTTGATCTAGACACTATACTTCTGCTGCTGCATCACACTGTTGACTCATGTTAAGCTTGTGGTCCACTAAGACCCCTAGATCCATTTCACATGTACTGCTATTAAGCCAGGTATCCCCCATCCTATATTTGGGCATCTGGTTCTTCCTGCTTTAGTGCAAAAACTTACATTTGTCCCTACTGAAATGCATTTTGTTAGCTTGGGCCCAGTTCTCCAATCTGTTAAGTTCATTTTGAATTCTGATACTGTCTTCTGCAGCATTAGCTACCCCTCCCAAGCTGTCATCTGCAGATTTGGTGAGCATTCCCTCAATTCCTTCACCCAAGTTATTTATAAAGACATCAAACAACAACGGGCCCATGTATATATTAAGTTAAGGTATGCACTTTAGGGTACGATACACGAACATTTCATGAAAAATATGTACAAAGATAATACAGTTTTTCATATGGTTACAAATATTGGTGTTGGAACAGTTTGTATATGTATAGAGCAAACTCATGAATAAACAGAAGTGAACATGTCAGGGCCCAGAAATAGGTCTTTCTATCCATCCCTATAATTATCTAGTTTGATTTTCTAGATCTGGTATGTTTCTTTAAGTGGATATGTCAGAAACTGAAGCTTCTGCCTGTAAAATTTGTGCTCTGCCAATAAATATATTCTCCCTCCCACTGTTCCGTAGAAGAGTACATGTTTTACCTATTGTCAGGGGACTGCCATCAGAACAGGGAAGAGAGGCAGAGGGGCCATTGGGATACAGGGAGCCTCTGAAAATCTTTCAAAGCAGTTCTTCTTCCTGTGGTGGGAAAAGCCACACCTCCAGTGGGGAAGAGGGGAAGCGACCAGAGGATGCTGCTGGGAGCCCCAGCTCTGCACCTCATCAGTTTAGGGTGGGGGAAGCCACACCTCTGGGGTAAAGGAGGGGAAGGGGCTAGAGGATGCTGTGAAGAGCCTCAGCACTGCTCCTGGTCAAGCCGGCCAGGAGGGAAACGGCGCCCACATTGCGCAGAGGAGTAAAATGCAAAGAAGGAAGAAAATGACTGGGGGTGACTAAGTTCTTATGTTGGGGGAGGACCTGGAAAGAGCCACTCCCGGATTCTGCTAGTGATTGAGGCAGACATGAACTGATGGTTCTGCTCTGTAAATAGTTTTGCACCAAAATAAAACTTGTTAAAGACAGGTCGGAGTCCTGCCTGGTTACTCACGAGCAACCACCACTGACATCTGACACCTATCTTGAATTTTCATGAGATATTCTTAAGAAATGTACTTTCTTTCCACTCTTTCCAAGAAAAAAAACCGTGACCAAATATTTCCCCATACCTTTATTAAAATTTAAAAAGGTGCCAGAGGAAGGATGAGAATAAAGCTCCTTTGGAACTTCCTTTGGCTCACTGGCAATCCCTGTATTATTAGATTGAGAAATCTTCTAAAATGCTTTGAGGATGGCATTGCATTCAATCTTTTTAAACAACAATGGCAAGAACAGTGCAATATCCCTAACAACTCTCTGGCAACATAGATCATTCTGAAATTCACACATATAAGTTATCCCACAACTACATAATCATTTTCAAATTCAATTATTTCCAATGGTCGCATCCAAATAAGTCATTCTTGGAGGAGACCCACTGAGATCAATGGTCTTAGCTTTGCCAAGTTCATTGATTTCAAAGGGTCTGATTTAGTTGGATTCAACACTATGTGTGAAATAACAAGGCAACCAGGGCGTTCCTTGGAGATATTCCTAACTGCTATTTTCCACTTGTATACTGGCCATTTACGTCCTTCATGTGATTGATTCAGTATATGAGACTGCATGGAGAAGTCTTCATGTCAACCAAGATCATCACAAGCATAGCTGATTATGACAAGACCTATGATTACAGCAGGATTTTTCATTTACCACTACTGCAATCATGCTGTGTACTGTTTCCACATAAAACCCAGCTCATGTGGAACTTTGTAGTAAACAGATACAGAAATAGTCTCCCAGTAACACTGGGCCTCACCTTTGTCCCTCTGGATTTTGTCAGTCATGAAGTTATGATTATAAATGAAAGCTTACAATAGTTGATGACATGCAGGCCTCAAAGGAAAGGAAATATGAGGTAGGCAAAGTTTCAAGGTTTTCACTGAACTTGAGGTGACTGAAAGGTAATGCCCAGCTAAAATACAGCCATAAGAATTTTGAAGGAATGCCAGACCATCCAAGTGTCCCTATTTTTCAGGGACAGTTCTTGTTTACAAAAGCCATCCTGGTTTCTGATTTGATCCCAGAATGTCCCACTTTTCCTTAGGACACCTTTATTTTCATCAGAGGGTATGGCGGTATACCCCCATTGGAGGGTATGGTGTTATGCAATCCCCTGAGCCATGGAGATGCAACATCTCTACAACCTTTAGAAGACACCAGAAGGGAATATGTTTAATGTTTCATTATGTTTTTATATATGTTGGAAGCCACCCAGAGTGGCTGGGGCAACACAGTTAGATGGGTGTAATATAAACCACCACCACGACCACAGAATGTTGTTGTTTAGTCATTTAGTCGTGTCCGACTCTTCATGACCCCATGGACCAGAGCACACCAGGCACTCCTGTCTTCCACTACCTCCTGCAGTTTGGTCAAACTCATGCTGGTAGCTTCGAGAACACTGTCCAACCATCTTGTCCTCTGTTGTCCCCTTCTCCTTGTGCCCTCCATCTTTCCCAACATCAGGGGCTTTTCCAGGGAGTCTTCTCTTCTCATGAGGTGGCCAAAGTATTGGAGCCTTAGCTTCAGGATCTGTCCTTCCAGTGAGCACTCAGGGCTGATTTCCTTAAGAATGGATAGGTTTCATCTTCTTGCAGTCCATGGGACTCTCAAGAGTCTCCTCCAGCACCATAATTCAAAAGCATCAATTCAAAAGTCACAACAGAATAGGATGTCCCTATTTTCACCAGAGAAATGTTGGAGAGTATGAAGTTATGCGACCCCTCTGAGCCAATGAGATACAGACCGTGGTATAAATAATAAAACTATTGTGATTGTTAAGGAATAGGACAGGCTTCCTCAACCTCGGCCCTCCAGATGTTTTAAGACTACAATTCCTATCATCCCTGACCACTGGTCCTGCTAGCTAGGGATCATGGGAGTTGTAGGCCAAAAACATCTGGAGGGCTGAGGCTGAGGAAGCCTGGAATAGGACGTCACTATTTTCATTAGAGAAATGTCGGAGGGTATGGAATGTATGTCAATAAGATGAGCACCAGAGAACGGCATCTTCACTCATCTCTAGTAAAATTGAGCCTGTATTGTGCCAATATAGCTGGAAGGCTGTGCTAATATTTCCACATACCCTGAAAGCTTGCTTCCTGCCTCTCTCCCAGCAAGGACACATTTCCAACTGCCTAGCTGCCCTGAGATTGCAAAGGTGAAGAGAAGGACACTCAGCAAGAACACTGGAATGACAGGATGAGCCTGACTGCAACTAGATTTAAATGCTTGATAAACCTCTTTCTTCTGGCATTGTCAAACTGATCAGATCTTGCCCTTCTGTCTTTTCTCTTACCCATGTGAGGTTTTTCCCTCCCTCCCCCCCCCCATTTTTCATTTGAAAGACCAAGGTCTCGTTTAAAAGCCACTGTCTCATTTTCATTTTATGTATGGTGTTTGCCAGCCGCTTGGGGAACATTTTGTTTTTTAAGTTTGAAAAGTGAAAATATCATAGGCAGGTAAAGGGATGTGATCACCGTGGGATATTCTGCAAGTGGATATTCTGCAAGTAGTGTTCCTGAAAATGGCTTCTCTGGACTGTCTCCTAATCAGTTCAGTGCACACGGATGTTTCTGAGTAAGTGTGCATTGTGAAGGGCTGCTGGGGGTATTATTAAAGCCTCATACTATTGACCCTCTGGGTTTTTTTTCAGACATGAAGTTCTGCTAAGGTCATTTTGATTAGAAATGTTGAGAGGTGAGAATTTCAAAGGTTAGCTGTGTTTGTGTATTGTATCAGGATGTGTGACTTGGGCAGGCTTGCATTGTTGCTGTTTAGTCGTTTATTCGTGTCTGACTCTTTGTGACCCCATGGACCAGAGCACGCCAGGCACTCCTGTCTTCCACTGCCTCTTGCAGTTTGGTCAAACTCATGTTCGTAGCTTCAAGAACACAAACACATTTAAAAGGCCATAGAATATTAAAGCTTACTAAAAATATGAAAATACAGAAGTCCATTGGGCAAAAACCAGGAAGAAGGCTTTTTCTGTTGTGGCACCCAGCTTATGGAACAACCTCTCCTCTGATATAAGGCAAATATATACAGTACTGTTTTTGGTTTTTGGTTCTTGCGAAAAACTTACTTTTCCCCACAGGTTATTGCTCATTTTTACTAAAAGCAGCATTATGAATTACTTTGTGGGTCATCTTGAACACCAAGTCATTATTAATCATAGTTTTCTACTCCAAGCTTACTACTTCAAACTTAAATTGGATATATTGAGTTGGTAAGATCAATGATGATATGTTGTTGTAGGCCCTGACTTCCTGCATATGTTATGAAACTTTTACACTATTGGACAAAAATATTTAAAAATATTATATAAAGAGGAAACAGCAGACTAGGCCATTGTTTTATACCCATTAACAGCACTTTTGGGAAAACTGCAACATGAGGACCTGGAAATGATTGCTCATTTATTGACCTCTGGTAAAATGACAATTGCCCAAGCTTGGTCATTAAGAAGATGAAAAAAGAAACCCTACCTTCTCTAACAGATTGGTTAACAGCACACTCCTATGCATGTCTTCTTTAAATTACAGTGGTACCTTGGGTTACAGACGCTTCAGGTTACAGACTTCGCTAACCCAGAAATAGTACCTCAGGTAAGAACTTTGCTTCAGGATGAGAACAGAAATTGCACAGCGGCGGTGCAGCAGCAACGGGAGGCCCCATTAGGTAAAGTGGTACCTCAGGTTAAGAACAGTTTCAGGTTACGAACGGACCTCTGGAACGAATTAAGTTCTTAACCCAAGATACCACTGTAAGTTCAGTTACTTTGCACCCCCAATAATAATAATAATAATAATTTATTATTTATACCCCGCCCATCTGGCTGGGCCTCCCCAGCCACTCTGGGCGGCTTCCATAGAAAGCAAAAATACAGTAAAATATCACACGTTAAAAACTTCCCTGAACAGGGCTGCCTTAAGATGTCTTCTGAATGTCAGGTAGTTGTTTATCGCTTTGACATCTGCTGGAAGGGCGTTCCACAGGGCGGGCGCCACCACCGAGAAGGCCCTCTGCCTGGTTCCCTGTAGCTTTGCTTCTCGCAATGAGGGAACCACCAGAAGGCCCTCGGCGCTAGACCTCAGCGTCCGGGCAGAATGATGGGGGTGGAGACGCTCCTTCAGGTATACTGGACCGAGGCCGTTTAGGGCTTTAAAGGTCAGCACCAACACTTTGAATTGTGCTCGGAAACGTACTGGGAGCCAATGTAGGTGTTATATGGTCTCGGCGGCCGCCCCCAGTCACCAGTCTAGCTGCTGCATTCTGGATTAGTTGTAGTTTCCAAGTCACCTTCAAAGGTAGACCCACGTAGAGTGCATTGCAGTAGTCCAAGCGGGAGATAACCAGAGCATGCACCACTCTGGCAAGACAGTCCGCAGGCAGATAGGGTCTCAGCCTACATACCAGATGGAGCTGGTAAACAGCTGCCCTGGACACAGATTTGACCTGTGCCTCCATGGACAGCTGTGAGTCCAAAATGACTCCCAGGCTCAAGGTGTCTCCCCTGCCAGGTAAGAGATATCTCTAAATTTGTCTGGCAGGGCAAAAAGCCCAGAATTAAGTTTAAGATATTAACTGATGCGAAAGAAAGAGGGGGCTTTGCCCTGCCAGACCTAAAGCTGTACTATGAAGCCACAGGTTTCTGCTGGCTAAAAGACTGGCTACTTCTGGAGGACACTGATGTACTGGACCTGGAAGGCTTTAACAATGCTTTTGGTTGGCATGCATACTTATGGTATGACAAGGTTAAGATCAATAAGGCCTTTAAGAACCATATTGTCAGGAAAGCAGTATTTAATGTCTGGACAAAATACAAAGACTTATTGGAAAACAAAACTCCAAGGTGGCTTTCACCTCTGGAAGCTAAGGCCCGAAAAAGACCCAATATGGAGGCCAAATGGCCAAAATATTGGGAAATATTAGAAAAAGATGGAGACAATTGGAAATTGCAGAGTTTGGAGAAAATGAAGGATAAAGTGCGAGACTGGTTACATTATGCTCAGATTAAAGAAGTCTTTAAAAACGACAAAAAGTTAGGGTTCCAGGTGGAGAAATCGAAGTTGGAAACAGAATTGTTAGAACCAAAGACTAAGGTACTATCAAGAATGTATAACTTGCTGTTAAAATGGAATACACAAGACGAAATGGTTAAATCGGCTATGATAAAGTGGGCACAGGACATTGGGCATAACATTATGTTTGAGGACTGGGAAAGGTTGTGGACCACTGGGCTGAACTTCACTGCATGTAATGCTCTGAAGGAAAATGTAATGAAAATGATATATAGATGGTACATGACCCCAGTTAAACTTGCCAAAATATACCATTTGTCTGAAAATAAATGTTGGAAATGTAAAGAAAGTGAAGGAACATTCTTTCACCTCTGGTGGACTTGCCCTAAAGTGAAGGCCTTCTGGGAAATGATATATAATGAGTTGAAAAAGGTATTTAAGTATACCTTCACTAAGAAACCAGAGGCCTTCCTTCTGGGTATTGTCGGTCAGAAGGTGTTAAAGAAGGACCGAACATTTTTTATGTATGCAACAACGGCAGCAAGGATACTCATCGCTAAGAACTGGAAAACGCAAGATCTACCCACACTGGAAGAATGGCAGATGCAGCTGATGGACTATATGCAACTGGCCGAGATGACTGGCAGAATCCGAGACCTGGGAGAAGAGAGGGTTGAAGAAGACTGGAAGAAATTTAAGATTTATTTACAAAAATATTGTAATTTGGTTGAATGTTAAGAAGGATGCTAGATCATAAATAACTGTCCACCACTAAATTAGATTTGAATCCGATGATAAGTGAGACTAAGGAAAATATAAACCTTTTGGAGAATTGCTAGATTATACTTAAATGAGTGGATATAAGATTGTAAACAAGATGATAATTTGCTTGAAAAAACTTTTTAACGATGCAAGTGGGAGCGGGAGACGTGAGGGAGTCCAAAGAAGTGATGAAATTATGTTATGATATAAGTAATGTTGTTTATTATTTATGCATTTGTATTCAAAAATTTTAATAAATATTTATTAAAAAAAAAATGACTCCCAGGCTGCGCACCTGGTCCTTCAGGGGCACAGTTACCCCATTCAGGACCAGGGAATCCTCCACACCTGCCCGCCTCCTGTCCCCCAAAAACAGTACTTCTGTCTTGTCAGGATTCAACCTCAATCTGTTAGCTGCCATCCATCCTCCAACCGCCTCCAGACACTCACACAGGACCTTCACCGCCTTCACTGGTTCTGATTTAAAAGAGAGGTAGAGCTGGGTATCATCCGCATACTGATGAACACCCAGCCCAAACCTCCTGATGATCTCTCCCAGTGGCTGCATGTAAATGTTGAAAAGCATGGGGGAGAGGACAGAACCCTGAGGCACCCCACAAGTGAGAGCCCAGGGGTCTGAACACTCATCCCCCACCACCACTTTCTGAACACGGCCCAGGAGGAAGGAGCGGAACCACTGTATGATAGTGCCCCCAGCTCCCAGCCCCTCTAGACGGTCCAGAAGGATGTTATGGTCGATGGTATCAAATGCCGCTGAGAGATCCAGCAGAACTAGGAAACAGCTCTCACCTTTGTCCCTAGCCCGCCGAAGATCATCAACCAGTGCGACCAAGGCAGTTTCAGTCCCATGATGAGGCCTGAATCCTGACTGGAAGGGATCCAAATCTACAATCCTTAGAAAGCTACAGTCTTGGAAAACCATATACATTTTAATGCTAACAACAACAACAATTTTATTATGTGGGCAGGTAATCCCTCCCCCTACCTGGCCTGGTTTCCCTGGCAACGCTTCCCCCAGGTGGGATTGGACAACTCACTGGGGTAGGCGGGGACCTCCAGGTATCCCACCTGAGGGAAGGCAAAGCCTATGCTGATGGAGCCACTCCAGATCCAGGGCTGCACGCGTCCACGCAAAGGGCCCCCCCCCCCGTTTTAAGTGGGGAGCGGTCATTATACCACATCCATCTGGCTGGGTTTCCCCAGCCACTCTGGGCAGCTTACAGCACATATAAAGCTACAAATTATAAATTATGTGTTTATAGGTGAAGAAATGCAAATATACAATATCCTATTGAGAAAATAGGCTTTATTCCTCACAGTTTAAAAAGATAAATCACCTAATTTTGTACAGACCCATGCTTTGTTTATAATGTCATAATTTGTAATTTTGTGAAAACAAAAATATTTATTACATTAAAATCTTGCTCTTCCTACCAAAGCAATTGTTTCAAAACAATTAAAAACAATGTTAAAGCATCTGGAAACATTTAAAAACAACCCAATATCATTACACAGTTAATAATTTCATTTTTGTCTGTAATGGTATGTTTCAGTCATCAAGTGCCTGGGTTGAAAATGAAAGTTGTGAAATTTGCTCTGAACATTATTAATAAGGGAAACAGGCACACCTCATCAGGGAGGGTGTTTCGTAAACAAGAAACCACTATTAAGAAGGCACTGAAAATGAAAATACTTTTTATTACACTTAGAGCAGACAATAATTATTTTACATTAACTGGATTTAATAACAATAAGCAGCAGGAAATGTATCTGCCCTCTGTTAGTGATAGTGGTGCTACCTTGTTCCAGAATCCAATGGTGCATTAAAGCAGGAATTATATTTTTTTACTAGGGGATACCATGGTATTCCTGGATGAAGAAGATTTGTCACTTGAGGCAATAACTAGTTTTACTCCACACATTTGAGTGCTTCCTCCCCTCCTCCCAAGATATGAAACATACATCTGGAGAAGGCGTAAAATGGATCACCTGCAAGCTGCATTCAGACCATTAATCCATTTTCAGAATTAAAAACTATCTTCCTTCATACAGCCGCACAATCAACCTCCACTAAATCTGCTTAAACAAACTTGATACTTCTAGAAATCCCACAGCAAAGCCAAATGAGTGTAATGCTCCCCCACTTTTATGCTCCACGTAGCCATAAAAAACACCACATTCTAAAATAGCTTTTACCTGGCCACCCAGAAGCTCATTTGGAATTGATGGAGTGTAAATATGTAAACATTTTCCCAGTAGTGATGTATGGAAGTGAGAGCTGGACCATAAAGAAAGCTGATCGATGAAGAATTGAAGCTTTTGAATTATGGTGCTGGAGGAGACTCTTGAGAGTCCCATGGACTGCAAGAAGATCAAACCTATCCATTCTTAAGGAAATCAGCCCTGAGTGCTCACTGGAAGGACAGATCCTGAAGCTGAGGCTCCAATACTTTGGACACCTCATGAGAAGACAAGACTCCCTGGAAAAGACCCTGATGTTGGGAAAGATGGAGGGCACAAGGAGAAGGGGACGATGGAGGACGAGATGGTTGGATAGTGTTCTCGAAGCTACCAGCATGAGTTTGACCAAACTGCGGTAGGCAGTGGAAGACAGAAGTGCCTGGCGTGCTCTGGTCCATGGGGTCACGAAGAGTCGGACACGACTAAACGACTAAACAACAAAAATATGTAAACAGTATTTGGATTTTGTTCAGACAGCTGCTGCAGTTGTCAGGAAACACTTTGCACAGACTCCTCGTTGCGTTGCCCCATGTATGCTTACAGTACTCTTTGGCACTGAAGGGTGGGGTGGATTATTGGAGTGTCAGAGTAGAATGTAGGGTAGCATCACAGTAGAATGCTACAGCCCTGACTTTTTACCATATTTGGTGGAAATGTAGAGAAGTTAAAAAAAATTGGGCAATGATATACAATGAATTGAAAAAAATGTTTAAAATGACATTTGTAAAAAACAAAAAAACAAAAAAAATTGTAAAAAAACAAAACAAAAAAACAAAAAACAGAAGCATTTTTCTTAGGGATTGTAGTACAAGACTTGGCAAGAAAAACAAAGAATCTATTTATGTATGCTACAACAGTGGCAAGAGTCTTGATAGCACAAGGATGGAAGAATGAGGCAATCCCAACGAAAGAACAGTGGCAAGAAAAATTGATGAGTTATGCAGAACTGGCTAAATTGACCTACAAACTGCGGGACAAGGGCAACTGTGACTTTAAGGAAGAATGGGAACTTTTCACAAATTATCTAAAAAGACAACAAAATGAACTGGACTTCTTGGCAGGTTTTGAATCAACATACATGAATTTATTGGTTGATAACATGGTAGATAGGCAATGCAAGGATATGTATAATTTTATAACATGCAGAGAATGTTATGTGCAGAGAAATCAGAGAGAGGAGTTGAGGGAAGTCCCTGGTGCGGGGGGGGGGAGGGATGGAAAGGGGGGAGTGGAAAAAATACTGTATGTGATTATATGATTTGATAACTTGTTATGTTGAAATTGCTTTATAAAAATATTTAAAAGAAGAAGAATGCTACCGCCCTGTAGCAACATTTTTGCTGTCTGTGAGAACAATCTCTTCCCTACTGGAGTGTCTCTTAATCATAGCTGTCAACTTACAGATTTGAAAATAAGGGACCAGCAGCCTCGAAAATAAGGGATTTTACTCAACCAGCTCCTTTCCTTTCCCCCATAACAGTCAATTGAAGGAGCCTCCAAAACAAATCCAAAAGCCCCCCTCCCACGAGATCGCCGCCCGCCATTGTACTCAACCAGCTCCTTTCCTTTTCCCTCACCATGTGCACCTGCTCCAGACAGACCTTTTCCCCGGTGAGGGTGAGTCGGCCGTCGATGATGTATCCATCTGATTCCGAGTACAGGTATGTTCAACTTCTGAGCCCCTCTGAGCCAACGGCAGAAAGCCCAGCCAGCAGCCTCAAGTGGTGGCTCCCACAGCACAGCAACCCGGCAAAAGGGATGCGGCAAGTCAAACCACCATCACTTCTCCACTGGGAAGTGCTGAGCAAAGGCGAGTCCCCAGGCAACGCGGCCGGGAACAAGGCATGCAAGCTCCACCCCCCCAGTCATTCTTAGACTCCTTATTGGGTGAGCAACGCACCCAAGCAACACAGTTGGAGCCTCCCTCCTCCCTGGCCGGCAGGGAGGGAGGGAGAGGAGCTGCTTCCTTTGAAACCCGGGAAATTTAAGGGACATCATGAATAAGGGACAGCAGCGGGAAACAGCACTGGGATAAGGGAGTTTCCTGCCAAATAAGGGATGGTTGACAGCTATGCTGTGAATGGGGGCCAGGGCAGCATCTCAGAGACCTGGCTGCAATGAAGCACTTGAGCTGACTGAAGCAGTAGTCTGGTCTGGCCCAGAACACTATGCTGCACACCACCACCCCAATTTGGGTGCTTAGTATACAAGGCCAGCCAAGTGGTTTTGACATATGAGGCAGAAAATCCAACTCACTCCTCTACCTGGTGGTAGAAATGCAAGAAGAAATAAAGGAAGTAGCTAACAAATTTGCTGCCCTTTGGTGACACACAAAATCAGCTGTCTGAGGTGGCCACCTCCTCTCTCTGCCCTAGCGATAGCTGTTGTGGCCAGATGAATGCCTCAGATCACATGCATACGCCTTTCATACCCCGCTCGAGTCTTTAAAGATCATGGTTCTGTTACACCCTACCATAGTGTGTGTGTGTGTGTGTGTGTGTGTGTGTGTGTGTGAGAGAGAGAGAGAGAGAGAGAGAGAGAGAGAGAGAGAGAGAGAGATTCTTCCCAGAAAAATAGCTTGCCCCTACCTGTCCCTCATAGCTTTAGATTAGGGGCATTAATTTGACTTTTATATTTATTGTTCTTTTGAACTTCAGTCTCTAAAATCCCTGGTAGAGGACAAAGATCCTGAGATCACATTAAGGGTAGCCAAATTCTGCGCGATTGCCATAAAACTTAGGGAACAAGCTGTGCTACCATAATGATTAAGGCCTTAAATGATAATTTTAGGTTATATGTTAGTGACTAAGTTTTAATTTATATATTTTTTAACTGTTGCTATATCTGTATTGTCCCTGTTATATCTAATTGCAAATTCAAATGTATCCCTATCATGCTTTATGACTTCCTTGATATTGTATGTGGGCTGGAACTGGTCTGTGACCGAAATAATAAAATTCATTCACTCGTTTTTCTGAAATATAATATATGATGCAGTTGCAGATTCACAATGCATGTGGCACTTTCTGGTGATGCCACTGTACTCTAGCATGTGGAAGAAATAAAACTCCAAGTTGGACTGAGCCTGTGAAAGAGTTGGAATATGCTGATAGGAGCAGACATGAATCTTTGTGGCTCAAATTAAATTATGGGCACAAAGGCATAAGTGGACTTAAACCTGAGACAGGCCTACAGAGATCATTGGCTAAATGATGCACACCTTTGCTGAGTGGTGCAGTACTGTTGATTCCTTTAGGAAATGACAAAACACTAAAATTAGGCAAAAGAAGGTGGAATTGTTTGTTTTTATGAAGCATATTACCTAATTATAATGATGGGCATTTCACTGTTAGAATTCCTGCTCCATGATTGCAGTCATGGGATTGTTGTCTTTCACTTGAGGGTGAGACTCCACAGAGTGGGAAGTGATGGAGACAGGATGTTTGTGTTACTGTGTTCCGAGATGTGGGACTATTGTCCTTTGTTCTTTTTCTCTTTGCTGTCTGATGCTAGAGAGAGAGGGAGCCATGTTGCAGTGCTCCGTGTGTGTTTATATGTAAATAAAGTAGATTAGCCAAAATGCTGAGTTGCTGAGGTCTGTTACGCAAGCTGCGAAGACTCTGTGGATCCCTAAGTGTGCTGATGTCTGTTGGCATCGGTCGCTGTGATGTTCGGGCTGAAGAAAGCTTTTGAAACTCCTGAACAATCGACCAGGAGGGAGAGAACATGCCAGTCAGGCATGTGTCTCTACCAGGGTCCTACTCGAGTGTAGGACAAGCTCCTGACAATTTTCACATCTGGAGCTTTACATGTCAATAAAATGTGTGGCCTCAGTCTAGAGAGGAATTTTATTTCCACCACGTGTGAATGAGTTTGTGCTGGGAAGGGAAATCTTTTATGACTGGATGGATAAGTTAAGTTCAGTCAAAGGTGACTATAGGATTGCAGCACTCATCTCACTTTCAGGCTGAGGAAGCCGGCGTTTGTCCACAGACAGCTTCCTGGGTCATGTGGCCAACATGACTAAACAGCTTCTGGAGCAACGGAACACCGTAATGGAAACTAGAGTGCATGGAAACACCGCTTACCTTCCTGCCGTAGCAGTGCCTATTTATCTACTTGCACTGGTGTGCTTTCGAACTGCTAGGTTGGCAGGAACTGGGACAGAGCAATGGGAGCTCACCCTGTCATGGGGATTTGAACCGCCGACCTTCTGATTGGCAAGCCCAGAAGGCTCAGTGGTTTAGACCACAGTGCCACCCGTGTCCCTTTACCTTTCAGTCTAACCCTGTTTTTGTGCCCTGAACTAGTGCTCAAATTATAAGAGGTCAGGATGGGGTGGGCATGGACTGACTCCTTAACATTTGCAATGGCCAATATCCCTACTGTTGGGCACAGGGGTTTGATTTGGATAAAATTATGTGGTTGCAGGGAGGGTTCAGGAATTATATCATGGAACCTCACCCACATTTCCTCATTTAATTCAAGCGCAACCCTGTGGTAGATAACATCAAGGGGAGCATATCTTTGCAAAGGGAGGAACTTAATGCAAATATCATGTCCTGTTTACCATACTTCGGCAATTTATATACCACTTAACTATGATTATCCCTAGGCAGTGTACAAAAACTTCATGAAATGAAAATGAAAATCAGTTAAATTTATAAAATCATAAAATCGTTTCCACTTTTTCCACTATCAATAATATGTTCAGTGGGAGGACGGAATCTGCGTTAGCAACTGTTGCACTGAGAAATGTCTCTAGATAAAGGCATTATCTTTTCATGCACCTCATGTTATTTCATTTAATATGCGTCCCTAGAATTTAGATTCCTGACTTTAATGGCACTTCAATATTCACAGGTGCTAAACGCAGAAATCAAAGAACCTGAAAAATTGTCCAAGAATTTTACTTGGCAAGGGGTGGCAAGCATTACCTGAGCTTGGTCATCATGACAAAGTTACCAAGTCTGCTTCTCAAAAAATAAACCCTGGAGATCATAAGGGGGTATGGGGCAGCAGAAGAATGGCCACAAAGACTGCTTCAGCCAAATAATTTTCAAGTAGACATTTGTCTCAGTTTATTCTGACTTCTCAAATGTATTGCTTATAATGAAGCTACACAGATCAGACAGAAGGCAGTTGCTTTCCAAAACCTTGTTTTGAATATTTCAGAAAGTGAAACTAGCTTTCCTATCTGTATACATATTTAATGATCATTTGCTTGACTGTAACTCATCTCCAGCAGTAATTTGCTCTCGCACTTGCAGAAGAAATAATATATAAATTATATATACCAAGTTTGGTAGATAAAAAGAAAGTTAACAGCACCTGAACCCTCCTGACAAAAAGTTATTGTCCAAAGCAAGATAGATAGCTTTGAGTAGTCCAGATCTACGATGTCTGTAGTGATGAAAACTTGACATTCAATTTCATGGGTGGCTGTTGATCATGTCATGTCAAGAATTATTTTTGACAGAGTATCTTGTTGCATGGTGACAGATCAACGCCTTCCTAAATGTGAGACTGTAGTAATTGCCAGTTTGAGTTTTGATTTTTGCATATAGAGAGCACAAATCCTTCTGTTCAGTGGTTTAGGTCCACAGGAGCCAAAGTGTTACAGCGTGATGCAGTGTTGCATTCTTAAACAAACAGATCCAAGAGCTAGGAAGTAACTGGAATGGACCAGTCTCTTTCCATGCCAAGATGGCCATTCAGAAGAAGCGATGGAGATCTGAGAGCTTTATAACGAACAGTGGCACAACATTGGCATCTGGTGTCATCTGATTGCTATAATCAGGAGGATCCTGGGCTGCAGTAATTGACTTAAACACCCAGTGGCTACTTCCTCTGACCAGCAAGCAGCAACCCCAGTGCTGCAAGGAACACATATCTGAAATATGACTCCCTCGTCAATCCTCAATTGACAAGCTGTTCTGAAGCATTGTGGGTTAGCTGGGGCCGGGGTGAAATAACACACTAGAGGGAAGCCATTTTGGTAGCATTTTTCTGACAGTGGCTGCAGCAGTGTAGCTAGCCGCTCGAGTGCCTGATGCGGGGGGGGGGGGGTGTCCTGCAGCCGGGGACAGAGCTATCCACCCTTGGGGGTGGGGCAAGCCTCTCTGATGCTTGGAACCTCTCCGCTGCCTCCCCTTCAGCTGTAGGGTGGCTGAGGGAGAGGTAGCAGGCAGACGCAAGTTCCACGCTGCTGTTTCAGGCAGCACAGAACTTGCAGGTGCCTGAGCCACCACTTCACTCCTAAAAAGCTTTGTGAGCCCGTTGTTGTTTTTTTATAAAAAAACACCTTATTTTGTCACACGCACCCTCAGTGATGACACCTGGGGCGGACCACACACCCCTTCCTCCGCCACCTTGCTAAAATACCAGCAGGCTTTTTTGCCTGTGCATACAGATTCATTTCTCTTCCCTTCACAGTGTGCCTGAATGAAACATAGAAGTTTCCAGTTAACCATAGTTTCCAATTTCACCCAACACAGGAAAATATAGTTACCAGCCTTGGAACAAACCAGGATTTCAAACTGCAGTTGGAAGGTGGTTTAGGATCCTGACTTGTTCTGAAAGTGATAACCATAGTTTTCCAGTTTGGAGAAAATGGGAAACTATGGTAATTTGGAGACTTCCAGATTTCACTCAGCTGCACTGTGAGGGAAGGAGAGAAGGCTTGAGATATTATGGTCTGAGCATAGCTGGTGCCTTTGGAAGCTCTTCTGAAGGAGCTTTGGCAAAACTCAGAAAGAAGGAATTTCTACAGCTAAGGAGGAATATCTAAGGACATGTCTTTCTAGGTCTTTGTTCTGATTTGTCATATGGATGGATAAAAGGGCAATAACACTCGATCTTTGAAGTCCCAGCTGTGAGGGCAGGGGAGAGTGCCCCATACTAAAACTTTAATCTCTACATCTGAAACCACTTTTTATGTTAAAAAAAACAACACTGGTTTTTTAAAAGGCAAAGTGTTTGAAAGAAAAACCAGTGCTTCTGGAAGACACTGAATATTTAAAAATTCACAAGCAAGCCCCTAAATTTAGTGAAATTGGGCAGGAATGTGGGCAAACAGGGAGAAAATATGTAGTTTTGAATTGAGAGCTATGAATCAAAGCAATTAATCTAAACAGCAGTTAACACCAATTAATCAAAGCAGCGGGATTGAAAGTATGAGGCGGAATATAATTTTAAGGGTGCCAAGCACACATAAAAAAAACTTATTCAAGTCAAAAATTAACATGCCAGGAAGACAGCATAGCTTACAGAATGCACATCACTGTATTTATTTAAATTCATTTTTAGTAAGGGCAGCAGTGAGCGTCTGCACTCACTGGAAAGGTTCTGCTGAATACAGAGTGGAAGAAAGGAAAGCATAGGATGAGTAGATAAAATTGAGTAAAAAATTAATAACATCAATGGTTCTGTTGAAGTTTCCTATTTAATAAAGCCATCTGAATTGTTCTGCACGGTAAGAAAATCTACACACACAGACACAAACTCAACAACTTTAATGCCATTACGAGATGATTATGAAGTTCTTGAGAGACTATGTAATGCATTTCCCAATACATGGAATGATTAAGCTGCCAGGTTAGTATAAGGATGGGGCAAGCATTTTTCCCTGAAGCATAGACAAAACTGAGCAGTATGTACATCCTTATGCAGTCTGGACACTTAGGAAAACCACTGAGTTTGACAGTAAATTGGTATTTGTTTGTTTGTCTCTATTTACACCAAAGCATCTCAGAAAGACTTACCATACATAATAAAAAATAAAATTAACTCCAGCAGAGTTGAAAGGGACCCTGAACATTATTATCTAGTCCACCCTCTTAAGTGAAGGAATCCTGCCCACAGCCATCCTGGGGGGA
This sequence comes from Podarcis erhardii, assembly GCF_964252035.2. NCBI lineage: Eukaryota > Metazoa > Chordata > Lepidosauria > Squamata > Lacertidae > Podarcis > Podarcis erhardii. Next base: position 76,108,629 of record NC_138499.1, on the reverse strand, counting down.
CTCGAACCACCAACCTTCTGGTTAACAGTCAGATGAACTGACCCATTGTGCCACAGGAGCAGTTCCCCACCTCTTTCATGCTACCCTGACTTCTGCAAGTTGTGGAGAATTCTGATAAATATTCTAGAGCACACGCTGCCCACGGAGGATCCTGACCAGTTCATTTGGATCTTACTGTACCTGCCATGTGCATACTGTTATTTGATTTCTGATAGCTGGCAAACCCTTCTCCTTCCATGCTTTGGGGGATAATAGGCCCTGTTCCTTGGTGCATTATTCTACAACACACTAAACATTTTACTATGGCTACCAATTGCAGGACAAGATCAACAGTGTTGTTAAGCAATACTTTCCCAAGCTTCTTTTTGAGGAAACCTGCCTAACATTGCTGAACTTCTTCAGATTCATGAATCCCTGATAAGTGTTGGAAGTACCACAGGATTTGAAAACCACTGACCTAGCATATTGACCCTGTAATCTGCCAGCTAGGTTTGTGATCCTTGCTCCTCTTGAGCACTGTCAGACAAGGACATAACCAATGACTGAAAATGCTTACAACTATTCTTAAGACAAGCAGAAACTTTTGCTAAATTATTTAACTATAGCTTCTAAAGCAAACAAACTATAGGTGTCTTAATTTCTCCAAAGAATCACTACCCTCCATGGCCTCTTTATCTCTGCTCTCATGTTTGTTGTTCAAGACAAAGTAAAAAATAGAATAAGATCCCGACTTGCTTCCTAATAGAAAGCAGAAGTCGATACCCAAGGATGGAAAAATGTTAATAGCATTGATGTTAATTCCTCGGTAATCCTACTTCATTATCTTAAGCAAATAAATCCCTGTAAAGGATTGCCTTATTAAAAGCAAATTAGAAAAGCGAATGTCATCCGGGCAGAAACTGCTTTCTTTTCAAATGCAATCTGCAAGGCAATATATAAATAGGGCACTATATCAAAAATGTTCCTTGGAAGCAATTTCTCACAGATTTTCCAAAGATGCATATATCATTTTGATTTCTAGAAACTCTTACATGAAACGCCAAGATGATTTTATTTTACTTTCCATATGGTGCAGTAGGAAAATATGCATGTCTTGCTAAAGTTGATGCATTAAAAAAAACAAAAACAAAACAAAACCCAACACTATTTGGAGCATGATCCATGCAAAGTTGTGTATTTTAAACTTCCGCTGGTTTAAACCTCACCTACTTAAAACAGCATGACATTACAGCTGCAATCCTATACACACTTATCTGGGAGTGAGCCACCAGTGAATGCAATAAAACTTACTTCTGCATAGACATGGCTAGGATTGAGCTGTTAGTCCTTTTAAACTCAGTGGAGCTTAGTTCTATTTAGGAAGTCAGCACACACAAGAATACACTGTCAAGGGCTCAAGTTTGCATGATCATGTCTTTTACTTTGTAAATCACTTCTCTGTAAGAAAACACCAAAAGTAGTGTGTTAGGCAGGCACAGCTGGTGCAGAATAGTGCCTAAAAGAATGAACTGGGAGCCATGAGATCCAGTACATTAGGTGAGTCACTAATTACAGAGTCTCAACACACACACACTTCATCTGCAACATGGAGCTAATAAAACTTTTTTTTCTTACAACAGAGATGGGGAACCTGTGGCCCTCCAGATGTTGTTGGATTCCACCTCAAATTGGCACCAGCCCACATACCCAAAGGTCAAGGATGTCAGGAAGACCACAGGTTCCTCATCCCTGCCTTACAAGGTTGCTGTAAGGATACATGAAACGTATGTAAACCACTTTAATCACAATATATATAAGCCACATTTGAAGTTTCTGTATAGATTTCAATTATTACAGCAATATAAGCAGGCTGTCAAACAGCAAAATAACCATAAAATGCATAATAAAATACCAACATGGGAAAAAAGAGTAGCACTGATTATCCTCAAAAGCTTGGCAAGACCAGGTACATTTTTTTTGCTAGATAGTAAAAGTAACCATAAGAAGCAATGATCTGGAGCAAATGTATTCATTGTTAAAAACCATATTTCATGTCCAGTTGGCCATTGTAAAGAACTAACTCAATCATATTTAGCACATAGCATATTCTTTAACAAGATTACCTTTTGCATTTCCAAAAATTCTCAAGGGATCTCTTTGGCTTACATTAAGAAGTCAGTAGAATGATTTTTATTGGCTTTGATCTTCAATCGTCACTGGGCCTCAAAGCAGATTGTGAATAACTTTGGAGCATGCAGTTAATAACTGAATATGGATATCAGAGTTAAATATGTAAAGTTCAGTGCTGGACTTTCTGAATTATCAACATCCCAGAGAATCCAAAACTGCTTTAAACTTGGGCAAAATCTACTGTGAAATTAGAAATCTGAAATGAGTTGTAAGAATAATTTTTCTCTAATTGGGACTCAGCTACATAATCTGGGCAAGTACAATTCAAAAACGGAAAACATTTCCAAGAGTATTTCACCGCTCTCATTAAGACTACTGTTGAACACTAGTGACTTAAATGAAACATAGTTTAAAAATATTTTACAGCTTCTGTATGTTAAATCAACTACATGCCATTGGTCATGTACCATAACCAAACTGAACAATATGATGTGAAGTCTTAATTCCCTGTACAAAGCAGGGTCCACATAAATGGCTTGTTCCTAATGCTGAGATCTACCAATTGGTGAAGACAGTACTGAGCTAGCTGGGTCAATGATCTGGTATGGCATATGGCAGCTTCCTATGTTCCAGATCAGCCAACTTCCTTCCCATCCCACCATGGTTGAAATTTGCATTGTGGGAAAAGCTTCCCATTTGCTCCATTGTTCTTCCACCCCTTCACACACCAGGTGGATCAGGTCCCCTCCCCTAGCAGTATATGGAGTTACTTATTTATACAAAACATCTGTGGGTCAGTTTTTGAGTCAACTCCTCCCAGGGTGATTAACAATGTAAATCCAATGCCAAAGGCAAACTGCACAATTAATGCCATTTGCCATTTGGACATTAGTTCCGCTCCATGTTTCATGGCTGGGTAATGATGTAATGCTTGTTCCACCTTGGAGCCTTGCTTCACCTCAGTTGCTAATCTGTACAAACATGTCTTTTGGACAGCAGTGGTAGTTAACATTTTACATTTTGGATCTCATAGGAACGAGGTAGCCAGGATGATGCCTTGCAAATGGTACTGGACCACAACTCTCATCAGTCCTCATCAGTATGGCCAAGGGTCGAGGATCATGGGAGCTGTAGTCCAACAGCATCTAGAGGGCACCACGTCAGCTACTCGTGTCATACTTATTATCTTTACTTGCCTTCAATATATCTGAAGGAGTGTCTCCACCCCCATCATTCAGCAAAGATGGTCGAGCTCCGAGGACCTTCTGGTGATTCCCTTACCATGAAAAGTGAGGTTACAGATAAGCAGGCAGAGAGCCTTCTCAGTAGTGGTGTCCACACTGTGGAATGCCCTCCCATCAGATGTCAAGGAAATAAACAACTATCTGACTTTTAGAGGACATCTGAAGGCAACCCTGTTTGGGGTAGTTTTTAATGTTTGATGTTTTATTGTGTTTTTAATATTCTGTTAGGAGCTGCCCAGAGTGGCTGGGGAAACTCAGCCAGATGAGTGGGGTATAAATTAGAAATTATTACTATTATTATACTACTAAGGATTTTGGGCTCTGTCCGATTGCAGAGTCTTTTAACATTTAAGCAGGTCCTCCCCTTCCCATCATCCAACAGGGCAAATTTAGCAACAGACTGGTACTAGCACAAGACTGTATCTAGTAATATGCCATTTCCTTGTCAGGTTTAATTCTTGTGCCTCTTGCTGAAGGGGCATCCTTAAGAGCTTTCTTTAATGTATCTGCTTTCAGGGACACCATGTCCCACACCAGGACTTGAGTAATATGGAAATGAACTGTAGATCACTGCAGATAAAGCTTATGGGAGATAAAGCCGGTGCCAGGCAGCAGCTGACTACAAACTCCACTTTATTACAAGAGTTTCTGCGTTGCCACAGAGGAATACAGTTGCTTCTTTAATGCCATGCGTACAAAGAGTTCAAGAAGAGAACAAACCGGGGATTTAGTGGATTAATGGGATAACAAACATATCAAGAAAAAATTGAGGGAAGGGAGAATAAAGCTGGAAACTTGCCTTACGGGGGGGGGGGGCAACATAACCAACCATCTGAGACCTGTTAGGATGCTCCTCATTTTAAATCAGTTTCCAAATGCATTATTTCCAGAACTCTTGTGTGACTAATACTTGTCTGGTTTTCGATTTTGCCGGTGTGATCCTGTCCCTTGGCACATGAACATCCAAGACACCCACAGCCTTCAATATCAGACAATAATGCAGGTAAGCGCAGAGTACAGTGGTACCTCGGGTTAAGTACTTAATTCGTTCCGGAGGTCTGTACTTAGCCTGAAACTGTTCTTAACCTGAAGCACCACTTTAGCTAATGGGGCCTCCTGCTGCTGCCACGCCGCCGCCGCACGATTTCTGTTCTCATCCTGAAGCAAAGTTCTTAACCCGAAGCACTATTTCTGGGTTAGCGGAGGCTGTAACCTGAAGCGTATGTAACCTGAAACATATGTATCCCGAGGTACCACTGTAGTTATTAATTTCATCCTTCCAGTTCCTTCCCTCCACAGCAGACCCTTTCAGGGCAGAAGAGTGTTCTTTAACTGGACTTTAAATGGACTTATTTGTAAACCCCCCCCCCAAAGGTGACTCCCTTGTTTTGGACATAGATTTAAAATGAAAGCTAGACATCAGAAATATTGTAAAATTAAGGAATGTTAGAAAGATGTTGGGGGAAAAAATGATGTGGTTTTAGCAGAAAGGATATAAAGGATTAAGTAAAAATGAATTGGTGAAAGAGAGAAGGTAAAATTATAATATGTTAAGATAAATTATTAGGATAAAAACAAAGTTGGAAGGATTTGCTGGAATATTTAATTGAATTAGAATACAAAAATGGGAGGCGTGAGGAAGTCAAGGAAATAAGTGAATGTAAGAAAGTGAGTTAAAGGTTTGACTTGTTTTTTATTTCTTTTTTCTGTTTTTTGATGATATGTATTGTTTTTTCTTTTTCTTCCTTGATTGTTTTCTTTTTTTTTTCTTCTTTCTGTAACCTTTAAAATCTTAATAAAAAATTATTTTAAAAAAAATGAAAGCTAGACAGATGACAAAGCAGCTACAACTCTGATCATTCTTGCAGTTTTAAGAACATTCTTTCTCCAAAGCAATATGACTGGAGAGCTCTCACAAAGCCATTCTCTCAAAGCAGAGAACTTTCAGTTACATTGCTTTGCAGAAATAAAGTTGAAGTAATCTTGGTCTCATTCTTTTTGTGAGTTTTGGCGCTTGACAAACTCAAATCTCCTTCCCCTCCCCACTTCAGTGTAACTGTCTACCGCTACCTATCCTCCGGAATTTTTTGAGGCTACATTCCTGAGAACTGTAGTTTGTTAAGGGCTGAAAGTTGTTAGGAGACTCCTGTTTCCCTCAGAAAGCTACAATTCCCCAAACTGTTCAACAATTGCCACATTTTTTTAGTAATCCTAAACAATGCTGACATGCAACTAAGGTGTATTCTGTAATAGATTTTTGAACTTCTTCTTTCACTTTCTCCATCAATTTCATTTAATTTGCTTCTAGCTTAGCTAGCTAAAACATACCCAACTTGGTTGTGAGTTTGCTGCTGGCAGGACATGCTACAAGCAATGCATCAAAACATACCAGGTTGAGCTCTGAGTTGCTGATAAAGACTATCTGCTGATGCTCAGGCTGCAAATAGGGAAGAACTATAGGAACCATAAACTTTTTTGTTGTTCTATTTTTGCAGTCCTTTTGTCTTCTCTTGTGTGTTGGTTTCACTTTGGTTAAATGGACTTGGAATGAAACTTAACCAGCCCCGAGGCAGCTACCTCCAGCAGCAAAAGCTAACCTGCTGCTTACCATTAGAGTATTTAATACTATGAAATTCTAGCCCAGGCTCTGTTCCAAAACTCAGATCTTGAGATCCACTATCATCAGTAGGGGGGGGGGACCTCCAAAGTGTCAAGGATAAGCACTTGTGATTAGGCAATGCCCATTCCCAAAGGAATCCATCTTAGCTGTTGCTTTCCAACTGTCTAGGGTTCATTTCTCATAGACCTATGTGCTGATAGGCTGATCATGTTGAGGTGGTTCAGCTCTACCAATCCTGACTACTGCAGATTATAAAAAACCTTTTAGTCCTATCATCCTCAGGAGCTTACATTCAGTGACTTCAGTTGTTCAAAAAGGTGTTCTCACTTTTGCATACCCTCCAGCATCCTGATCAAAATCAGGACACTCAATTTTTGGCTCTGAGCTTTCATGGGAACCAGCTGATTCACACAAGAATGTGAGACCTAAAAATGAGCGTCTTTTGGTTTGGTGCTCCGGTGCAAACCAGCTGACTTGCACCAGAGCATTGGACAAAAAAAATGGGACATTCTGCGATCAACTCAGAAGAAGGGATGCCTTCTTTAACTCCCGGATGCCCCAGTTAAATAGGGGCTGTTGAGGGGTATGCATTCAACTCAGGTCTTTTTGAGATGAAACCTTGAAAGTTCTTGCTTCCATTTGAAGGGGATGCCCGCATCACTTAAATTTAATGCTCGCAAAAATAATGCCATCTATGATAGGAGTTGTCTGTAGCCTATGAACTGAAAATTATTTGGGGAAGGTATCTTTTTAAAAATATATATAGAGAGAGGTCACAAAGTCAATACAATCCTACGCAAATGTATTTCTTATTTGTAATGCTTATATCCCATGCCATTGCCTCAAGAGGTTCTCAAAAAGACTTCTGAAGGATTCTCAAAATAAAGTCACTCAAATCTAGTACAGAAGAGAAATTTGAGGTGCTCATATGGAATCAGGATTGTTCAGGCAGCATTTCTTTCCCTCATCCTTGTTCTATTTTAGTGTCAAACCAGGCAGAAGCCAGAGCCGGATTTAGGGTGATGTGAGCTGTTCCCCCACACAGGGTGATGAGCCAAGGGGGCACAAAATTAAGAAGTACCATTATTGAGAAAATCCATTTGGGGGCACCAGATTATCGCAGGGAGTGGGTGCCCCCTAGATGCTGTTGGACTACAACACCCAGCAGCTCCACCCAGCATGGCCAAGGGTCAGTGATGAGAGGTGCTGTAGTCCAGGAATTTCTGGAGGGCCACCTGATTGCTGCTCTGTCAAATGTGCCTCTTGGATATTACCTATTTACATAAGGAAATGGAGATGCTTGTGCATTTGCAGTTGTAACACCTCACACAAAGATTATCTACCTGAGTCACACCTCCCTTTATCTTCATCCCTCCTTGCTGCATCTTGTACTCATTTATTCGGCAATGTCATGTGCTTGTGATATATTGTGTTTTAGTAAACAGATTTTTTTTCTTTCATTATATATGATGTGGCTCCCCCCTAAATTGTGTGTGGGATGGAATACTAACCCCTTCCTGAATTCAATCCCACTGAAAACCAGTCCCCGTATTTCAATTAGCCTGGGGAAAGGGGGACCTTCAATTGGTTCCAACTGGAGTCCGCCATCCCCCCACTAATGCTATATGTGGTGCTGTGGGACGAGCTTTAGTTTGATTGTGGCTGGAGTGGGAACGGTTAGTCCTACATACTCCATGTGTTGTGGTTGTGGTACAATTCAGGGGAAATCTCACCTGGTTCAGATCCCTGTTCAGATGTTAAGCTCGCTAAATTATATTGGGCCAGCTCAATCTCTCAACCTAATTTACCTTGTCAGGTTGTTATGAAGCTAAAATGGGGAGGGGATAACCATGTGTGCCAACTTTCAGCTTGGAGGAAAGATGGGGTAGAAATATAACAAAGACAAATAGGGACATTGTTTTACCATTGAGAAGTATTAGGATATTGAGGACTCACCGACCACAGTAAATGGGGACATGGGTAGGAAAATTAATTGGACTGCATGCAAGTGTTGAAGGCAGAACTCAGTGCCCAAACACGTGTGCTGAAACAAATCAAAGCTTTAACCTTCCCCTTATTTTCACTCAAATGCATTTGTCACCTCCTGGGGGGGGGTGAAGATGTGGCTACTAACATTTCATCAAATAAATATCCCAAGTGAGTTCCAGCTGTGAATGTGTGAGTAGTCTTTCGGTAGGTAAAACAAGCTCTTTGTTGCAGGTCTCTATTTGATTTTGCTGTGGAATACACTGCAGCTTTTACTAACTGTCAGAAAATTCATCCTGAATCAATACTAAGGCATTTCAATCACACTTTTTTTTTAGCTTCTCTTACTTAACTCCCCCCCCCCAACACACATACATATATATATATACAACCAAAATTAAACTCTAAAGATTGCTTTGAAGATCTCCTCTGGGTATCTTGGTCCAGTACAAAGATGTCTTTGAACTCTTAAGTTTCATTTTGCAGTAATAGGAAGGTTCCCCCCCCTCCCAATTTTACAAATATGCTAAGTTACTTAGAAATTTGCCATGTACCAGTTTATCAATTTATACTGTATGTAGTCTATCTGGACTGTGAGGTTTCACAGTGATTTCATTGGTTTGTTGGGACTAGGATGAAGGACGCTTGACCTTGTTCCTGTACCTCGTTAGTCCAAAGACGCATTCAAATCTGCGACTGCCTGCACACTGACTGTGCACCCCAATGCCTGCTTCTTTCTGAGCACAGATTTCCTTTACTGGATCAAAGTGTATAAGTTTGGCAAATTAAGTTTAATAGCTTTATTAATTAGTTGTTTCAGCATATGCCATAACACCCTCTCCCTTAAATTACACAGCGGAAAGGGCAGCCTATCATCTCATGCACTGTGTCATTTTTACAACAGTTCACATTGGTATTGACAAAATGTGCTCTTATCTTAGCAGCACTAATTACATGGGTGGCAACCTTTTGCATAATGAAGAAATCATTCCTGCTAATAAAACACCCCTCAAAAATAGGTAGGCCAGATAGAGGTTGATTATAATAAAAGGTGGCAACAGGTTCTGGGTGATTTTAACATTCGGAGAGTGGAACATTAAGTGGTGTATCAAATCATCTACAGGGCTGGTGCAAAGCTTATAGATATTCATAAAGTATATTTTATTATCAGACACAGTTGAAATGTGTATAACAGGAATAATATGAGTACATTAGAGAAGTCGTACGGCAAGACCTTCTAGATTTGACCAAAGCCTGTTTCCATTATACTCTTTGGAAAGCTCACCAACAGGGCATGAGGTCAGTATACCTCTCCCATTGTTTTTTTTCTCTCCTAGCAAATGGTATTTAGTATCATTATACCTGTGAACATGGTCCAAATAATCATTGTGGGTAATACACACTGATGGCTTTAGCATGGTCTATTCCATCTTAAAGCCATCCAATCTAGTGACTATCTATATTGTCCATCACATGTTTCCATATGTAAATTATGCACAATGTGAGGAAGTGCTTTCTTTTATCTGTCCTTACTCTTCTGCAAATTGATTTCATTGAGGGAGGGAATGAATAAAACAGTGATCACAGTAATCTTTTTTTTCTAGACTATCAAGCTAAAAACTATCAAGCTAACCTTTGCTAACAGCAAAGATGCTCTTATTCCCTGACTATTTTAGGTGTCATTTTAGGTTCCTCTTTTCCAGCACTATGATACCCATTTTGAGAAGGGATGACAATAACTATGCACAATATTCCAACTGGCTACAAACCATAGGATTTAGATAAATGCATTACTATAGTCAAAAATGCATTGCTGTAGTCATGTTGTGCGGATGCCTGATTATCGTCTTCCAAAGCAACAACTCTATTCCAAACTTAAAAATAGCGTAATGCTGGTGGTCAACAAAAGAGGTTCAAAGACTTTCTCAAAGTAAATCTTGCTTTGACAACTGGGAAACACTGGCCTGCGAGCGCTCCAGTTGGAGAACAGCCTTTACCAAAGGTATCATGGGCTTTGAAGATGCTCAAACTCAGGACAAAAGGGAGAAACTTGCTAAGAGGAAGGTATGCTTGACAAACCCTCACTGTGATCAATTCCTGCCCAAAAACCTATGTCCCCACTGTGGAAGGATGTGTGAATCCAGAACTGGCCTCCAGTCACTTATGGACTCATTTTTAAAACCGTGTTTATGGAAGACACTCTTAAAGCGGTGCCAGAGCTCACCATGAACTTCTCCTTGTTTTCTTAGAATGGCAGTGGGGCTCTGGTGAGCTCCAGCTGAAAAAAAAAAAAAGCCCTGAGAGTCTGGATAAGATATAAAGACTTATTGGAAAATAAAACCCCAAGGTGGTTGTCACCAATGGAAGCAAAGGCTTTTAAAAGACTCAGTATGGAGGCCAAATGGCCGAAGTATTGGGAAATATTGGAACAAGAAGGAGACAAATTGAAATTGCAGAGTTTTGAGAAATTAAAAGATAAAGTGCGAGATTGGCTTCATTATTTTCAAATAAGAGAAGCCTACAATTCGGACAAAAAAAATGGCTTCCAGGTGGAAAAATCAAAATTGGAAACAGAATTACTAGAACCCAAAACTAAGATACTATCAAGAATGTGTAACTTGCTGTTAAAATGGAACACGCAGGATGAAACGGTTAAATCAGCTATGATTAAATGGGCACAAGATATTGGTCATAATATTATGTTTGCGGACTGGGAACAGTTGTGGACCACCGGTATGAAATTTATGGCTTGTAATGCCTTAAGAGAGAATATTATGAAAATGATGTACAGGTGGTACATACAGTCAAGCTTGCAAAAATTTATCATTTGCCCGATAATAAATGTTGGAAATGTAAAGAGATTGAGGATACATTCTTTCACCTTTGGTGGACGTGCCCAAAGATTAAGGCTTTCTGGGAGATGATTTATAATGAAATGAAAAAGGTGTTTAAGTATACCTTCCTGAAGAAACCAGAGGCCTTTCTCCTGGGCATAGTCGGCCAATTGGTGTCAAAGAAGGACAGAACATTTTTTATGTATGCTACAGCAGCAGCAAGAACTCTTATCACAAAGTATTGGAAGACACAAGATTTACCCACCCTGGAAGAATGGCAGATGAAAGTGATGGACTATATGGAGCTGGCGGAGATGACTGGCAGAATCCGAGACCTGGGAGAGGAGCTGGTGGAAGAGGACTGGAAGAAATTTAAAGACTATCTACAGAAACAGTGTAAAATTTATGAATGCTAAAATGATGTTGGATTGAAAATAAGTGGCATTAGTGATAAAGTTAGAAAGAGTATGCAAAAACAAATTGATGGATGAAAACATTTGAGTTGTGATATGTTAAGATACAAAGTTAAAGATGATAAATTGAAAGAGGGCAAGGATTTGCTGATTTGATTATGTAAATGGGAATACAAAAAGGGGAGGTGTGAGGAGGTCAAGGAAACAAGGTAATGAACTTTAAAGTTAAAAAAAGGAAAGAGGGATTTTTTCTTTTTTCTTTTTCTTTTTATTTACTTTTTGTTTTTTGTATCTTGTATTTTTCTGTTTTCTTTTTTCTCTTTCTTCGCTGTACTTTGTTATGATTTTGTAAAATCTCAATAAATATTTATAAAAAAGAAAAGAAAAGAAAAAGCCCTGAGATTGCCATCAATTATGGGAGAGTGGGAATGTGATGGCAAGCCCCACTCAACCAACAAATCACTATGTCTTCTGAATCACATGGGAAACAACCAATGAGTAGAGGAGATCCCCATTCTTTCAATGCTTTCTTTCAACTCATGGCAGGGTTGTAAAGATGGGGTAGATGATACACCAAACTCTTCCTTGCTCGCGGGACAGAAGTAAATTGTAGGCCTGTGCTTTTATGCTTTGAGTTGTACCATGTGTGCATGCAGAGAGAAGAGAGGGCAGAGAAATTACATTGTGCAGCGAAATGTCACTTCACTAGCGTCACTGTTTAATTGGCTGCCACCATATTTATGTCTGGGGTTTTCATTCCACAATTCATGTGTACTTTTTGTTCTTCACTTCCTCTCCACACCCCAGCACCTCCATTCTCTAGCCTGTCCCACCAAACGTCTTCAGCTGTTACGCAACTTTACTAATTTAATCCCTTCCTGAAAAACCATATGAGTGGTCCACTAGAGGATGAGCACATAATCAGCTGCAATAAAACAATTGAGGGAACTATTCCCTTGCTCAATTATGGTAATAAGCCAGTGAGGAAAACCAGGAACCTGATGCATTATGATTCCATGCTTGGCAAAGCCCTTTATTCTCACATAGCGTGAGGGAAAGGAGGGCTGTTTTATGTCCATTTTGCATACAGTAAAGAGCTAAAGTGGTGAGTGACACAAGGTTTGTGTGCTTCAGAGTCCCTCAAGTGCTAGCGTAGCATTCTAGAAGTTCCTTGGCATCTGAACAGCAACGGTGAGTTTTTTTGTGAGTCCCACGCTAGCACATTAGCAAGCCAAATGGCAGCCTTAAATCAGTCTCTTTAATCTAAGTGCCTCTCTGAAAGTCTAACCTTGTTGGAAATTGACCCAGAGACATATGGCTCTAAAGCAGAAGATTAGCCATTTGGAAAGGGGGTGGGGGAAAGGAGCAAATTGGTAGCTCAGGGCTATGGCTCTGATGTTCTGAAAGTTCTCTCAGCAGGCACATACCTGGTAAGTCTCAAATATGTTGTACTATTTGATTCTAATGAACTTGATAAGGCTGCAGGTTTTTAGAAGGAACACTTGCTGCTGCTTTATATTCAGCATGGATGTATCTGAAATAGTACTTTGTTGTTGGAGTGACTATATAAATTCCCCTATTCCATAAAGACTATGCATACTTGGCTGCTGCCTTTTTGCTGAGCTATTATCTGTATGCACACCATTCCCCACAAAGAGTGAAGTATCATGGAAAAGAAAGTGGACTCATGTTTTCAGCATATAAAAATGGTCCTGGCTCGTCTTAATGCAATGAATCATCCAAAGGGCTCCCAGAGCATTTTAAAACAAAACCAACCAATCCTTGCATTAAAATACAGAAGACTGACAATAACAGCAGATATTAAAACTACAAAACAGCAGAGCTAAGAATCTATAAACAGTGATCCCCCCCCCCAAGGTTATGTATTAGCAGACAAACTTCTGGAATTTCTTTGACAGTGGCAAAATTCCTGGTGGTGGCAGCAGGGATCAGAAAGCAGGCAAGTGAAGTGGTCCAATTTTATGCCTCCCGAGAATATCCAAAGGGAGGTTTTTATGGGTTGCAATTGCTTCCTGATTCATTCTATTAATATTCTGATCTTATGCAGAGCCATTGTATCCATATCGATGATGTTCTTAATTTTGGTCTGCAGACAGCAACAATCAGCCAGTCAAATAAAGTATATCACTTTCCACATAGTTAGAAGACTTCAGACTCTGCTGGACAGGAGAGCATCCCTGGAAATAGTGGGCAGTTGATTTGTCCAACATATCTCTTTGCAGTCTGATCCACTACCCCGATATAGGGAGTTCTAATAATGACTATTGGGCAAGATGGGGTTCCCATGTTGGGATTGCGTGGTATTTCTTGGCATTCATGGATGCTTGTGCTAAACCTTTCTTGCTAACAAAGCGTGTTCTCCCTCATGGGGAGCATGGGTTGCGGTTGGGGATGACAAGACACCTCACTGTTGGTGGGCAAAAGAGTTTGGCCATCTTTAAGCAGGGGCGGGCTGTTATTGGGGAGATTTATATGTTGCCATTTATTGATTGACAGCCCTATTTGTTAAATACATTGCACACAGCGACGAATTTCCTCTTTTCGCTGCGTGCTTTGGATCACCCACCCTCCCTCCCTAATTTTAGGCTGTTTGCTTGACCTTGCTATGTCTGTCATGGGGTCATCTGCTTTGGGGCAGGGGCCTGGTAGGAATTTTGTTCATTTGGCTGATTAGTGTGTGCCATTTGGTTTTTGCCTACTGCGTAGCAAATCATCACAACTTGTAAGGTTGTGGTTAGGCATTGGTCTGGGAATTGGTTGGTGGAGGGGTATGGATTTGGCTGTGCCTGCCCCTCCAAAATGCTGCTACTGCAAGGGTTTTCCATTAAAGGAACCCAGGGGCTCCCCATGCTTTTGTCTGAAACCCCCTGGGAGCATTCTGGGGAGAGGTGAGGCATGGTTCCCAGTCCCGTCTCTCTCCCCAGGTGACTTACCCTTTCTGACTTCGCGGGGGGTGCGAATGTCAGAGCTGTCCCTGTGCGGGGTCAGTTAGTGCTACCAATGCCTAAGCAACCACTCACATTGCTGTAATTTGAATAAAGTTGTGGCAAAAATTATGCCAAAAACCTTAAACAAAATTAAGTGTCACTTGTGTTTTTCTTTGGGGGGTGTCTTGGGGACCTCGACGCACAATATTGGTGTTTCTTTTGCCAGGGAATGTGGCCTTTTTGGGACAAGAACAGAAGAAAGGAAAACGAGAGGCAATAGTGAAGCTAATTTTAAAAGAACACCCAGAACGTGTTTCTTGGGGCTGCCCCAAATGCCCCACTTCCCCTTCATGTATAATCAGATGGAAAGGGGCATTTTTCAGAGAGGGGCTGAATTCAAGGGTAGCAGTGACCTTACAATCTGCTGTTGGTGTTGTCAGTGATGGGCATCTCCCCTCTTATAATGCATTGCATCATCACACAGCCTCATTCACAGAAGCATTTTGGGATGGAAGGCAAATGGGCACAATTCGCTCCACCTGGAATGTCCCTTTTAAAGAAGAGGCTACTCTTATTCCTGTTTATGCTGTCATGGCTGATTCCTGTATTCCTGGTTAAAGATCAATAAAGGTGGTAGTATCTTAGCCTTCTGGTATAAAAAAGCAGTTTTAAAAATTAGGGGGAAATTGTTGCCTTTTTTCTCTCCCCCATACAGCACATTTGTCGGAGCTTACGTATACACATAGCTTGAACATGCCACATTCTCTCAATTTCACATAACTGGGATAAATACTCTCTAATGAGGTTAAATGTCACTGATTTCTTCTTGGCACATACACTACAGAGAGCTAACAGGTCTGTGGCAGGATCTCTCAGTACTAGGAGAGTCTTCATTAATGAGTTCATAAAATGAATCATAGGCACACAGCTGAGATTAATTGCCACACTTTTTGACAGTCTTGTAAAGGCCAGGGATCAAAAGGACACGGGTTCCATATCAATGTTTTGTGCACAAAGATTATGCCAATGACACAGTTTGAAACATTTCAAATGCCTGTCATAGTAAAGTTTGGAAGACCATTACAAAAGATGAAATGTCCATCATTTGCATTAAAACATTCTCTTAAAATAGCCTGCAGCTATACATGAAGGCAGGTTTGTCTATTGTTGTTTTTAAAGGAGTTTCTTCCTTGACATTTCCCATGACCATCAATGCAAACAGAATCAGCAAGACCATATTGAGTTATAAGCTCTCAGTCATCTTCCTGCAAGTCTCCCTTCTTCTTCTCCATTCTCACAGTAAGTAAATGCATCAACTGCAGTTTCAAGGACTCAGTCCAGATTGATATTCTTGTGTTGGGGTTAGGGAGGTTACTTTAGATCTGGTTTAGATCCAGTCTGTCCCTATCAAATGACAGCTTTTTCCTGTTCAAGAACTTAACCTGAATGAGGACTTCAGTGGGTGGAGGTGGTGATTAAACGTGTAACTCTCCCTCTTATCCACACCAGGGTCCCAGTTGGGATTACGGTAGTTCCCATGCCTGCTATTTACTTATTTCCTTAACCATTTCTTATTTGATTTAACTATCAACATAGGCAGATAAAAGTAGGTATTAACCACAATGTGAATACCAAAGAGGAATTAGGAGACTGGAAGCTGGAGGGGTTTCACAGTACCTGGTTGGGAGAAATCTAATTATGAGATGTGTTGAAGGGACCCCTCTGTGTCCCATGCAAATTAAATTGCTTGGAATAAGAATTTTAACTGGAATATTTGAAGTTACCTAAGTGAGTTATGCAGGCAAATCTTATTAGGTTCTTCCTTAGGAATTCAGTGTGTGTGTGTGTATTCAGTTTAACACTTGCACCACACATACGGAAAACTGTTTTGGTGAGTCTTCATATGCAACACTTAACACCCCCTCCCCATTGTATTTCCCTCTTTGAGAATTTAAAATCACTCTAAATGTTTATATGGATAACATTGCATTTTAAGAGAATACACATAAGACAGCCCTGCATGGCAAATTAGCAGGGAGACTTCCATTAATTTTTAGCAGTTTTCAGGATGTATTCTTGCATCACATATTCATTTCTTTCCTTTTCAAAAGTTGTCTGGTGAAAACTGATGCTTGAGTTTGTAACTTACCCAGGCTAATTGAGAAATGAAAAAGGTATTTAAATATACCTTTCTGAAGAAACCAGAGGCCTTTCTCCTGGGCATGGTTGGCCAATTGGTGCCAAAGAAGGACAGAACTTTCTTTATGTATCCAACAACAGCAGCAAGAATACTCATCGCGAAGTATTGGAAGACACAAGATTTACCCACCCGGGAAGAATGGCAGATGAAGTTGATGGACTATATGTAATTGGCGGAAATGACTGGCAGAATCCGAGACCAGGGAGAAGAGTCGGTGGAAGAAGATTGGAAAAAAATTAAAGATTATCTACAGAAATATTGTAAAATTAATGAGCTATAGAAAAATGGTGGAATGAAGTTATATGGCTTTGGCAGAAATGTTATAAGGAACTAGGTACAGATAGATTGTTAATGTATTAAAGGGAAAAAACAAGGTTAGAATATGTTAAGATTAATTACAGGACAGAAATTAGATGAAGATGGAAAGCAATTGCTGAAACAGTTAATTGAAGTGGAATACAAAAAGGGAGGCACAAGGAAGTCAATGAAACAAGTGAATGAAAGTTAAGATTGAAAATATTGGAAGTGTTTTTAATTGTTTTTGTTTTGTTTTGTTAATTCAATGTTTTATGTAGTGTTTTTGTTTCTGTTTTTGTATTTTATTATGTTGATTTATTTAATTCTTTTTCTTTCTTTTTGTAATCTTTAAACTCTTAATAAATATTATTTTTTTTAAAAAAGAGAGAATCTCATATTGTTCTTTCCCAGTACAATAACACCTGTGAATAGGCTACAGACTAGCACATTCTTATATCTGAAAGGAATTCCTTAAAACGGGGATGGAAAACCTCAGAGCCTCCAAGTGTTCCTATTTTTGAGATTTTGATCCTGGAATGTCCCACTTTTCCTTAGGCTGCCCCTATTTTCATCAGAGAAATGTTGGAGGGTATGCAGCTTATGACCTGAGCACCTCATGCAGACCTTGGTCTAATTTCAGGTGGCCCACAGCATAATTTCAGTCTGGTAACAAGGATGGAAAAAGGATGGGAGGTGGCAGAGAGAGACGGGTGGGGCAGAAACAGGTCTGGGGAGTTAAAGTGAAATATAGATACATTTCTTCCTCTTCTTTACCCCCTTCCTAATGTTTCCTTTCACCCTGGTGCCGTCACAGAACATCACAAATGGATATCTTTCCCTTGGTAACACCCCCATGTTTTTCAACAGTAAGTAAATCTATTGTATAGATACATTCTAAATGATTTTTGAAGTAGGGTGCTGCAATATTGAAAAACAATGATTACTATAACAAATGCAAATCCTCATCTTCAGTTTGCATTTTGAAAAACTTAACAAAACCAAAACAAAACCGGGACATTTCCCTCAGCATCTTCCTCTGTTTATTTATCGTTACGGGGGGGGGGGGGAGAGAGAGAGAGAGAAAGTAACATTTTGATAAATATTTAAATGATAGTTCAATTATCTTTTGCTTCTCCACCAACACATTCACTCTTAGAGAAAAACTTCCGTTTGTTTGTTATTGTTTTGTTGTTTACATATTTTCATAGTGCTATGGGAGTAAAAGTTTTTTTTTCATTAAAAAAAAGAAAGAAACTTACAAAGATTAATAATGTCTATCTGCAGAGGACCAGAATATGCTTTTGATTCCAAGAACTGAGGAATATTAAGGAGAGATGGAAAATGAGCTAAAGTGCTAATTTGCTAAACACTTTTAATTTGAGGGAATAATGAAATTAAAAATATTTTTTACATCATGTGAGAAAACTTGAAAGCAAACATTTCCATCTCATAAGCATAATATTCTTCTTCTTGTTGTTGTTTTTTTAAAAAAAACCTTGCAAAAGTAAATTCTGGGGTGCTAGATTTTTTTTTTTTTTACATTTTCTTACTGAGAGAGAAAAATATATCAAGATGATGACTATACAAAGAGCAATGACCTCAACAATTTGGAGCGGCATGGAACACATTGCCTTGAATTACTTAATGCAACAAAGGCTACAAATGTCTTCCATTTACCCCATACCCATCTATTTTTGGAAAGAACTGTGCAGTTAGAAAATTATCTTTTTACTAGCTGATTATAACTTCATTCTAATTGGATGTTGCTGAGGAAAGGGATTGTAGTTACCTAATGCAAATGTAATGGCTTGGGTACCAGCAATGCTAAGTTCTCTTTTCCATCCTTCCATTTATGGACAAACAGATCCTTCCATAGCCAGAAGAGGCAGAAGGCAATTTTCATTTATTTCCCCCCTCAACCCTGTGCCACCTCCCACACTGTTCCAGAACATCTCCAGTCCAAACTGTAGAGTTTCCAGGTGTAGAGAGCTGTACGGGGAAAGCACAATTTCCAAATATTGGCTGCTCCCTTTTCTACCCACACAGGAATCCAGTTGTAAGAGAGTTTTGCCAAAGGCAAGTACAGCTCCAACTCATTGATGGTGATTATAAACAATTCCATTGCAAATTAGAGTTTCCATTTCCCACTCTGTCCATTTGCCCAGAACTTTAACATTTGTGTGACTACCAGATATTCAGCTTGTAAATCTCTGTATAAATAAGGATAATAAGTCATGTACTGCTTTTATTAGAATTTATTGTTGCATAATGCTTTTATTGAATATCTGCATCCAAGAGGTGAGCAAGCTTTCAAGTTCATCTAAAGCTCTGAATTAGAGGCAACTGGAAAGAGTGAGGGAAGAGAGATTGCTGGCCAGGATGTAAAGTCCAACTCTGCAACTTGTAACCGTTTAAGATATTATGGAGTAATATTTGTTTTTATTATTTTATTTTAAAAAGAGTAGGTTTTATGTAAATTAGGTAAGGGTATGCTTAATGCATATAGTAAAGTAAAAGCTATGGTTAAAAGCTATGGTTTTCCCAGTAGTGATGTATAGAAGTGAAAGCTGGACCATAAAGAAGGCCGAAGAATTGATGCTTTTGAATTATGGTGCTGGAGGAGACTCTTGAGAGTCCCATGGACTGCAAGAAGATCAAACCTATCCATTCTTAAGGAAATTAGCCCTGAGTGCTCACTGGAAGGACAGATCTTGAAGCTGAGGCTCCAATACTTTGGCCACCTCATGAGAAGAGAAGACTCCCTGGAAAAGACCCTGATGTTGGGAAAGATGGAGGGCACAAGGAGAAGGGGACGACAGAGGACGAGATGGTTGGACAGTGTTCTCAAAGCTACAAACATGAGTCTGACCAAACTGCGGGAGGCCGTGGAAGACAGGAGTGCCTGGCGTGCTCTGGTCCATGGGGTCACAAAGAGTCGGACACGACTAAACGACTAAACAACAACAATGCTTAATGCAAAATGATAACTGGACCAAAGAAGCAGCGGGTACTCTCTAAAACTATGAATGTCAGCAGTTACAGTGGTACCTCGGGTTAAGAACTTAATTCGTTCTGGAGGTCCGTTCTGAACCTGAAACTGTTCTTAGCCTGAGGTACCACTTTACCTAATGGGGCCTCCCACTGCTGCCGCGCCACCACTGCATGATTTCTGTTCTCATCCTGAAGCAAAGTTCTTAACCCGAAGCACTATTTCTGGGTTAGCGGAGTCGGTAACCTGAAGCGTCTGTAACCTGAAGCGTCTGTAACTCGAGGTACACTGTATTAGGAACTTCCTTGGTAAGAAAGACAGCAGACGTAAATAAGAACACAGCACTATGGGCATGGGTCCTAGGATGCAATGTGCTGGACCCTGTGGAATGGGACTTTCTCAACTCCTTCCTCCTGTTCTCCCCAAAAAACTGCTCTGGAAGAGGATTAGGTGACCTTCTGTATCAGTGTTCAATACAGCTGGTGGATGGAATAAACAGAAACTGGGGGCCCTCTTTTGTGTAAGCTGAAGTGCGTCCCACCGACTTCAGAGCCAAGTGCATGTACACAACCACACCGATGTCTTCTTCTTCGGTGATCACCTGTAGCTGAGTAAGATTGTCTTCCATGAACACAGTTTTAACAGTGAGTGCATAAGTGACTGTGGAGGCCAATTCTGGTTCCACACGTCCTTCCACAGTGGGGACATAGGTTTCTGAGCGGGAGTTGATCACGGTGGGGGTTTGCCAAGTGTGCCTTCCTCTTAGCTCATTTCTCCCTTTTGTCCTGAGTTCGAGCATCTTCAAAACCCATGACACCTTTGGTAAAGACTGTTCTCCAACTGGAGTGCTTGCAGGCCAGTGTTTCCCAGTTGTTGCTGTTTATACTACATTTTTTTAAGATTTGCCTTGAGAGAGTCTTTAAACCTCTTTTGTTGACCCCCAGTATTACGCTTTCCATTTTAAAGTTTGGAATAGAGTAGTTGCTTTGGAAGACGATAATCAGGCATCCACACAGCATGACCAGTCCAACGAAGTTGATGTTGAAGAATCATTGCCTTAACACTGGTGATCTTTGCTTCTTCCAGTACACTGGTATTAGTTCACCTGTCTTCCCAAGTGATATGTAATTTTTTGGAGACACCAATGAAAGGACTATGTCAGAGGTAGATTTAAGGTGTGACTCATGGAACCTTGAGGGTGCTGCAGGGGGCTCCACAATTATCTAGCATCAAGTGTGAGTGAAGGCACCAATTAGAGCAGAAGGCACCAATTTTGGCATCACACTGGGCACCACTGAAATTTGAGACCCCAAGGTCACTGACTAAGTTTTTTCCTTCTTCTTTATGTCTGAGATATGTCTTACAATGTGTTCCAATTAGTTTTAGATGTAGATCCTAATAGCTGCTGGCTTTTATGTTTTCAAAGGGAGACAAGTCACAGCATCACCTAATTAAGTTGGAAGAGCACTCCCTCCATTGAATCTTAACCAATTGCAAAGTTCAGAATTGGGCTTTTCATCATGCTTGGCAGCATCTGCTTCTCCTCCCCTCCCTTTTATTAGTTCTTGCTCAACATTCCTCTTGGTGGATGTTTTGAGGAAACAAGAAAGCTTGCTGTCTTCTATTGAAATAGTATCTTGATCATATAAAGCACAAACCATCCCTTAGTACTGCTTAACTCAAAACAGTGCCCACTATCACAAGAAAGTTAGAATACAAATCTACCCAAATAATCTACTTATTACCACCTGGGCCAGGCATGTCCAAAATCCGTTTCAGGGGCCTAATCCAGCCCACCAGTCAATTTAATCCTAAAAAAAAAAGCTCAGCAATTTTGGTCGGCCCTCACACATGTTCACTTCTTCAAATCTGGCCCTCTTTGAAAAAAGTTTGGGCACCCCTGAACTAGGCTTAATGAAGCTTAGCTTGAATAACTCAGACAGTTGGAAAATATATACAACCTACATACCATGTTGAAATTTCCCTGTTTCTTCTATGGGTACTATTTGCAGCGTTGCAGATAACTATCTCTACTTTTGAACTATTCAATGGTTTAATTATTTACACCCCACCTTCCCTTCAAGGATCTCAAGGTGGAGAACACCCTCATTTTATCCTCACATCCTCATCCAATGAACTTCATGACTGGGGATCTGAACTCTATTCTCACAGCGTTCTTAAACCACAGTGGTTTATTTTATTTTTATGTATTTACTAAATTTCTATACTGCTCTTCCTCTGAGGATCACAGTGTGGTTTACAATATAAAAACATACAAACACATAACACAGAGCAAACAAAAAAGCATACCCCTCAGTTTAAAATGCCATAGATTGTTTAATTAGCCAAAGGCCTGGGAGTATAGGAATGTTCTTGCCTGGCGCCTAAAGATACATAATGAAGGTGTCAGGCGAGACTCCCTGGGGAGAACATCCCACAAATTCACATTCATTTCATGTGAATTTATCCTAATATACACAATTGTGTATGCCTTTTCCCTAGCGTACACACCTTTGCAAATAAATTTTCCCCAAGTGCATGCACTTTTGTATGCTGTTTTCACTAATGTATGCATTTTCTTGTGCACTTTTCCCTGTGCTGAAAAAAACAAACAGGGAAGAGTATACTATAGAAGAGAGGACATAGCTACATTAGTGGAGTTTTGATGTTATAAATGCATTATAACAATGTGACATCATATGGTGCTGTAGAGCTGAAACCTGAAGTGAATGATAATTTCCATTGTGAGCATTTATAACTTTTTATAGTGTTTTTTATAGCTGTGTAGATCCAGCCTATGCTTGGATATGGTTTCAGAAAATGTGAATTAGGTGGGTTCACCTTAAAATGTGAACTGAATTGAATCTGTCCCCCCATCCCTACCTACAACAACCTGAAATAGTACCCTAGGACTGTCCTGCTGTCTTGAATGAGCAACCAAACACACAGAGGGAATGGCTCACCAAGTCAATCTTAATCTAAACAGCCACATATGGTAGGCTCCCCGATGCTTACATCTACACCTTGCCCAATTACTGAAGCTCTGTGTAGACATTTAAAATAAGAGGTTTAGATTGCAATTTTATAGCTACTTATCTGAGCATAAGTCCTATTGCACCCAATGGGATTTACTTTTAAGTAGACATGTATAGGACTGTGCTGTTAAGAGGGGCTAGGGAGCTATGTCAGTGGTGGGTCTCAAGTCAAGGCTCTCACGTGATGTGTCCATGAGAGCCTATCACATTGTTGGTGCTAAGTAGATGCTCAGCGACAATGGGAATAGTACCAGTAATTGTGGACAACAGAGTTAGGAGATAGGAAAAGGACAGGGATATTCAGGGCAGGCTGTAGAATTGAAATGTGGAAACTAATGAGAAATATGTGCTAGGAGTAAATATCCTGTAATTAATGCTGAGCTTCAACTCCATCTGTAAGAGCACATAAAGGAAGGATAACAATGCTTCTGCAGTATATTAAAGCCCATTTTGAGGTCCCATGGTCAATTCAAACCTAATTTCTAAAACCTAGACTGGACCCTTAGCAAAATACACTAGTTTAACATATTGACAAGATGTGACTGGATAGCTCTTGATGCCAAAAGGAAATGTTAATTTAAAGTAGGAGAGCAATGAAACACGAGTCAAAGAAAATATAATCACAATCCAATTACAAACATGGATTTATGCCTTGAAACCATTCCAGGAAGAGGTGGAGCAGCCTCGTTTGCAGCAATGAAATATGAACTCCTGAGTATATGAAAGCAGTGTGATTACAGCTAGCACAGTAGCTAACATAATGATGCATAGCTTATTCAATGGCAAGTCCATAATCCAAATAGCCAGAACAGCATGTTAAGATGTGCAGGCTTTGCCAAACAGAAGTCATAATTATTACTGAATGTCATTTATTTCACGTCTAGGCAACTTGCATTCTGGCAAGTCAAATGGAGCCTACTGGTCCAAAAGCATTCCTCTTGAATCTGATGCCTGCTTTGATCTTCAAAGATAAGTTATCAAGCCCCCAGCAAGTCATAAAAAGATAGCAAGCAGGTGCCCTTCACATGTTGGTGGCCTACAACTACCATCAACCCTGACCAATGACCATGTTGGCTATGGCTGATGTGACTTCAACAACATCTGAAAGGCACCATGGTTTTTTTCTTCCCCCTGGCAGCAGAACTGGCGGGCAGGTTCCAGTTCAGTAGACTACAATTGTTCAGCCCCAGCTTATTTTAGTTTGCTGAGTTTTTTAAAATTGTGACTCCATAACACATTACTCAAGATGATGGCCATGGATGCTTACAGAATTTCTCTTGGCAAATTCCAGTTAGAAAAAGCTGGCATACTCTGTTCCTTTGGAACTAATGTGCAGATTAGAACTGTTTTAGCTGTCAACTTTTGTACTTCCGGAGTGTTCCAGCACAGTTCTGACACACACCCAAAATAATTTTTTTGAAAATCATTAAAAATTACAAAAAATCATTTTTTTTATAATTATAGATGGATTGCTTCATTGTAATTATTATTTTTAAATTATATTTGCTAGTCATTGATTTTTGCAAGCTGCTTTGTGAAGATTTGTCTTTCAAAAAACAATATAAAATATGTCAAAATAAAACAGAAATGTTGGAAGAAAATGCACACGAAATCTATTTTAAATGTATTTAAAAGTGATTTTGTGTGTGTGTGTGCAGGTTTAAATAAATAAGGAGGGAGGGAGGGAAGGAAGGAAGGAAACAGTATTGGATGACTGTATGGGCAAAAACATGCAGAAATGAAGCACACCAGAGATGGATTTATTTGCTCTTTCCTATGTGCAATATATAAAACTATATTAATCCAAGTCATAAGAGAAATATGTTAGATTAAATTGATCATGGTTACAAATGGCACTATGAAAGGCCCAGCAGAATATGACAGTTTTTATCAATTACTTAAGAAAACAAACAATATAGAAGGAAGGTAAGCTTCTCTATTGCTTGTTTTTTAAGTAATTGATAAAAACTGTCATATTCTGCTGTCCTATTCAAGCAATATAGAAGGAAGGTAAGCTTCTCTAGCAGGACGTGGGTGGTGCTGTGGGTTAAACCACATAGCTTAGGACTCGCCGATCAAAAGGTTGGCAGTTCGAATCCCCGAGACGGGGTAAGCTTCCGTTGCTTGGTCCCTGCTCCTGCCAAACTAGCAGTTCAAAAGCACGTCAAAGTGCAAGTAGATAAATAGGTACCGCTTCAGAGGGAAGGTAAACGGCGTTTCCGTGTGCTGGTCTGGTTCGCCAGAATCGGCTTAGTCATGCTGGCCACATGACCCGGAAGCTGTACGCCAGCTCCCTCGGCCAATAAAGCGAGATGAGCACCGCAACCCCAGAGTCGGTCACGACTGGACCTAATGGTCGGGGTACATTTACCTTTACCTTTAAGCTTCTTTAAGGAGGGCAGCTTCTCTAAGGAGGGTGAAGAAATGCATTACTAGCCAAAATGATTTGGGCAGCTCTAGACATTAGTCCTCTTTACATGTTACAATCTGCATATCACTCAAATCACATGGAAGAGGACAGCAACAAACACACTGTCCCTTCTGTCACCATCCACTTCTGAAGTGGGGTGGTGGGGAGTGGGGATGGGTACATCAAACTCTTCTGTTCTCCACTGCCTTTCATGAGATGGAAAACCATTGTCCGAAGCAGGGAGCCTCCTGACCTGGTGGAATCTCCTTGCATGATTTAGAACCCTGGAACATTGGAGTTTTAGCTTGTTATTACCGTGTCCTCCCACCCACAGCAAGAAACATTTGAGTGCTCAGGGGGGACAGCAAGCCCTCCTAATATTCATTTTGCTGTTCAGATAGCTCCAATGACCAGTCTTGGTGGGTGATATTATCACAGAGCCTAAAGAAGCTTCACTTGGAAGTTCTCATCACAGTTCTATGGTCTATCATGTGGGGAGCTGGAACAGATTCAGCTGATCCTGACAATGTGAGATACACTTTTCACAGGATTCCTTCACACGCTATACCATATATTGGCTCCCAGTTGGTGTCTGCTTTACCAAACAATCTGAGCAGCAGAGCCAAGTTTTGCATATGGGACCTGAGATCAGGATGGGGCAATCTGACAGAATAGTGAATTTCTGCCACTATCAGAGATTGGGTCATCAGGATTCTGAAACTTGCATAGCTCTTCGTCCTGGATCATTCACACTGTAAAAGAAGATAAGTGAGCTTCTCCTCTGACATATTTATGAATGAAGATGATCTGTCTGTTCAGCTTCAGACATATAATGTGTTGCTGGAATACTTCTGTTTTCATAGAGTTACACTTCATTGTAATCCGAAAATGCCCTCCTCCAGATGCAATACATCAACATTGTTCACAACTGTCAGACTCAACTGCCAGGTTGTCAGCAGCTGAAATCAACACTCGTTTTGACAATTGGAATTTCAACTGCAAAATGGTCTTCGGTAATTAATATAATTAAACAGCAAGTGAACAATGTAGTTGCCATCAGGAATTCATTGTTTGCCCAGATGAATCATTCTCACTTTACTGTTTAATTGACATGACTTTTGCTTTAGCTACACTGCAATTAGTGTGCCTGATGGAGCAAATTCCATGTGTGTGGGGGAGAGAAACAAACTAAATTGCTGTCCTTTTTTTCATTTTTAGAAAGACAATTATATTTAAATCTTGCTCAGTTATTTTGATAGCTGAGCATAAGTGTAGAACAAACACAAGTCACCCTTTGCAGCTGAGAAACACATAAAATACATTTATTCTAGTGGTTTTACCATTAAGCCAGGGATGGGGTATCCCTAATCTTCCAGATGTGGTTGGACTCCAGTCCACAAACAACATGGCCAATGGTCAGAGGTGACAGGAGTCCAGCCACATCTGGAGGGCTATGGGTTCCTCACTTGTATCTTGGTCCTTTGGATACGTTACTTCTCAACAACAATATAAACCAAGAATTGCCACCAATGTTTGGAAAGAAGGTAAAAATGGCCCCTCCATGCTGGCTTCAAAGTCATTGATTGCTTTTGCCCATTGATATAATTTCCTCCTGGCCATGCTTCTTCTTTGGCGATCACTCGTAGCCGAGTAAGATTGTCTTCCATGAACACGGTTTTAAAAGTGAGTCTGTAAGTGACTGTGGAGGCCAATTCTGGATCCACATGTCCTTCCACGGTGGGGACATAGGTTTCCAGGTGGGAGTTGATCACTGTGAGGGTTTGCCAAGCATGCCTTCCTCTTAGCTCATTTCTCCCTTGCATCCTAAGTTTGAGTGTCTTCAAAACCCATGAGCTTTGGTAAAGGCTGTTCTCCAAATGGAGCGCTTGCAGTGTTTCCCAATTGCCTGTGTTTATACTACATTTTTTTTAGATTTGCCCTGAGACAGTCTTTTGTTCACCAGCAGCATTACGCTTTCCATTTTTAAGTTCAGAATTTTAAATCCTCCATGCCGGCTTCAAAGCCATTGATTGCATTTGCCCGTTGATATAATTTCCTTCTGACCATGCCACTTATCCATAGGAGAGGGTGAGGTTTTGCTCATACAACTTTTGCTTGCAATCTCAAATGATGCAGTCACAGGATCTCTGTGCCACATTACTTATTTGTGATAATGGACTCTGATTTCCAGGAGTTTTGTTGGTGAGCAGGTACCTTTCAGAATACAAGCACAGAAGCATGACATTATAACTTGAAAACTGATATTGATAATAGACCATTGGGATTTTAATACTTTTTTTTTTAACACAGAGATTCAAGATAATTGATATTTGAGGACTGGTTCATGAGTGCATAGTGGAAAAAAGAAGGCAAAGTGTTTTCTTTGAGGGTACATTCTTACCAATCACCCTAACTACTGGCATTTTTTGTTTTTTTACCTAGTACACAACATAAATTAATCTCTGTTGTTAAGAATATAAAAGTCACCATGTTTCTTGATACAACTGCTCTCTACTGCAAGGAAATAGTGTGTTTTGCCTAAAGATTAGGCATAGTTGTAGAGAACTGTTGGCTTTTATGTTTCCAAAAATTGGCAATATGCTACAGCATGTTACTTCAGCCCTAGCTCCAATGAAAGAGAGAATGGCATTCTTGGAAGGGCTTATTATTATTATTTCTACCAGAAGCCCAGAGAGCTATTTCCTCCTCATCACAGTAGCCTGAATAGTGTCATTTTGACAGCCAATGTCTTTCACAAAAGCTTCAGGAAATCACCAGGACATGAGTGTTGAAGGGCAAGCCAAAAACATGCTCAAGTATTCTTTGACAGGGCAGTCACTGGAATAAAAAATGACTCATTCTGACACTACCAGGTGCTGAGTTGTTTGAGATTATGCAGACATGTGTGTTTAAACACTTAAAACACACACACACACACACACACACACATACACCACAAATTGCTTTTGTTAAGTATGAATCAGTTGAACATGACATATTCTGGCAGGCTGGCAGTGACTAAGCCATGGCACAGGCAGAGAAGGGTTAAAGTGAGTTTTTCATACTTGCTTTGGAATTCTGACCATCTCTCTGTTTGTTTCAGGATCTAGGAAACTTGTTTTGTGCAACTGAACCTTTGCCTGAGGATTCAAGGATCATAAAGTAATGAAACATATAGATCATTTACGATAGGAAGAAAAATCGCTGAGTTCAAAGTCTCAAATTGCCTTCTGGGTTTTTTTGGAGGTTTTTTGTGCTCTCTCTCTCTCTTTCCCACCCCCCGAGCTGTAGCCAGGAAGCAAAAGACATTTTCCAGCCTTTCTTTATCAGCAAAATGAAGAGATGAAAATCTTCTGACAACATTCTAGGAAAGCCAATTTAGTATTTCTGATGCAAAAAAAATATATAAAAAAATTAGGGCATTTTTATATCTTGCACTCTTCCTTTCTTAGATTCTGTGTCTGTCTGTCTGTCTGTCTGTCTGTCTGTCTGTCTGTCTGTCTTTCTATTTGTTTATTTTATTTATTTATTCATTCATTTATTTAGTGAAGCCTACTTTATCCTTCCCCAAAAGTGGTCATAGGCTGGTTTACAAAAAAAACCCCAAGGTTAATATAGGTAAATACAAATTATACGGAAAAATTAAAACAATACTATACTATAACAATACTAAATAACTATCATCATTTTTGATATGGTTGACATTTAAAAGAGATCTATTAATTAGAAGCTTTTAGATTATTTGAAAGTAGGAAAAAAAGAGGTTAAATTTGTTCAACCACTGTTAAATTGGATTCTCTCTGCTTTAGCTTAATCTGTTGTATGGTAGACTCCTGCCTAACAGCATATTCAATGCCACACCAAATAGGCCTCTGATAATAATAATAATAATAATAATAATAATAATAATAATTTTTATTTATATCCCGCCCTCCCCAGCCGAAGCTGGGCTCAGGGCGGCTAACAACAATCAAAATAATCCAACGATTCTAAAAACATTTCATTATAAAAATTAATTAAAATCAAATTGATGGCAACCATTAAGCAAAATTCTGTGCAGATCACCAGAGGAGGGGGGTCAGTCTGCGCCCTGACCAAAGGCCTGGTGGAACAGCTCTGTCTTGCAGGCCCTGCGGAAAGATGTCAAGTCCCGCAGGGCCCTAGTCTCTTGTGACAGAGCGTTCCACCAGATTGGAGCCGCGGCCGAGAAGGCCCTGGCTCTAGTTGAGGCCAGCCTAACCTCTCTGTGGCCTGGGATCTTCAAGATGTTTTTATTTGCAGACCGTAAGTTCCTCTGTGGGACATACCAGGAGAGGCGGTCCCGTAGGTACGAGGGTCCTAGGCCGTATAGGGCTTTAAAGGTTAAAACCAGCACCTTAAACCTGATCCTGTACTCCACCGGGAGCCAGTGCAGCTGGTATAGCACCGGGTGAATGTGATCTCGCAGCGAAGACCCCATAAGGAGTCTCGCCGCGGCATTCTGCACCCCCTGGAGTTTCTGGGTCAGTCTCAAGGGTAGCCCCACGTAGAGCGAGTTACAATAATCCAGTCTGGAGGTGACCGTCTGACTTGCACTTGTCCCACTGCCTTCCCCTGGGAAAACCTGATTTTTAATCACCCGCCAAGCTTTAAAGCCAAGGCAGGTCTTATCCTTTCTCTTAAGAATCTCTATTACTGCAAGAATGTATATGCCTTTTCCTGGGTGGGACCAGTGTTAGAAACTGCGATATGAAAGCTAGGAGCTAAATGGCACCTTAAACCTAGGTTATGGGCACAACAACAGAATGTCTAGGCATACTTTTTTATAACAAGAACAGTGTGCTGAAAATGAATGTACTGCAGCTAAAATATTATGCTCATCTTTCACATGGCCCAGTCCTTCCCCTGCCCACCCCTCTAATATTCTTAAGAGGGTCTTTTCTCCAGTCTTCAGAGAGCAACTGGAAGTGGACAGGTGGGAAAAGGTCCCCCTTTCCTTCCACTCTGCAGTTTTAATCTGAAATCTTAGGCTCAGTACTGCGCCCAGAGCTCAGAAACTGCTCGCGTTTATGAAATTCCCTGCTGCAAAATGCTCCTAGAACAATGGGAGTTGTGAACACTGGGTGGGACACCTCTTCTCCTCTGAAACCTCTTTCTCCCACAAAGGAGGGGAGGCAACTGGGATTCAACACTTAAGCCAGATCTATTCTGAGGGAGGCAAGAGCTCCCATTTGTTCTAGTTTCTCTGCCACATTCCTTCTTGTCTTCCTTCAAAGTCTGCCATCCCAGGTCTGAGCCCAAAGGAGCCAAGGGAGACATGGCTATTTCCTACTATATATTTTCCTTGGTTCTGTTCTAATATCCATGTCTGATTCGAGCACCAGTCCACAGATTTTTTTCCACACTGGAACAGGTTGCATGTTCAGAACTGCATGTAAGGATAGGCATGTTCTGCTGTGGAACAGATTCTTGGTAGGGTTTAGAGGAAGGGAGGAAGTTATATTGGTTCTTCTTTTTAAAAAGATACAGAGGTATATAATGTAATTTTTCAGGAATACTCATCCAGTTGGTAAACTGTCATTCAAGACTAAAAAATAAGAGATTTCAGTAAGTCCATCATTTGGTGAAGGCTGACACTCAATGTGAATGCTGGCAAACTTTGCAGATGTCTGAAGCTAGACACATATTTCTTCATTTTTCAGACTACACCAGTGAATGCTGACAGACGCACGTTGGGAACTGTCAGCATTTGTCAGTGCTCTCTGTGATTTTTATTTTATTTTTTTACAAAATTTATCTGCGACTATCAACATTCACACACAAAAATCGGTGGGGGGGGGGGATTCCCATTGCTGCTACTACTATATGCAGTTTGAAACACATATCCACACTCTAGTTTAAGACTAGTCAGGTATCAAATATATTTGTTTTATTCAGAAACTCTGGTCAGAGCACAATAAAATACACTGTTTCACAGCACCCATAAAATCTGCTGTTGAATAAATGTGTGTATTTTACATTTATAGGTACAATAGGCACCACATAGACCTGTTGATATTCCACCATGTACCATTTTTTTCATGCTTATTTCCATGCTTATTACATACAACAAC
The DNA here is from genome assembly GCF_964252035.2 of Podarcis erhardii. Taxonomy (NCBI): domain Eukaryota; kingdom Metazoa; phylum Chordata; class Lepidosauria; order Squamata; family Lacertidae; genus Podarcis; species Podarcis erhardii. The sequence goes on along the minus strand of NC_138499.1, from coordinate 76,077,452 downwards.
AACAACAACAACAACACCGAAAAGGGGTACAACTTAAGAGGGGAGGGAAAAGGAAAGAAAATAAAATTTACACAATCTGTTAATAAGATAAAAATTATGACATAAATCTGTGATCGCAATTTCATGTTACAATAAAAATAAAAATATAATTATCTTTTATACCCGACATCCCATTTATTCTTTAATTCTTTTTACATAAATTTACTGCCATATCAAAATACTATTTTTATATTAATATTTTCACAATTTATAAATGTTTTTATTTACATAAGCAATTAATAAAAACTGACTATCTAATTCAGTATATTCAGTCAATTTTTGTATCCACTCTTGTCTAGAAGGAATTATGTCACTCTTCCACCTTATAGCTATAAGAATTCTTGCTGCCACTGCTGCATAAAAAAAAAATCTTTAATTTTTTTTTAGGAATACCTGAATCAGTAATGCCCAACAGATATGCCTCTGGTTTCCTAATAAATGAGATTCTTAACATTTTTTCTAGTTCAAAGTGGATTTCCTCCCAAAACTTCTTTATTTTGCTACATTGCCACCATATATGGTAGTGAGCCTGTTTGGTCCCCACATCTCCAACAATTACTTTTGGCTCCTTTGTACATTCTGGCTAATTTCCATGGAGTTAAATACCACCGGTGTTGCATTTTTAACAACACCATGTACCATTGGTATGAAACACCATCTGCTTATTATTGCTCAGGTCTTTGCCCATGAATGAGATCTGACTGTGGTACCACAGCAAATTACTTTACATGGCTTATTTGTAAAAGCTGGTTGAACGTAAAATGGATAGAATGTTAAAGAAATAAAATTCTGCAGGTTTAAAGAAGTGATTACCCCTTCTTTTAATTTAATTAGCATGTTTAAGGTCTAGATGTGCTAGATACTCCTTTTTCATTGTGCTTCCTCTCCATTGTATAATTCAACTTAACCATTGGAATATATTAGCTCTACATATTCATCAATTACAAACCTAGACAGCATCTTAAAAAGCAGAGACATCACCTTGCCAACAAAGGTCCGTATAGTTAAAGCCATGGTTTTCCCAGTAGTGATGTATGGAAGTGAGAGCTGGATCATAAAGAAGGCTGATTGCTGAAGAATTGATGCTTTTGAATTATGGTGCTCTTGAGAGGAGACTCTTGAGAGTCCCATGGACTGCAAGAAGATCAAACATATCCATTCTTAAGGAAATCCACCCTGAGTGATCACGGGAAGGACAGATTGTGAAGCTGAGTCTCTAGTACTTTGGCCACCTCATGAGAAGAGAAGACTCCCTGGAAAAGACCCTGATGTAGGGAAAGATTGAGGGCACAAGGAGAAGGGGACGACAAAGGACGAGATGGTTGGGCAGTGTTCTCGAAGATACAAACATGAGTTTGACCAAACTGCGGGAGGCAGTGAAAGACAGGAGGGCCTGGCGTGCTCTGGTCCATGGGGGTCACAAAGAGTCGGACATGACTAAACGACTAAACAACAACACAACCCATCAATTGTAGCTGGTGTCTACCCATTAACAGATACTCTTTCTCAAAGTTCTATGAAAACTTGACAAATTCTTCTCCTTACTTCCTCTATCCACTGAATGCTACTGTTTCCTTTCACTGCTCTTTGCAATTAACCAGATACTTAACAAAGGGAATCAGGTGAACTGCAAGAAGTCATATATAGTGATTGAAGGTGGGTGAACACGATCCAGTGAAAGTTAAGCATTTTGAAGATTTCAGCCAACTGGAAACTTAAGCAGGGCTTCACATAGTGATTTGCTATGGCTCCTATACATTTCAGTTGGGTATGTAGGAAAACCTCTATGCAGATTGTGATCCATGTCGATTAATGAGAGTGGAAGCTATTTGGGCACAAGTGTGTCGTGGGCTAGGTTCATCTGAGATGTAGTGTGAATCAGTCAGATGAAAACAAGCTGTTCCTTTCCATTACATGAAGTGTAAGGGCACCACTGACACACCAAACCTGTTTGATACCAGTTTGGCAGTCATGTCTTTCCTAAGAAGCATGGAGAATGTAGGTGTGCTTTTTATATGGTGACAATTGCCAGGTTTCCTTGGTTGGTAACCATCAACATTTATCAGGTTTGATACTAGATTAAAGGTGTCGTCTAGGCAGAGGCATGCCTTCAGTTCAACTTTTCTTGTGGGGAGGGGGAGAAGGCTTCTCTAACAGGTAGGAAATGTTGCTCTTGCTCTTTATACTTTGGCAGCAATTCACATACAATGGTTTCATTTGTGGAAGGGCTTCTGATGCAGTGGAGGTCTCATTCAGTAGAAGGGGAGGAGGCCATTTTTATATATATACCCTCTACACTCTTATTCTCCAACACCACTTTATGTAGTCCCTTGCATGTCTATAAGGTAAAGGTAAAGGGACCCCTGACCATTAAGTCCAGTCACGGACGACTCTGGGGTTGCGGCGCTCATCTCTCTTTACTGGCCAAGGGAGCTGACGTTTGTCCGCAGACAGTTTCCGGGTCATGTGGTCAGCATGACTAAGCAGCTTGGTGAACCAGAGCAGCACACGGAAACGCCATTTACCTTCCCACCAGAGCGGTAGCTATTTATCTACTTGCACTTTGATGTGCTTTTGAACTGCTAGGTTGGCAAGAGCAGGGACTAAGCAACGGGAGCTCACCCCATTGCGGGGATTTGAACTGCCGACCTTCTGATCGGCAAGCCCTTGCTGAGATATGATGGCGTCCGGCACACTTCCCCTGTGCTGATGGACGCCTGTGCTGATAGGAAAAACTTGATCTCTCTTCGCAGCTCTTAGCAGAGATCCGCAGCGGCAGAAAGTTTTGCCCTGTGTGTGGATAATAAATCAGACTGTATGCAGGCTTCTTGCTAATCTCTAACAGTCTTTAATGAGAAGAAAAACATCATAAATCAGTCCGGGCGAGAGAGCAGACATTCTTTCGTCTCTCAGCCAAAAACGAAAGTAACTCACAAACAAAGATTCCCGTATGTGAACATAACCACGCCTCAGAATGTGAGACGTCACACAGAACTGTTTAACCCTGTAAGTTCTGATTCTCCTCACAGCCCTAGGCTCTGTGGTTTAGACCACAGTGCCACCCACGCCCCCCCCCCATGTCTATGAAGTACTACTCAAAAAAGAGTCCTTCCAGATCAGACCAAAGGCATCCTTCAATCACAGTGGCCAATTAGATGCTTATGGGAAGACCACAAAGCTTCTACCACTGAAGTGAACTGAAGAATGTGATTTGGAACATATCCTGTTTATTGCATGGAAGAACATATGAGTGGGAGGAGCTCCTATTCCATTTCCCATTCCCACTTACTATTGGCCCAATTAAATAAGAATTAAATAAGAATAAAAAAGCTTCGTGTGTAAGAGAAGGTAAGGTATTTGGTAGTGACACTTTTGCTGCTTTTCCTTGATTCTATTACCAAGAAGATGAAGAGTCTTCCTTTCCAATCAGTTATTATAACACATTTTGAGTGTGCTATAAAAAGTGTCATTAATCTGAAACTTTAGCAATCTGACAGTGACACTGTTTCCAGCCTCCTAATTTGCAAAAAGAAGAATGAGGAAAAAAAAAGGAAATTGCACTTGGCTTCATCATAATCTTCACTTTAGTTCCACTCTTGTCATTTTAGCTGTGAATTCATTGTTTCTTATCCCCATACAATAGAAGCTGCTGTCAAAATCGGCAGTGTTTCCACTCAGGAAAAATAAATCTTTTAAATGTTTTTCTGCCAATGCTTTTTAGATTATAGTTATTTGAAACTCTAAATGAAGTCCTGAAAGCCTCAATATACCACCAGTGTTGATGATGTTGATCAGCAAAGCACAATGAACTAAAAGTATTTCACAGATGTTGCTATTGCTAATAAAATCCACATAGGGAGAAGACTGAAAGCATATATAATATCTTATGCCAATCAAATGAAGCAGTTTTCTTTTCCTTCTTTAAAAAATCAAAAAGGGGGAAAAAGTAATACATTCCTAGCCCAAATCACCCCGAGGAACAAAGGAGCAATTACTACCAGTAATCTTTCTTCAATAGCCTTTGCTAATGACCAAATATTACATGGAATGCATGGGGGACAGCCAGGTTAATAAAGACCAGCAGATAATGCAGCCTTAAATATTTACTCTAAAGGTATTTTATAATTTACAAGATGTATTGTGTGAAGCTCATGCTGCAAGGACAGACCCAGAGATGATGATGATTGATTGATTGATTGATCTATTTAATTTCTATATCGCCCTATACCCGAAATTTTCAGGGTGGTTCACATGAGATATCAAATACATAAAATCAAAACAAAACCAACAACCCAATAACACCCCCCTCCCAAAGAGCCAGCATTTTTAAAAAGGGTATAAGATGTAGATCAAGTCAGGCAAGGCCTGGTTGAAAAGGAACATTTTTGCCTGGTGCCTAAAGGTATATAGTGAAGGTGCCAGGCAAACTTTCCTGGGGAGAGCATTCCACAGATGAGGAGCCACTGCCAGGAAGGCCCATTCTCATGTTGCCACCCTCCTCACCTCTCGCAGAGGCACACAATGGGCCTCAGAAGATGATCTCAGGCTCCAGGTAGGTTCATATGGGAAGAGGCAGTCCTTGAGGTATTATGGTCCTGAGCCATTTAAGGCTTTAACCAGCACTTTGAATTGGGCCTGGAAACTAATTGTAGCCAGTGCAGTTGGACCAGGATTGGTGTAATATGCTCAAACCGTCTTGTTTCAGTGAGCATCTGGCCGCTGACTGGAATCAGAGTCACGGGTAAGCCAGAGCTGAGTATTTCAGCAGAGCCAGGAAGACCTTGTTGCTCACAAAAGAAGCCTTTCTTTCTGGCCTGCCCAGGAATGTCCGGCTCTGTTTGCACTGGTAGGGGTAGTTTGAGACCAGTCTGTCCCAAACTGGTCCCCTCCAGAATACAACTCTCACAATCCCAGACCATTGGCTATGCTTGCTGGGGCTGATGGGAGTTGTAGTCCAATCAGTGGCGTAGCGTGGGGGGTGCAGGGGGGCCGGCCGCACCGGGCGCAACATCTGGGGTTAGGGCAAATCCACAGGTTAGGGGGCGCTAATCCACGGGTTAGGGGGCGCAAATTACTTGCCTTGCCCCGGGTGCTGACAACCCACGCTACGCCACTGAGTCCAATAACATCTTGAGAGAACCAAGCTGCAAAAGCTGTCCTAGATAAATGCTCTAAACTGCATGAAATATACTTGGAGTCGAGTGTGGATTTCATGCTCTTTATTCAGCTCATAGTAGTGAGGAATGCCAGTTCCCCCGAAATGTCTGCTTTATATACATTATTTACACAATGGGCCCCACGTGATTGGCTAATTCCGGGATTCTCCTGTAAGCCAATCAGGTTGCGGATTCCCTTCCACCTGGAGTTGGATTTGGTGGCTCCTGCGGACCAATCAGACTGCTGCATTCTGGATCCTATTGTTCTGGGACCAATCAGACTTCTGCATTTTGGATCCTATTCAACTCAGTACATAACACTGCAGTTCTGTAGTTCACCACACGGAGCACCCATATGCAGTTCCAAAAGTTCCTAGCTTGAGCTGAGATATGATAACATTGACATAGAATTCACTTTCTTCTTAAAGGAAATCCATGGTCATTTGAGGTATTCTTTTTCTGCATATTCCAATTTTCTCACTGCAGTGCCTCTAGAGAGATTCCCTCTGAAAACAACCATGAAGAAAGAAACACAAGGCCAAGGTAAGATTTTAAAGTTGTTTTGTGGCAGAGCAGAATTGGAGGGCAAAGTGTGTTATAGTGGGAAATAAGGTTCAAAAGTTAGGATAAATATATAGAGAAAGATAGTTATAAACACACATACACATATGATAAGGGCCACATATCTGTGCTAGATGCAAAATAAGATAAAAAGTCTGTGCTAGGTTAGAAAAGGGGTGTCACCTTGACAATAATGATAGAAAGCAGAAATTAGGACCAGATGGCATCTACATTACATCCTAGCCTCTTGTTGATTGAGTCAATTAGGCATATGAATGCACACAAACCTAAGAGCAGGGTGCCATTAACCTAGATTTAGCACTATCATGTTACCAGTCAGTCACGGGTCAAGCTTATGCAAATAGTCTTGGTAGGAAGATGCATCCCCTTATAATGAAACGGTGACTCAATCACATAAAATGCAATGTCTGGCCATTAGGGTTGTGTTTAGCTGGGGCTGAACCAGCTGGGAGTGGTTGTAAGAATGAGCCGGGATTAAGATTCCCCAGGAGCATTCTATCCCTGTTGATCATATGATGTAAGGGTCAACTACAGCAAATGCTCTTAAATGTATGTTCCTTCTTTGCCATTTCATCTTGAACATAACCAAAAGAAGCATTTGCGCCTTGCTATAAACATTTTGCCCTCTCTCAGTAGAAAAGTTATAGGGAAGTGCACATTTTATAGGGAAGTTCACCATTTATATTTATAATTTATACGCATGTGATGGGAAGCCTGTGGCCCTCTAGGTGTTATCGGACTCCAACTTCAATCAGGCCCAGCTAAGCTTGCCTAATGGTCAGGGATAATGGGAGCTGTAGCATTTGAGGGGTTGGGAGGTTTCCATCTTTCTACACTTGAATGGTTGAGAAAGATCATGTGATGGCCATCCCATCAAAAGAGTGTGTGTGTGTGTGTGTGTGTGTGTGTGTGTGTGTGTGTGTACCGTGGTACCTCAGAACTCGAATGTAATCCATTCTGGATGACTGTTCGACTTCCAAAACGTTCAAAAACCGGAGCACTTATTTCTGGGTTTTCGGCATTCAGGAGCCGAAACATTTGAGAACAGAGCCGTTTAAGTTCAGAAGTGTTGTTGTTGTTGTTGTTGTTGTTGTTTAGTCATTTAGTCATGTCCGACTCTTCGTGACCTCATGGACCAGAGCACGCCAGGCACTTCTGTCTTCCACTACCTCCTGCAGTTTGGTCAGACTCATGCTGGTAGCTTCGAGAACACTATCCAACCATCTCATCCTCTGTTGTCCCCTTCTCCTTGTGCCCTCCATCTTTCCCAACATCAGCGTCTTTTCCAGGGAGTCTTCTCTTCTCATGAGGTGGCCAAAGTACTGGAGCCTCAGCTTCACGATCTTTCCTTCCAGTGAGCACTCAGGGCTGATTTCCTTCAGAATGGATAGATTTAATCTTCTTGCAGTCCATGGGACTCTCAAGAGTCTCCTCCAGCACCATAATACAAAAGCACCAATTCTTCTTCAGAGGTACCACTGTATATGTGTGTGTGTGTAATTTTCTGCTACTTATTTCTTTGGTACCCTGAGAAAATAATGGAAGATGATACGGAATGGGGCTTTCTCCAACAACATCATTAAAAGGTTTTGTAGTCATTAGACAAAAGGTAAGAATACTATTATTGCCGCCTATATTCTGCAGCTTTCCTGTCCCACTGACTCAGGCAGCATTTCCCATTTGTATGAAATGTAAGGCAAAGGTTGTAATCTGATTTCCGGCAGATAGATAGTAGTAGCAGCAGGGACTTATCAGTGGAGGTGGCCTCCTTGGACAATAGCTTATGTAGGAAACCAAAGGAACTGAGGGAAACTGTCTGTTTAGAACAGGTTTTTAAATAAACAAGCAAACTGATGTATGCTCAAATTGTTTTGAACAGTACAAAAGGTATATATTTTTGCTGATTGTGTAAACACAAATGGTAGCTTAGCGACAGATCACATATTTAGTACACAGAAAGCCACTGGTTGAATCCCTGCATTTCTAGGTATGACTGAGAAATATCCCTGTTTGAAATACTGCCATTCAGTGTAGGATAATATTGAACTCGATGACGGATTACTTACTGCTCTGATTTTGTATAAGGCACTTTCAATTTATATGTTGGTTCTGGTTTATTTTCTGTGTCTTTAAATGTTCCTGTTTACACTGATTTGCTGTACATTTTATTTATTTGTTCTTATATGTGTATGCTACTATCAAGCCCTGCTTGTAGAAGGAGCAGAAAATTTAGAGTGAATAAACAAATTAGCAACAACAAAAGCCCCCACCAATAAGCTAGTTTTGAGAACGGACAGGTAGTTTTAACTAGGAAAACAAACAGAATAATATGTATTGTCCATGCAATGGACAGAGACGTTAGTAAACTATATTTGCTTTTTTAAATACCCTGTTCATACCCCATTCCATTTTCACACATCAACAGCTTCCCAATAAAATGAAAACATTTTTTTCCCCAGCAAAGGGATAACCAAAATAAGATGAGTTCAAAAACTGTATCAGCACTTGCCTATTTCTGTTATGTCAAATTGCTTGTGTAGATTTGAGCTGTTGCTGCACTCAGTCATGCACAATATGGAAGAATTGATATTTGATGTTTTTATTATGGAAAAGGTGCCTTAGTCGACATCAAGGCAGAATGCTGTGCTGCACATGACAGAGTGCTATCAAAATCACCTTAAGAAGTTTGGTCAATTACCTTCCATAACCAGACCAAAAAAATTAAAAAAAAATAAAAACAGTTTTTGAAGTGTCTGCATTAGCAGACAGGTTGGGCGGGAGCATGGGGAATGTTCAGTTCTTGCCTCTGATTCATAATTTTACCTTGACCTTGTCAAATTTCAGCTTTCTCTTTTTTCTCCTTTTTTTAAAATAAATAAATAAATAAATAAATAAATATATGCCAAAAGAGTCAGCATAGATAAAGCATTTACATCATGGAGTCTGCTTCAAATTTCTCCCCATTACAGGCCATTCCATGCCATCCTACAGTTTGAAGAACATTCATTGTGATGCACACACAAGCATAGTTTTTCTGTTTGCATGCAAAATCTACAAACAAACAAGGACTGCAAGGATGAGCATGCTAAATACCTTCTCCCAACCCGTGGAGGGTGAAGGTCTAAGCGGGGAGTCTCCTGTGCCTATAGAAACTCTGTTGGTGTAGAGACTCCCTAGTTCAGACTTGCACCCTCAATGTGGATGATGTGTGTTGAAAATCAGTGCACTTGTACTGTCCGCTTGTGTGTAGCATGGGGCTAATGAACGATTAGGGGTGTTCCTCAATGCTTTGTTCATAAAGACTCTCCTCCCTGAAAGAGAGGGGAGTGGTTGTGGGCGGGAGCCCGAGCACTGCCCCTAGCAGGGGGCGTTAGCCCCCTGCCTCCAGCTCACCTGGCTGGCGCTCACGCCCCCCCCCCCACTGGCCACCCAACCAGGTGCCACAGAGGGGGCGTGTTCAGCAGCCTTTTGCTGCAGTGCCAGCCTCTCCCTGGCCTCATTCCTCGTCGTCGTCCCGTCGCGAGTCACCCACCCTCCACTCCCTTTTAGTTAGGGCTTAGGTCATTGGCCTTGCTATGGACCTTAGGTTGGTCACCCTGGTTGCCCGGGGGGCCTGGTAGGAGTTTTTCCATTTGGCATTAGGCTTTTTGGTTTTTTCGCCTACCTCGTAGCAATCGTCACTACTTTTGTGGTATTGGTGGGTAGGTTAGGCATTGGAATAATGTGTTGTGGTGTGTCGAAGTGCTAGGTGTGGCCATCGCCTATGCCTTCAATTTTTAGGGGTATTCCGTTAAAGGAATCTGGCGGTCGTGTATTCTGTCCGATGCCTGCTTGGCGGGAGGCCATGGCACGACCCTCAGTGACAGCAGGGGTGAACCTATAGTTGGATTAGCATCAACAGGCTCCACCTACTGGTGAATAAACCCACTTGTTTCAATCCAATGCCTAAGCCAATACCTTTTTCATTGCTGTAATCAATAAAGTTGTGGCCTTTTCTAGCCCATTAACCTTATATCATGTGTCCTTGTCATTTCACTTCGCGGGGGTCGGGTCCTCGAACCACAACATTTTAAAATTAGGCAGAAGCAAGTTGTTGTTGGTTGTGGTTGTGCAGAACGGGGGAGATTACCCCACTGTCCAAGTTGACTTTGCCACTTCCTAATTTGCAGAACAGCAGGAGTGAGAAGTGATGATGATTTAAAATAATCAACCACATTTTAAAGTCATACTCAAGGCAAGATTATGCACATGCGCGCGCGCACACACACACACACACACACACACACTTTCAGTGAACAGTTGTGTATGCCTCAAAAATATCAAGTGGTGGGACAGGTTTACATATCTCATGTGCATATCAGCACTTTCTTATCATCATATATAGTGGGGGGGAGGGGCTGGGTTTGTTTGTTTTTGCATACATACATAACTTCTTGACTTCCCACTCTTCCTTTCCTGATGTTTCATTTTTATTACTCCTTTTCATTAGCTGTTTTAAAACACATCACATCACCACTTTCTTAAAAGCTTTGCCTAATTAAAAAAGAAAAAAAAGTACTGAAAAGCTGTGTTTTAGTGACTAGTGAAGCAAATTGGCAGGGCCTCTCTGGGTGAAATGTTTTTCAGCTATGGTAAAGCTACAGAAAAGATTTTAATGTAAGTACTACACAGTGTTAGTAAGTACTAAACGGTGTTTCCGTGCGCTGCTCTGGTTCGTCAGAAGCGGCTTAGTCATGCTGGCCACATGACCCAGAAGCTGTACGCCGGCTCCCTTGGCCAGTAAAGTGAGATGAGCGCCGCAACCCCAGAGTCAATCACAACTGGACCGAATAGTCAGGGTCCCTTTACCTTTACTATACAGCCTTACCTCTTGGAAAGTGAATTTGGGCAGAGCCTCCCATGAGGAACTGGGGGACATGAGGATTTGTACAGGAAGCGACTCTTTGTCCCAGCAGCTTTTGGCTTCCAAAGCAATAAGCAGCATTAGTGATGGGAGCAAATTCAGCATTCCAGGACTTCAAAGTATGAAAGCCTCCAGTCTGAGAAGTCTAGGAGCTGACCTCTTCAAATTTGGGCCTTGCTTAAAGCAGGATTCATTTGTCTACCTTCCCTTCCCAAGGACCAAAACCAAACCCAACCTTTGAGAGGAGGCAGGGGGTAATCAGCAGTAGAGTTGGCATTTTAGAGAAAAACAAGGGCTTGCTATCCTTCCATTAGCTGGAAAGAATTGTTTCAAACTAGGGCTCTCTCTCAAACTGAAGCAGCAGGCAGAGATAAGTAGAAACCCCATGTTCCCTAGATGTCATTTCCTGCAAGGGAACATGAGGTGGTAGTTCTGTAATATTTGTCTCTTATCACTAAAAGTACCATATATTCTGCTCCCAAACACTCCCCATTTTTAGTCCCCCAGTTCTGCCCACTACCATAACGATCCTGCCTCAAAGTTTAGAATAATGGTTGGAACAGCAGGTACTTTTCAAGTACAAAATGCTATTATTATTACTTTTCAGTCAGCTAGCAACAGGCTCAATTCAACCATTTTCATTTTCTCCTGGCTTGGAACAAGCAAGAGAGTGTCATGATTATCACATGAATCAATCCATCCATACTCCATCACTAACTTTTAATCTAATGAGTACAAGATTGACTGATTTTAGCAAAATCAACAAATCAGTGTTTGGTACATGCCTCACAAACATTTGATTATGCTTATTTGGGTACAAAAGTGTAGCAGAGCAAAGCCCACTTCTTTATTTAACCATAAAAGCAAGAGATGAAGAAAGTGGATGCATGGATTTTAAGACTGTTTCCACCATACCGTGTTAGATTATTACAACACACATATAGCTGCAGGAACATATCAATATTCTGGCCATGCAGACAGCAAATGTGCCAATGAAGCTCATGGTCTCTTATTTTTTTTCTTCGCATATATAACAGAATCCAAGACTCTCTCCATTAATAAAACTAATGTTTTGTAACATAGAAGTATATTCTTAAGCTCAAGAGCAAAGCAGCAGCTAGTGCTGCCAATTCTGGCCACACAATAAGAAGTGGGAAAGAAGAAGCACAATTACTCTAAAATAAGCATTAAATTGTTTTTGTTCCATCACTGCGGGAAACAGTCAAGCACAGAAAACACGGTGGGAACAAACCATGCTTGAAGGGCAGGTAGGTATGCCAGGCTGTGATAAAAAACAAACCAGGGAGGCATTAGTCAAGGTAGGGTGGCTAACTTGTTGGAATCCAGCCCCAGTCAAAAGTTAGGGACGGTAGGGAAGGCCACATGTAAGTGATACCTGCCTTAACTGAAGGAATGAGCAGTTGGTGGAGAAGTATCTGGTACAATGGAACAGAAAGGAGCATGTCAGAAAATGATGGAGGTGGGTGAGAGGGATAAACTTTCTAAACTGGGGGTGACCTCGATGGTAAAGAGGGGAAAAAATGGTGTTAATTTTGAATGAATGAATGAATGAATCTCTTTCTTCACCATCAAAGTCACCCCAGCAAAACTAGTAGAATCTAATTATGAGCGTTTTGTGGGAAAATGGATGTCTTTTTTGGATTGCTTAAATAATGATTATAGCATGATGAACATGAGTAGAATTTGAGCTATGAGCATCAGAAGTAATTAATTATAATACATAGTGGTTATGATTAAAAGATAAAAGATAGGGTGCAGCAAAAGGGGAGAAACAATAACTCCATGGAAAACAGGGTGGGAAGTTGACAAAAATAAGAGACAAAATGAAATTGTGTTTTGATTGTACTGCGGTACCTCGGGTTACAGACGCTACAGGTTACAGACTCCACTAACCCAGAAATAGTACCTCGGGTTAAGAACTTTGTTTCAGGATGAGAACAGAAATTGCGTGGCAGTGGGAGGGCCCATTAGCTAAATTGGTACCTCAGGTCAAGAACAGTTTCAGGTTAAGAACGGACCTCCAGAACGAATTAAGTTCTTAACCAGAGGTACCACTGTATATGTAAAAAATTCCGAAACTAAGAAAGAAAGACAGAAAGCTGTTAAGTCAACCAGGAGAGCAAAACAAAACAATGGTGGGAAAGGTTCAGGAAAAATTCAGTGAGCAGAGAAGTAGATGGGGGGGAAAAACTTTCCCCATGAAACATACTCTTTGTGAAAAATAGGCAGGTGAAAGGAAGTCAGGGAGGCAGACTAAGGTTTAAGTAGAGGGCAAACTTTGCTCCCTAGAATAAATGTTAATTCCCCAAGGACAAGAGCAGCATTAGAAAATCTGAGTGTAATGAACCCCACATGGACTCATTAAAAAGAAACTGAAATGGAATCAAGTCCTGCTCCTTGATTATTGTGTCTTTGTGGGTTGTTAGAAAAAGAAACTGAGAAGTCAAGTCAGATTTAGTAACTGTGGTAACTATCAATGTCTTTGTACAAGAGGTGCATAGAAGTCTCAAGTTACATGGCCTCAGATTTGCCATTCTTACCCATTTCCGATATGATGCGTTGTGCCTACTAAGGCTTAAGTAATGTACACAATCAAGATATTACAAATGGGACCCGCAACAAAAATTTTCAGTGTGGAGTGCTCCTGTTCAGGTTCCAGAAAATAACTTTTCAGGTTATTTCTCCCCTCCTGTTTTCTATTCCTCTCCCAAGAGTTAGTCAGCTTTTCATGGCAATAAGTTCAGTCCTGAATGGACTGTTTTTGCAAGTTACCTGTGGGGTAACTGCAAAACGGCTGGTACTTTGCTCCTGGGTTTGTATGACGCTATTTTGGCTACATAAGGATTCACTCTTGGAGAATGAGTTTGTGACTGGTGTATATGATTCAAGTACATTTTAGTCAGAGCTCTACCTGAAGCTCAATGATGGACTTATCATGGACAAAAGGAGAAGAGAAATCATTGCCCAATTACTGTTTCTTTAACTACCTTTCAGCTGCAAATATAACGTTCGAGTGTGACACTCCAAGGCAACAACTGGCACAAAGCCCGAAGCTTCAGAGAAATGAATATGGGCTGCGTATCTCTGGATGATTTATTGGTGCACAACAGTTGCACTAAATTAGAATCAAAGTACAATTTGTTAGAAGACGTGTCTGCAGCTTTGCAGCTAAGCTCTGCTTGCCCTTGTGAATACCCTTTGCAATAAAAGTCCTACTTAAACCTATACCGCAGACAAATCAAGTTTATTTCTCGTGGATAAAAATATTGACTTTATAATACGGATTTTATAAAATGGACCCTCTCCAAGCAACTGCAGCTCATCGTGGTTCTGGGAGCTGTCTTCCAACCCTTTCTCTGGATTGCCTCTGTCACCCATTCTTGTGACTTGTAAGTCACCCTAAAACAGCTTTGATCAGGTGGGATATTAGTACAGTAGATTAAAAAAACCAACCCATCCAAAATAAAAGAAGATGTTTCCAATGATGTAAACACATTCTCAACTATGGGCTAGGCTAAATCCCCCAAAAATTATATAGGTAGTTTTCAAAATACCAATCCCAAAATTGCATTCTGGTGACATACCAAACTATCATAACCATTGTGACAGTGGATTATATATATATATATAGAGAGAGAGAGAGAGAGAGAGAGTGTTAGATCTGTTTGCATCATTCCAATCTGCATCAAAAAACACATCTGGCCAACTTAATAGAGCCCTGAATCTTTATTAGCTGCAGATATAAAAGTTGGTTTCTCCATTTCAGGATAGGAATGTCTGGATAAAGCATCTCAAGTGTCATCTTTTTGCTATGTATGCATGTGTCCCCATCTTAATCTAGTGAACTTTCCCCTGCATGTAGCTCTATCTATCTATCTATCTATCTATCTATCTATCTATCTATTTATCTATCTATCTATCATCATCATCATCTAAAGTTTCCTAATAATGATTAAAATTGGTACATAAGGAACAGCATAGCTCACACAGTGTCCTTTAAAACAGTAACATTAAATATTATATATGCACACAGAGAGGGACACAAACAAACAACAAACAAACACACAAACAAACACAAAGCTTTCCAGTCAACAGCAGGTACAGTCTATATCCAGCTGAAACACATTGAAAAGCACCCAATGTACCTGTATTACAAAGCAATCCTAACTATAGGAACCTGGCATAAATTACACCTACTCAAAACTCAGTTCAAGAGGAATTTGGAGGAATTTGATTTAGACCACCCTTCCTGCCCACTAAGGTCTGCCAGCTTGCTAGGTCACATGACCAAGCTGAAAGGGAGCTAGGATAGGGGTAAATTTACCCTTGCCCTGCCCTGCCCCTGCCACACTCCTGGACCCCTCTTGGAAGACTCATGCTGCCATATATTCTGCCGGTTTAAGTTCTGTCAGCTGAGCCTTGGCCGAGTCCTAGTTGAGCCAGAGTGAACGATTTGCATTGTCATTATCGCCAGCAAATCTGGGATGGGAGACTTAAGTCAGTGCAGCCCTAGCTGAACCCTGGCCTAGACAGGAAAGCCCAATATCTACCAAATCCAAACTCATTCCAGTGGATCTTAGGTTTGGATTGTGCTGTTAGGCTGTTCCACCTTGTTCTACTATGAATCAACAATATTTCAATTGTTTATATAAAGAATTATTAAAGAAATGTATAAAGAATAGCAACTTGTATAGAGTCCATCATATTGCTGATATACGCAGTAGAATTGCAAATAGATTTCACACACAAAAAGTGGGGGCGGGGAAAATATGGATTCAGACAAAACTGGCAACAAAATATGAGGGAAACCAAATGGATTTTTATAAGAAGAGAAGTTTTCAGGGGAGGGATTGTATCCCCCCAAACGCTACAGAATTTAAAGTGCTGTCCAGGGTAGATGTGGAGGTTCCGAAAAACATCAAAGGAATTTTGAGTGAGGCTGAAAGAATTCAGATAAGACTACCAAAAAAAAAAAAAAAAAAATCTCCAGGGATTTTAGGCAGCAGCTAATATCACTTCAGCCAGTGATCATAAACTTATCTCAAGTTTTTTGCACTGTAAGAAGAGCTATCCTGAATTTTGCACTCAAGATTTATTTAAAGCAGATGCGAGCTTACGCTAAAAGGAAAAAGAAAAACTACTTTTGTGCTTTTTATGTTGTTACATTATTTTACATTATATTGTTATTAGTAATTTTAGACTCTATCTAGAACTTCAGTATGCTGCTGCTTTTATGCAATTTTAGGCTTTCTTTTATGTTCATTATAGCACTCACTTGTAAAACCAACACATGAATTAAGAGACTGAGGATGAGAGCATTAAGCTCTCCTGCCTTCTATTACCCCATCCTCCATGACTTGGAGGATCAACTTCTGAAGCAAGGGGAGCTCTTTCCATGATTTATAATCCTGATATTCCCAGGTTCCAAACTTGGTGGGGAGGTGTATCTGCAAGTACAAAAGGTTTCCCTCTTCTGAAGTTTACCTTCCAATTAATACAGTGGTACCTTGGGTTAAGAACTTAATTCGTTCCGGAGGTCTGTTCTTAACCTGAAACTGTTCTTAACCTGAGACACCACTTTAGCTAATGGGGCCTCCCACGGCCACCGCACCACCACAGTGCAATTTCTGTTCTCATCCTGAAGAAAAGTTCTTAACCCATGGTACTATTTCTGGGTTAGCAGTCTGTAACCTGAAGCATCTATAACATGAAGCATCTGTAACCCAAGGTACCACTCTAGAGGATAATGTGATGGGGGAGGATCTTAATGTGCTTATCTCTGCTAACATCTTGGTCTTATACAGTAGATTAGAATGCCTGAAGGCTTCTTAGATGAACCCTGAGTCATATCACCCAACCTAATGGAATAGCCAGCAATACGTGTGTGCTCCAGTTACCTGGAAAACTGGACCAGTGCTACCTGTTTTGCAGCAGTTTCAACAATGAACACAGTGTGGAAAAATGTTGAGCATTGTCTTTGTTGCCTTTGGAAGGCAACATTTTCCCACTCCTTTGAACCCTCTCTTCAAAGTTGACACTCCATTTAAACTCAGCCTGGCTGAAACAGTTTTGTGTGTGATAAACATATGGCAAAGCTTTTCTAATCTCACCTTTCTTTACAAGTGCTCTTATAAATGTATTATAGCAATGGAGGAGCCCAACCCTGATGCTTATGCTAACTTATATCCATGAACAACATCACACAGAGGCAGTTCTGTACAATGTAATGAGAGATATGGAACTCTGTATTAATAGCTTTTAGCATGATTTAATGAGCAGGGTTGTGTTGTTGTTTTAAGTGCTTAAAGTCCATGCACAACAAATCATGCAATCAACTTGCACAAAACTGCCTCTGCATGTGGCATAGGAGTTAATCAATTGAGGCTCAATCAGGACAAAATAGAGGCACAACTAATCAATATACAGATAATGCTGGATTTAAGTAACAGCATGTTATGAATGGAGTTCCACTAAAGGATCCTTCTAAAGCAGCCCTTCTCAACCTGTGGGTCCACAGATGTTGTTGAACTACAACTCTCATCACCCCTAGCTAGCAAGGCCAGAGCTCATGGATAATGGGAGTTGTAGTCCAACAACATCTGGGGGACCCACAGGTTGAGAACCGCTGATCTAAAGGATCAAGTTTGCAATTTGGGGGTACCTTTTGACCCTCTATAACTGCTGAAAGGCCAGATGGCTGTTTTGACCAGGACAGACTGTGCTTAGCATCAGTTGGTGTGCCAGCTGTGCCACGAAAGCAGATATGTCTACAGTGATCCATGCCTTAGTTACCTGTAATTTGGAATACTACAATGTGCTCTACATGGGACTGCTCCTGAAGAGTAATCAAAAGCTTCAGCTTGAGCAGACTGTTTTCAGGCAAGTGCTTTATGGACCATACTACACCAGTCTAGAATCATCTACACTGGCTTCCTATTTGTTCCAAAGCACAATTCAAGCAGCCGGTTCTCACCTATAATTGAGTTGGGGCCAGAATAACTGGAAGAACTTCTCCTCCCATGTAAACCTGTCCAAAATTCATGGTCATCATTAGAGGCACCTGATGTGTGACTCCTCCACCCTCCCACCAAGAGAGGCTAAGTTGGTGCATACTTGGGACAGGGTATTTTCTACAGTAGTGCTCTGATTGTGAAATCAGATTAGTCCCATCTTTGCCTAGCTTTAGGCAGGCTGTAAACACTGCTTTGGTGCACCTGTCTCTTGAAGAGTTTTAAATTCCATTCTGAGAATTGTTTGAATGATGGTTCTGGTGGTTTCGATATTGTTTTGTATTGGTTTTAATCATTGTGTATACTCTTTAGGGCAGGAAGGCAATTCATAAGCACATTCAATACATGCTTTAAAAAGGGTTTGAAGTCAGCATGAGCAGCAGCTGCCATGGAGGTGGTTGTGAAGATCAGGTTAATAATCAACTATAGACATCACATATTGGTAATAATTTCATGCTACATCTGACATAGAAGTTCCCCTCAGCCCACCGCTCTTCTTTCCCTAGGAAACCCAATTTCTTTCTATATTGTATTCTATACATATCAATTCTATCTTTGATTCAAACAAGTAACTGGTATATACCAATAAACTATCATGGATTCTTCCAAAGAATTCTAAGAATTGTTTAAAGAAGGTGTTGAGAAGTCTATGTGAAAGTCTCCTAATCCTCTCGACAGATCTGCAGTCCCCAGATTCCTCAGGGCAGGAGAATAACAGACAAATTTAAGTCTGTGGAGAAAATAAGCTCTATGTTCTTTTCTAGCTCATCATAGACCATAACTGAGTAAACAATTGTTTAATATGCCTTCCTTCCTCAAGGTAATTGGCAAATGCCAACACCACCTAATAATTCCCCGCCATTTGAGCAATTGGCTCTGAAATTTATTTTAACTTCTTTCCTTATTTGTTCTCATAATCATAGAGCCTAGAAATTTAAATTCATGCGCTTTCCGCAGTGGTTCATTTTCTAAATTGAAGGTGTTCCTTCTTGCCTTGTTGTTCCCACAACTCCTATAATCCGTCTTGTCTGTATCGATCGATCTCTCTTCTAATAACATCTTCTACCTGCTTGGAAGCTCTTGCAATTCCTGTTTCTCTACACTGCATAGTGCAATGTCATCTGTAAATATCACTTTCTGTGATGCATTTGTTTAGATCTGTGAGTTTAGCCCATTTATCACTGTGATGAACAGACAAAGACTTAGTGATGATCCTTTTATGGACTCTTACTTGATCTGAGAACATCCTGAACTTACCACATCCGGGTTCAGAATACCAATGAACTCTCACTATGAACAATCTGCCTTGGTGTGAAATGTGCTGCAACTCAGTGGCAGAGAACTTTATGTGCATGCATAAGTTCCCAGGTTCATTCACCAGAACCCTTTCTGAAAACCTGGAAAGCTGCAGACAATACTGAGCTAGATGGTCTGATCCCACCTACTCAGTGTAAGGCAGCTTCCTGGAATCCTACTTGTTGCTGGCATCCACCCGTCTCAAGAGACAATGGAGCTTGCTACCAGGGGTGAAGTCAAACCACAGCATTAGCAGCACTGAAGTGATGTCCCTGGGGTGCAAACCTAGGCAGTATGTATGGAGGTCCAGAGCTGGCTGAATGACAATACCCCCTCTTGGCTTCACTGATGTGGTCCAAAGGAAAGCAGAACAATATGTTTGGCACCAGCTGCAGGAGTTGCCAGAAGAAGGTGTATAAGACACCATCCAACCATCTTGGGGACTCCACTCCAGATTTATGTAGTGTTTACTCCTTAGCTTTTTCTTTCCCCAAAGATGCCCTGCAAGGCAGCGGAGGTTTAGGAGCAGAGTATTTCTTCTCCTAGATGGGTTACGTAACCAGGTTGAGGAGCCCCATCTGCCTCTCACTTCCCTCTACAGTATGTACAGAAACCACCTTCTTGACCACTGGACACGCTATTGAACTTATACACTCAATCTGCTGCAGCCTGTCTGCATGCTGTGAGTCAGAAGAGAGGAAGTACACTGTTACATAATGCAGCTGAAATATTGTATTCTCCAGCTATTGTCATAGGTTTCAAAGAGCCAAAGGCAGAAAATCCAGCAGGAGCAGCCTGCAATGTAGCCTAAGATCTCAATATCACACTTGTGGGGTGCAGCATTCCCATAGACAGGCTCTCTTCTCATTGTGAATACACCATAGTAAACTTTACTTTTTTTCTGAAGTGGAATGAGATAATAAAAACTCAAAAGACAGTGAGAGGTCACAAAATTATTACCGGGGGGTGGGGTGGGGTAGACACATCAACAACACACATTCTTCACCATAATTTCTATTCAAGACACTCTTCAGGAAGTGTGATGTTGGCACATCCACTTTTGCACAGCAATTGGACCAGCAATTATAGGAGGACGAATTGAATTCTCTCAGCATTCAAACGATAATACTCAGTTTCTTTGAAAATGCAATCACCACAGAAGAGATGTGCTATCTCGACAGACAACGTCTAGAAATGAATAGCTAACATCACTGCATTTGCTGCTACCCATGACACTTAATTTCTAGAAAAAAGTACTCTTGTTGGGTTCAAGTATGTCTGGAGATACCAACCTTACATTCTTCTCTGCAGTTCCAGATATATGGGGACTCTCTACAGCAGTGAAATAAATCATTTTTGTGCTTACTGGGGGGGGGGTGCGCATATAACCTATTGTTACTTTGCTTGGCTCCATCCACACTACACATTTAAAGAAGTATTATACCACTTTAAACAATTGTGGCGTCCCCCAAAGAATCCTGGGGACTGTAGTTTGTAAAGCTATAGTTCTCAGAGTTCTTTGGGGAGAGGAATTGACAGAGAATTGTAGCTCCATAAGGGAAACGCAGGTGGCGCTGTGGGTTAAACCACTGTGCTGCTTGCGTTTGCCAATTGAAAGGTCAGCGGTTCAAATCCCCACAACGGGGTGGGCTCCTGTTGTTCGGTCCCAGCTCCTGCCAACCTAGCAGTTCGAAAGCATGCCTGTGCAAGTAGATCAATAGGTACCACTCCGGTGGGAAGCTAAATGGCATTTCCGTGCACTGCTCTGGTTTCGCCAGAAGCAGCTTAGTCATGCTGATCACATGACCCGGAAAAACTGTCTGCGGAAGCGGACAAATGCCAGCTCCCTCAGCCTTTAAAGGGAGATGAGCGCTGCAACCCCAGAGTCATTCATGACTGGACTTAATTGTCAGGGGTCCCTTTACCTTTAAGGGGAACGCAGTCTCCTAACAATTCTTGGTACCTTTAACAAACCATACTTACCAGGATTAACCAAGACTGTTTAAATGTACACTCCCGGTGCAGCACATGCTCCTCAGCGAAGCCCTGTCAGATCATTGTGAAAGGCCTGATAAGCCCCAGTAAACAACAACAACAATTTTATTATTTGTACTCTGCCCATCTGGCTGGGTTTCCCTAGCCACTCTGAGGAAGCTAACCTTCCCACTCCTTGGTAGTTGGATTTACTGGATAGAATCACATTACCTCTACTCTCCCATTATGATGTAATTGTTTTAAAAGAAAACCATGCTTTTATCTGAAGGTACACTAGCTGGAGCTAAGCAGGTCTAAGCCTACTCATTGCCTAGATGGGTGAATAGCATTTGGGTTATCATACATGTATGCCACCTTGGAACCCATGATAGAAGAAAAGCAGGAGAAGGAAGGAAGGAAGGAAGGAAGGAAGGAAGGAAGGAAGGAAATAAAAGTTCCATGTTGAATGGAGCCTGCTAAAAGATTCAGCATGACCCATTTTCCTTTCCTCAGCCACTAAACCTTCAATAAACCCATGATGCTCTGCAAACCATTAGCTTGTGCCCTGGAACCCTGGAGCAAAACATAGCTGGCTGGATTGAACTATGGGTCCATCACAGTCCTCCCACTCCCAATGTAAAGTTTGGCTAGAAGTATCACAGTAAGTGCATCCACACTATGCACATGTGATGGAGGACTGGAAGAGGAGGAGTCAAAGGGCTCCACTAAATGCAGTGGGGGAATCTCTTCTAAGTTCACAAGTGTCTGCACATGGAGATCAACACATATGGAGGAATTAATCATGTTGCTAGCTAAGCCCATCCCTTACCAACAGGCAGTGCGACAATCTGATTAAAGAGTGACAGATGGTCAATCATTTAGTTCATTCATTCTCACTATACATATTTTTATCATTTCGATTTTGCATCTTAGGCCCTCTCTGCCTACTACTGTTTTCTTTGTTTTCTTTTCGTCTTGGGAGTGGCTGGGAAGTTCAAAAGATAAATGTGCAAGAAGTGTCAATTTAATACGGATCTTACCACATTACAACTAATACACACACACCCCGCCCCTGTTTCAGAAGGAGGCTGGTGGGGTGGGTTGTCAGAAAAAAGATGAAATACACAATCACTGCATGTGAAACCATGGAGCACCTGGGAGCCACAATGTTTTGGTGCCTCTTGGTATTGCTGATCAAGTTAATTAAAAAAACTGCACTGAAGGGGGCATTTGACTGAATGTATGAAGATCAGGAACCTTATGCTATCAGGGTTCCTAATCACAAGGAGGTGGCTAAGCAGGTCTAGCCAGTTGGACTTAGAAGCCCCCTTCAGAATTAAAGTGGGTGAGAATGAGGACATTGTAGTTGGAGCATTCTGTGTGTTCTTCCCTCTCCCCTCCAACAGGGCTAATCTTATAAGGAACCACAAATGTGTTTTTCCAAGTTCTTCCATGACTTTTTTTGTCCATTTCTTCTGTAAGTAATTAGGTGAATCTCTGCAAGCCAGCACATCAAACAACAAAACTTTTTCTCCCCCTCTGGGGAGGAAAAGAACTTCCTCAAAATTTCTGCATAAAAAAACTTTTGTTTTTACTTTGAATTCCAATTCTTTATTTGCACTCCCGAGTGGCAAGGGAGCAAATTTACCCCAAACAAGAGAAATAGTGAGATTTCTTTTCTCTCTTTTCAGTGTACTATATGTTATGCTTTTGAACTTCTTTCTTTCATTTTTTCCTTTGACTAGAAAAAGAGAGCCCTCTGAACTGGGAGATGCTGGATTTGAATCCTGAGACGCTTAGCTTTTCACAGATTGCCTGAATGCAGCAGGTGCTTGCAAGCTCTTTGCTGGCATTTGTTCTGTACCCCTTTCCAAAACACCTGAATGCTGTCACAGCTCTGTGCTTCTAGACAGGCTTAAGCACAGTTTTAAACAGTACTGTACTCCGGCAGACAAAAGCTAGTGTTTGCTTATATGCAAGAGCTTCACTCGATTAAAAATGTGGATGGGGCCAATCTCACAGCCAAAGCTAGATATGAGAAGATGACATACCCATCAACTGTTCTGCTCTTGAGTGGAACACTCCAGCTTCTGATTGGATCCCAGGATACACCAAGGAGAGCACAGCCCCGAAATATCCCCGTATTCCAGTCACCTGGATCCCACAAGCGCATAGCTCCAAAAGACATGCATTCTGATTTTCTTCTATGGGATGTTGGAGGGTATAAGTTTATCTGTAACTGGGATCTCCTTCTGGGTTTTGATTATTTAACAACTAGCCCCAAAGAACTGCTTTGAAAAACTTGGGAGATAACCTTGGGGAGGCAAAGTTAACCCTCCCGCCACACAACTTCTCAAATCTAAATCACTTAAACTTTTTAACGATATCTGCCACCATTGTGACTGTGTGCCTGCAGCACACTCAGTCTCTCCAAGACCAGCTTTTTTTTTTTTTTTTTTGTAAAAACAAGGGAGTTTTCAAACATCTGGCAGGCCATAACACATTACTTGTGAGTTTCATATAATGCAGCAGGACACACTGTGCAGACCTGGTTATCGGTATAACCATTTAGATTTATCAACTTTCTCTCCTTCTAAGAATGCCACATTAAAATTAAACCTGTTGCCTGTATTGGGGAAACCTTTTGCTTGGCATTTAGAAGAAATGTCATTCTTTCTTACTGCATGAAATAGAGCTTTAGCTTCAAATATAGCTTGTTTTATCCATAATTGGAGGAAGGGGTCTGATTTGGGGGAGGGGGATGATAAAATATATCAAAGTATCAGATAACTCTCTCTATCCCATGATATTCTCAAACAGTATCTAGTATACTTTTAATATTTATGGAGAAGAACAAGCAGTTAGATAAATAATGAAAACAGAGGAATGTTCTCTTTTTTTGTATTGCACAATGTTCTCCATCTTAAAAGCAAGCACCTCTAAAAGAAAGGGACATGGATGTGACAAGAATTCTGACATTCCTCATGTAAAATTAATAGCAACATTGGGAAGAATAAAAAAAAACCCTACCTTTTGAATGCTGCTGTAAATTTTAAAGTAGCTTCTCCTGTTACGAAATGCCTTCTCATTCAATCTTTTTCTTCTGAAATAAAAATATATAAATGATTTCGTTTGCATGACATCTTCATTCATACTTGAAATATCCAGGCCAGGCCCCTCATTTGTGAATGTGCAGTCTAAACACATTTGCACTAGGGCTGGGCGATATCTGGTTTTTCAATATCATGATATATATCACCAACTAAGCATCATAAGATCTTGATATATCACAATATATATATATATCCACGGCAGTGGAGGGCCTCGCCGGGCCTCCCTGTGGGGGAGGAGGACCCCATCTTGCATCCCCGTGGAAGCAGAGGGCTTTGTTGGGCATCCCAGTGGTGGAGGGACTCCCAGGAATCCCTGTGGCAGAGGACCTCATTGCACCTATCCACAGTGGTGGAGGGCCTCACCGGGTCTTCCTGCAGCAGCAGAGGGCCCCACTGTGCCTGCTCTTGGAAGTGGAGCTTCTCCAATAAACAAACAAACAAACATCCCTTTTAATATGGAGAAAAGCTATTTAGGGGGAAAATAAAAACAACAACACTTCCTCCTCCCCCCCCCATTGGGGTGGGTGTGAAAGAAGCACTTTCCAATTCTTTGCTTATGTTCCCTGTTTACTTTGCTGCTGGAGCTTTTGAGTTTTTGAGAGCAGGAAGTTCTACTGAAAGAGTTGGTTTATATGCTTGCAAGTGGTTAAAATTGGCCGAGGAAAGGAGCAAGAAACATATTGGTGAAGCTGAAAGGGTTTGCTGGTTTGTGTGAGGGCTTATGTCATTTCTTATCTGTTAGGAGGGAGGAGGGAGAGAGAGCAAACTAAGCCTGCAAAGTATCCGCAAAGTATCTGTTCAGCTGAGCTGCTGGCTGGGAAACCATCAAGTCTCAACCTTTTGTTCACCAGTATATAGTGGTACCTCGGGTTACATACACTTCAGGTTTCATACGCTTCAGGTTACAGACTCCGCTAACCCAAAAATAGTACTTCGGGTTAAGAACTTTGCTTCAGGATAAGAACAGAAATTGTGTGGTGGCAGCAGGAGGCCCCATTAGCTAAAGTGGTACCTCAGGTTAAGAACAGTTTCAGGTTAAGAACGGACCTCCGGAACAAATTAAGTACTTAACCCAAGGTACCACTGTATTGCCTTGCTGAAACACTTATCACAATGTTATTTCAATACCAGTAGTCAACTGTATGGCACAACCCTAATTCACACAAAACCATAAAAGACAATAATCCGAACCTCACCGGCACACCAAGGAAGTTAGTTAGCACGTATCACAAATGCAAATCACATTACAGAGGAGCCCTCTTCAGAAGAACCCCAACCATATTTCCCCAATATGAGGTTGGGTGGAAAGCAGAACTGTTCCAAGTGGCCTTGCTTCCACATCATACCTGAAACACAGTTCTTCATCCCTCCTCTCCCTCTCATTTGTACAGCATGAATATTTCCCAGGTGCCCCTGCCCCTCATTATCACCCAGTGAGATTCAGTGCTGAATGGTGATCTGAACTTTCATTCCCCCAATCGTAGAATGGTCCTGCAGCCACAATATCATGCTGGCTTTCCGAATGGAGCCAACAAAAATTTTCCTCCTGGGGCAGACAGTAAGTTTTGGGGTACAATTTCATGAGCCAGCACCAAACAAACTTACTATCTTCTTTTAATTAAAAATATATACATATCACAATGCATTTTGCAATGCATCCACAGATTTCATGTACAGTTTCAGACCCTCCAAATGTCCCTATTTTTCCACGAACAGTCCCAGAGTCACAGAAGTCATCCCGGTTTCTGATTTGATGCTGGAATTCCTTAGGACATCCCTATTTTCATTGGAGAAATGTTGGAGGGTATGGAGTTATCTGACCCCCAAACCAAGGAAATAAGTACCCTATACATCCTTTACAAGACTTCTGAAAACAAAACAAATTCCTTCCAGTAGCACCTTAAAGACCAACTAAGTCAGTTCTTGGTATGAGCTTTCGTGTGCATGCACACTTCTTCAGATACACTGAAACAGAAGTTTCCAGACCCTTCTATATAGTGAGAAGGTGGGGAGGGGTATTACTCAGAAGGGTGGTGGGAATGGGTGATTGGCAGATAGCTGTGATGAGCCTGTTGACGACTCTTAACGACTGCAATAGGTCTTACAGGAAAAAGCAAGGGGTGAAAAGGTGAAAAATGGCTTTGTCATGTATAATGAGATAAGAATCCAAGGTCTTTGTTCAGACCAGGTTTCTCCATGGTTTTGAGTTTGGTGATAAGTTGTAATTCAGCAGCTTCTCTTTCCAGTCTATTTCTGAAATTCCTTTGTAGTAAAACATTCCTTTGTTGGCAACAGTGTCCTTCAGCTCTCTATATTGGACAAACAGGCCAGACCTTACGCCAAAGAATAAACGGACATAAATCGGACATCAGGAATCACAAGACAGAGAAACCAGTAGGAGAACATTTCAATCTCCCAGGACATTCTATACAAGATCTCAAAGTAGCTGTTTTACTACAAAGGAATTTCAGAAATAGACTGGAAAGAGAAGCTGCTGAATTACAACTTATCACCAAACTCAAAACCATGGAGAAACCTGGTCTGAACAAAGACCTTGGATTCTTATCTCATTATACATGACAAAGCCATTTTTCACCTTTTCACCCCTTGCTTTTTCCTGTAAGACCTATTGCAGTCGTTAAGAGTCGTCAACAGGCTCATCACAGCTATCTGCCAATCACCCATTCCCACCACCCTTCTGAGTAATACCCCTCCCCACCTTCTCACTATATAGAAGGGTCTGGAAACTTCTGTTTCAGTGTATCTGAAGAAGTGTGCATGCACACGAAAGCTCATACCAAGAACTGACTTAGTTGGTCTTTAAGGTGCTACTGGAAGGAATTTGTTTTGTTTTGACTATGGCAGACCAACACGGCTACCTATCTGTAACAAGACTTCTGAAGGCAGCTATGTGTGTGCTGGCATTATCAGGGGTATAAAAAGAGAAGCATGAAGTTATATTGAAATTACTAATTTATATGTCTGACGAAATACAGAGGAAAGCTCCTACAGGAAAAAGAACTGGGGGGTGATTAAAAACATAGCCATGCCATGCATGCAGATAAAAGAGACAGAACCCATACCATTACTTCCAAAGTCACTATAGTTTTGACTCCATAATTGGAGAAGTTTGTGCTGTAGTAGAACTGTGTTATTGAAACCTTGCATATTGAAACCTTGAAACTATCATCCACACATTTTAGCCATCGGAGTACTTTGCTTCTGGTGTGTCCTTGGTAGGGCAAAACATAAAGAGGGAACTCTCCTATAGATTGGAGCATTAATATTTATGCTTATATAGAAACAGTTCAAGCTTAGCTGGCATGAGAAAAAAACTCTTCGATTTTGAGGATGCAAAAGTATAAAAAGCAGATTTAAACCCATACTCTCTTCTAGCTGGAAGCGACTGGATGATCAAAATCAGTGCAGTATCATCCAGGCGGTACCTGGTTTTGTCTTAAACTGCTGGCATTCAGTTGTACTTCAAACTTTTCATTAGGCACAACACATCAGGCAGTATTTTCCACCCAAACTCCAATAAACCTGCTTTCTTTTAAAAAAATAAAAATAAATCAAAGTTATTTTTCCTCGTTGCACATATCTGAATCCTTTTTTTAAAAAATACAAAACTAAAAAACTCTGCTGTCTGTTGATTATTGATTGAGGCACCTCATAAATACTTAGGCTTATTAAGTGTCTATACAGCTCCCTGACAGAGTTCTTAAATGCAGGCCTGGGGCTGAAGCAAGGTTTCTCTTTAAGCTGAGAGAAGGGGAGTTTCAGAGGCTGTGTTGGGCTTAAGAGGACGGCACACTGTTAATTCACTCTGGCTGTTTACAACAAAGTCATAACAGTATGACACTCTGTGTCGAGAGTGTGAGAGTGAGTGGCAAGTCATTCCATAGGGAGTCTGCTAAGCACTTTGGCCACTCTGCCTACAGCTAGCCCATAACCAAACAAATGTTGTGTTTGGTGCACCCAGTATACTGAGCCACTACTTTCTGGACCACACAAACAGAAGCACCCAGCAGCCTGCTTCTATTATTACATACCCCTCAACTGTCCTGATTTCCACAGGACATCCAAGAATTACTGAAGCCCTCCTGGCTTCTGATTGTATCCTGGAATGTCTTTTTTCCCCCTCCAATGCTGCTACCATGCTCAGGGAAGAAAATGAGGGGACACTTGCAGCCAGTGCTGGGGCTTGCAGTGGTGCCATGTCAACTAGTGGTCCAAAGTCAACTAGCTTCCGCAAGAGCTTGGTATCGAAAGACACAAGTCCTTATTTTCGTCAGCGGAATATTGGAGGGTATGTTGCTATGATTAGTCAATCTAGTTGTCACTTTATGCCAAAGCCTCAAGCTGACGCACAATGGAATAGTAACAAAACATCCAATGCATTGGAAGAGCAATCAAAAGGAGAAAATGCAACATGAACCAGCTGCAGATACAACACACACAAATGCACTATATCATCATCATCATTATACTTAGGGCGGTTTATCAGATTTGCATGAGTCCTGAATCTCAAGCTGAAATGGTCCACTTTGGAAAGTTTCAGTGCTTGTCCAAACTGAAGTAAGTTCTCACCAAAGCTCCCTGAAATGCAGCAGGAACCTCCAAAATGAATTTAGGAATATTTGGGGCAGTTTTGGAATTATTATGTTCTTCTAATCTAAGCCATTCTGATGCATTCTCACTGGAATGAGAATGATCACATGAATAGGAGGAGGAGGAGGAGGAGAAGGAGGAGGAGGAGGAGGAGGAGAGGAGGAGGAGGAGTTTGGACTGGATATCCCACCTTTCACTCCCCTTAAGGAGTCTCAAAATGGCTAACAATCTCCTTTCCCTTCCTCCCCCACAACAAACACTCTGTGAGGTGAGTGGGGCTGAGAGACTTCAGAGAAGTGTGACCAGCAGCTGCATGTGAAGGAGCGGGGAAGCAAACCCGGTTCATCAGATGATGAGTCCACCGCTCTTAACCACTACACCACACTGGCTCCCAGGAGACACCGCTGGCATTTTGTTAACACTATGTTGTTGACACCCCGTCCTTTTGTTTTTAACTGGTTATCCAGCTAGTGAGGCAGAGATGGTGTGAGGAGTAACTATGTCATTTGCCCCTCCCACATATTACATAAACTGCCAGAAGCACCCATGCAGAAGTGGGAACTGCTAAAATAAAATGTAGATGAACAATGGGAAAGTATTCTCAGAATACTATGTGACTGAGTAAAGAGGTTCTCAGGGGTGAAGGGTAATGTGCAGCTCTCCTCTCGTCAGATTATAACAAAGTGGTTGCCTTGAAAAATTATGCTGCTGTGCTGGTTTCATATATTGCTCTCTGCCCTCATAACTGAGAAAACTGCATTTTCTCCTCTACCATGCCCATCTAGTCTGCTGCCTCTGCCGATATATCAGAAATGATAATAACCCAAAGAAGAAAATGAGGATATACTGAGATTACTTCACATAGCCTGTGCAATAGTTGACAAGCATGGGGAATCACAGAAGCATCACTATTGCCCAGAAAGCATGACCCCATCACTGACTGAGTTGGTTCCTGAGAGGCAACTCCCAGGGCAGATGATAAAACCTTGCTGAACCTAGGCTGCTGTGGGCCTACTCAGTCCTAGATGAGGGGCTTCCTGGCAATGAAGCCAATGACCTATTTAGTCCAGCATCTCACAGTGGCCCACCAGATGCCTGTGGACCACCCACAAGCAGGACCCAAGCACAACAACACTCTCCCTTTCCATGGTTTCCAGAACCTGGTATTCAGAAGCACTGGAGACAGTGCATAGTCATTATGGCTAGTAGCCATAATAGCATTATACTCCTTGCTACCTTGCATTTTACTATAGTGCTGCTTTCAGTTCCACAGGCACCTTGAACTCCATATTAAGGAACAAAGTTGAGTTATAAATGTACTTAAATACAATAAACAAGTGCAAAGTGCAACAAAATTTTCCAGGACACTGCATTCCAATTAGCTACCAGGCCTACTTCCAGGCCTACCAGTATTGACCCATAAAGCCTTTAATGGCTCAAGACCACAATACCTCAAGGACAGCCTCTCCCCATAAAAACCTACTTGAGATCATCATCTTGATGTGCCTCCTCCATGAGAGCTTGGAGAGTGCCAATACGAGAATGGGCTTTTCTGTAGTGGTTCCCCATCTGTGAAATGCTCTCCTCAGGGAAGCTTGTCTGGCACCTTCATTCTACACCTTTAAGCACCAAGCAAAAACATTCCTCTTCAACCTGACCTTGGGCTGCTTAAAAGGTAAGGGACCCCTGACAGTTAAGTCCAGTTGCGAACGACTCTGGGGTTGCGGTGCTCATCTCGCTTTACTGGCTGAGGGAGCCGACGTTTGTCCGCAGACAGTTTCCCCAGGTCATGTGGCCAGCATGACTAAGCCACTTCTGGCAAACCAGAGCAGTGCACGGAAATGCCGTTTAGCTTCCCGCCGGAGCTATCTACTTGCACTTTGACGTGCTTTCAAACTGCTAGGTTGGCAGGAGTTGGGACTGAGCAATGGGAGCTCACCCCGTCATGGGGATTCAAACCGCCAACCTTCTGATCGGCAAGCTCAGTGGTTTACACCACAGTGCCACCCGTGTCCCTTCTTGGGCTAATTAACATCCTATAAATGAATTTGTGGGAGGGGGATTATTGGTTTGGTTTGTTTTTCCTTTGTTAAGAATTTTGTGTTTCTATCCAGTATTCTTATGCTGTGAACCGCCCTGCAATCTTCAGATGAAGGTTATTATACAATTTTAATAAATAATAATAATAACAATAATTACTCCTCTCTCCTGCTTTTCCATCCCCCGCTGTCAGTCAGAGTGTTCCATTGTCACTAAAAATGCTGTGATTTTTTTATTATTGCGTTGATTCTTTTCTAAATGGTTTGTGTAGTTTTGCAAACCTTGGGGTACCACAGTCTGCTGACCCCCCCCTTTATACCTATTTTGGCTTATATAGGCACTGATACTCTGAGGATTAGTACACAGGATGTATAAAAGTATACTAACCTAGAATTGCAAGGAGGATGCTCACACATTGTCCTGGTAGCTGAGAAAATGCACATTATATATTTTCAAGGAAGCGTAGTTGTGAACCCCCGATTTCAATATCTGGGAAGGGGTCCCATTGCTCCATGTATCAAAGGTTTAGGAAATATTGCTATAAGTTCCAACTACCCCTTTCCACTGTCATCAGGATGTGATCTTTCAGCTCTAAGTTGTAGGCAAGTTAAATATAGACACATTGAACATGAAGAATGTTGCATGTAGATGAGGCTACATTTCCTAAGGACGATCATTTAAAGTGACAAAGGCTTAATCTTAAACACACTTTTACTAAAGTATTGGGAAATATGGAATAGAACCAAGAGATAATTAGCACTTGAGCTTTCCTCTGGAAGAGACCTCTGAAAAAAAAAGGAAAGGTAATCTTTGCTTCTTTTCTATGTAACCCTTAGAGCCTTTAATCTCTGCACATCACATAGTTTCCTGAATCTTGCTGTAGGATGTTTAAGCTGAAGGGCATCATGTTAAGAGAAAGGCCAGTTTCATCTCAGTACTTTTTACAAATCCCACAGATATCTTAAAAATACAAGTTAAATGGGAGGGTTTGGGAGGGGTGGTGAACTAGGCTTGCAAGAGATAAAATCCATCTGTTCGGCTGCAAATGATATGCATGTGCACACATGTGCACACACTCAAGCATGTGCACATGTCAAGATTCTCAGAAGAAGTCAGCCAAAATTAAGCAACGTCAAATCCCATTGATTTCAGTGGAGAAGTTACCATTTCCATTGAAATCAATAGGATATAAATATATTTACCATTAGGGACACGGATGGTGCTGTGGGTTAAACCACAGAGCCTAGGGCAGAACATATTGATGTGGGGAATGCGGTACCTCAAGACGTGAGACCAAGCACTGTGTAATTTAACCCGTTGTTCATATTACACCAACAAAAGCACCATGGACAGTTCTCTCAGCATTGCCTGGAAGGGAGCTTCCAAGAATGGACCTCCTTCTACAAGCATAGACCTTCATCTCTTCTCATGGAGAGGAGAGCTGCCATATCATATGGGATGTCCTATATAACTTTCATATGGAATCTACATTTATTGCACAGGTAAATATGTAGGAAATTTGCTCAGATGATCACAGAAAACCTGACAGATTACAGCTAATGTGCTCATTTTAATGAATTATTCTAGAAAAATGGTATCCAAAATTGCCAATATAAAAATGAAACTGCTTGAAATGGGCATAGAAGATTTGCACTATAAATGAACTTGAACTTCCCATTTGCCCCTAAAATATATCTTCAAATGGCTGTGTACACACTCCAATGTGCTCCCACTGTTGGTTTAGGAAGTGGTGTACTTATTAATTTGTGCTTCATCCATTCATAGTTTCAGTCATTCAGTCATTCAGTCAGTCAAAGTTTGGAATCAAGTAAATTACAGACAACAGTGATAGATCAAATAAATGAAAGCACTGAAAATCTATTCTTAAAGTAAAAAAATAGAAGAATAGTTATATTCAAGGTTAAATCACTAGGAGAATTACAGCTTTCAAAGAGAAAGCTGTTCAGGTCCCCATAATGTCAAGAAGACAACCATGATTCATGCTATGGGAACTCATAAATTCTGTTTGTTAGAGATTTCACTCATCTCTCACTGTCCTGCTTTTCTATAAATCATGATCAAAGTGACCTATAAAAAGAAGAAACCTCAGTAAATTACAATATATTTGATAATCATTATTATTATTAAAAAATCCCAATAAAATTGAAGAGATTATATCAGCAAGTTTACATAGAAGAATCAAAATCACAAATTCATAAGTACCTGGAACAGATCTAAAAGCGGATAAAGAGAGATCCTGTTCATGGGCAATGGCGGAGTCAATATCAGCACTTTAAATTGAGCCTAGGAACAAATAGATAGCCAATGAAAGTTCTATAGGGCTCAAAGTTATTTGCTCTGATTAAGACCCTGGCAGCTGAGTTCTGGACCAATTTAAGCTTTCATGCTGTCTTCAGAGGCAGCCACACACATCCCGATGAGAATAGTACAGTGCTGTTTAACTTGGGAATGAAGAGGATTATCAGCAGGTAAAGCAGCCAAAGTTGATGGCACTACAAAGTCCAAGACACTACAACCACCAGACATGCACTGTAGGTGAGAGTACTCCCAGAGTGATCCTTCAGAGTGAATAATGTCCCATTCACAAAAGGTTGTAGCCCTCTGTTAAAATAAGAATTCTCAACCAATAGTGCACCCATCTTGTCAGAGTTAAGTTTCAGTTTGTTTATTAACATTTATTAACATTCATTGCCAAACTGATTTCAAACACAGGTTCATGATCCGTAAGCTCTCCTTAGGATAAGGAAATGGAAATGAAAGATTTAGATCTGAGTAATATGTGTGGGTGGTGCTGTGGGGACGTGGGTGGCACTGTGGGCTAAACTACAGAGCCTAGGGCTTGCTGATCAGAAGGTTGGCGGTTCGAATCCCCATGACGGGGTGAGCTCCCATTGTTCGGTTCCAACTCCTGCCAACCTAGCAGTTCAAAAGCACAAAGTGCAAGTAGATAAATAGGTAGTGCTACTGTGGGAAGGTAAATGGTGTTTCCGTGCGCTGCCGTGGTTCACCAGAAGTGGCTTAGTCATGCTGGCCACATGACCCAGAAGCTGTCTGTGGACAAACGTCGGCTCCCTCGGCCAGCAAAGCGAGATGAACGCCGCAACCCCAGAGTCGTCCATGACTGGACTTAATGGTCAGGGGTCCCTTTACCTTTAATATGTGCATACTGATAACACATCACCAAATCTTTGGCTCAGCTGCCTCCCTAAAAGAAGCACCTATTTTCTCCTTAAGTCATGGAGTTTTCAGTAGCCAAGAGTAAGGGTTGAGCACACCCAGTCAGCTTGACTTCTCCATTTCTCTCTGTGCTGAGGTTGAACAAGCTGAAAGGTATTCACAAACGAGGGAATCAGAGGTATATCCAGCGCTGATCCTGTTAGAACTTGTTCAACTTGGCATGCATATAAATGTCTTTATGCGCAAAGTATTTTGAAAATTGGTCATAGCCAGCTATGAAGGGTTTGGGTAACTCCCCCAAGGGCCTGATTGTAATAAGCTTCTCACCACCATTTAGCAGAATAAATTAGCAATTTGAAATGGGAAGATTAACAGGATGATACAGAAAATGCCTGCAGGGTCACATATCTTAGCGAGAGTAAAGGGGCCTGATTAGAAGACTAAGAAATAATACCTCTAAAAATAAATCATAAAGCTTAAAGAATGTAACAGTTACCTTGGTTCCACAAAATGTGAAACAATACCTTCAACTGGTTTTTAAATGAAAGCAAGTTTTAAAGGCACACATAATTATGCTTTAAAATTAATTTCTTCCCAATCCCAATTTGGGATATAACACAGGATCCTCTGCTCCACTTGCCTCAGCTTCACTGACCCCTGACCCCTGTTAGGTTTCCTATTATTCTTCTTATTCTGGACAGCTGGTCTAGTATGAATGCTCCCAACAACAACAAAATGATGGCTTGCAGTCCAATTAACATGATTTCTGTTGCCACTGATTATTTCTTTCTCCTGAAATCCAGCGGGTTTGCTCCCTCAGACTCAGCTAAACAACCCATCAGCTGTTTAACCAGTATACATATATTCTAGACAACTACATTTGAATGAAAATCCTTTGTACTTTCTTCTAAAAAGACCAATTGGTCCGAATGAAAGAATATGTTATCTCACTTGCTGTATGTTTCTTCGCAGTGAAATGTCTTGTTATTAAATTCTCCACAGACCCTTAGAGTTCAGGTACTTGTAACAGCTTCAATTTCTTGGCTCAGGTAACCTATTACTGAAAAAGGGTTCTAACATTTAAAACAATGTGGGAATAGCTGTTCTCATTAAATACTGTCAGTCAGTGTGGGGTGAGTTATTATGCAAAATACATATCAAGAACTGGACAGAAATCACAAAACCGACTTCAATTATAACCTCTGCTTGATCCTATCAAAAAGCAACTTCCGGGAATGGAAAGATTTCAAGGGCAAATGTTATTTATATTCCACTTTTAAGACCAGGAGAGAGGATTAGTTATCAAATACTTTGTTAACCAACATTCTGGCATGTGCACAACTTCAGCAAATGGTCTTTAGACAATTGTGAGGCAATCCTGCCTCTAACTTCTAAAGGTCATCTTGGATTCCCTCCTCCTCTAGTAAGTGAGGAATACTATTCCCTAAGCACATGCAACTTCCATGCAGCATTGGTAGTAGTTTATCTCCTTCCTCTTTCCCATGGGCTGCATCTTCCATGACTACTGCATCTGGTTGGTCTCCTCTTTTGACGGGGTAGGAAAGTGTCTTGAAGATGGCATGGTGGACTCATCCTATGGCTCTAGGAACCTGCATTCAATATGTATATCCACCACCATTTTGGTGCAACCCTTCTTCCACTGATAGTGCCGGAATATGAAGCTGGCAGTGTATTTTGAATGGAATAAATGTACAATAGGCTGTTTCTAAATTGTACTCTGAATTCAATTCAGGAGCATGACTCATTGGAAAACTAGAAAATGTTTCACAGATTTTAGAAAAGAAAATGCCCAGATAACTCCTAGAATGTGGTCTTTCTTAGATCCCTTGTGCGCAATACAATTACACTGGAAGAGTTTTTCATTCTCCATGCCAAGAAAGCACTGAGGTTCAGCTTTCACCATTCTAGACTGTTGCTTCATCTTGAAAACTGCATATCATAAACAGATTTGGCAACCAAAGCTCTTAGACACATAGCCCTGTCAGCAAGCAGACATGAATGATGGGGCTAATAAATGCCTCTGCTCCAAACGCTTTCTAAGAAGCAGAAGATGGAGCCAGAGTGCAAAGGCAGCAAAGCATAAAGGCTTCTACATCAATCCGAGCCAAGAGTGCTTTATGTTTCTGAATTCAAAACTATTGTATGGGCTGTTGTTGTTGTGTGTATAACACTAAAACAAAATGAAAGCAACGGGAAAGCGCAGCTGAAATTTGAAATAATCCAGAACAGAAAACCAAAACAGAAGAACGAACAAAAGCATATGAAAACATGAGTTAAGTTTTTTGCAGAATGTCAGGAGAGATGGAACCAAACATGCGGTCTCGGAGGAATGGCTGGTGACAGCTTTGAGAAACCCTTGAGAAGATGGGTCCCCTCATGGATCTGTGAGGTTCCAGTAGGCTTACCTGATGGTAAAACTAAGTTGTCCTTGAGTTGTGGAAAGGTGTCTAGAAGTCTTCATTTTTGTTTCCCCAAATACCTTCCAAATAGTGTCACTCTGGGGCATTATAGGGAAATAAAATGGTGGCCTGTTGCCAGAAAACAGTTGATAAAAAGGGTGAAAGCTGCCAACAGGTGACAGGTGCTGACACCAGGCCTTCCCTGAAGGGTGTTCTGCTCCTGCAAAGTAACGACTGAGAAGCTTCTTCTTCTTGGGATGCCAATGCTTCAGAAACTGCAGGAAGGTTCACAAAAGATTCCCTGAGATCACCGGATCCAGACAATAGAAGATTATGTGAGCAGTAGCCCCAAACACATTGGCAATTCCACATATCACACATTTAAAACACATTCCCCCAGCCCACACAAAAGAACCCTGGGAACTTTAATTTACTCTTCACAGAGCTACAATTACCAGTAGTTTTATCAAAACACAGTTCCCAGGATTAGTGGTAGTTTTGCATTGGTGTGTGTATTTTTGGTGGAGTGTGCATTAGATGTATGGTGTGTAAGCAGCCACTACCCAGCTGCCACATTCATCACTAGCTACTGCTTCTGAACAAACCTTAAGGGAAGCCCCATATAAGATGAAGAAGAATAGCCTAGTATTGAGGTTACCAATGGTTCCAGCTGGTGTATCAGCCAAGGGTGATGAAATATGTTCCTTAGGCCTTTGTCAGGAAAGATAATATGTTTGTGTGTGATGTTAGAAAAGGAAAGAGAGCAAACAATCTGAGTAAACTCAAATATTTTAATTTTAAAACAGCTGTTGCTATTAAGTATTTACATTCTCTTTGCAGAAACCATGCATGTCATCTGTCGCTTAAGACTTTTTGTCTTCTGAATTCATGCTGTTATGTTCAAAGAAACCCAGTCTATGTTAATTAAAATAATTTCATGTTGTGGAGTAGGCAGTAGAACCTTGCATACCTTATTTTTATTCTTCGTTCCTGAAAATTAAGTGAATAGCAGCATCTGCTGCATTAGAAATAATTATTTGGTTTTTTGAAAAGGACAAAAGACGCCCACAATGCACAATGAAGAATGTTACATATTTGTGTTCCAGGAGTGTAATTACTTTTCCATAGTAGAACTCCACAAAAGCATTTAATTTTTTCCATCCTCCTGAATTATTTCTCTCTATTAAGTTATATTTTACTCTTGCCACTTCATTAATTTTAGTAATTCTTCCAGTTTTTGAATTCCATGTACATTTTTACTCAGTTCTGAATGCTTTCAAGAATTTGAAAACCATAGAATATAGAATGCATCTGGTGCTAGCCTAGCATTAATTAGAAACAACTAAATATTGGCTGCATTTGAACATAATGATAAACTATTTATTGTTATGGGAATGAGTGACAGCAAGCCACAGGCTTGCCCCTCCCTTTTCCTCCTCTGGCATGGCTGCAAGTAGATCAGAAGCTCGCACTTCCATTTTTGCAATTTATCCTTTATGTTCAAATCTGGACAAAGTTTGGTTTGCCTTAACTAGTGTTGTTGTTTTAATGAGCCAATTTTAAGATTTGATTTAAGGAAGAGGCTTGCTTCAACCAGCCATAGTTAAGATGAACCATAGTTTAGGGTGCAGGCATAATGCAAAACTGTGGTTTATCAAAAATGGAGGTAAAAGCTTCCATTGGGTCCTTTGTGGCAGCATGAGAAGAAGAGTGAGGCACATGCCCAAGCTTCACTGGGGCTTATTCCCATAATGATCCTGTGTAGATTTTGTTAGGCCCAAACACTACCCTATTCTATTGGGATATACCAAATTTTCATAATGTTCAGAGAGCTTTGTGCCATTTTAGGGGTGGGCAAAATGTTCTCTGAAAGAACTACAAACCTTTAGATAACATTCATTTCATTGGACAAAGCCTGTGTGACATTTTAGTCATCATGTCTCTGTTGTAAAACCATATTTCCACATTTCCAGGCTTCTGGCTTCATTTCTCTGTAACGTAAGTGTCACGGGTATGTTTTTTCCACAGCTACAGCTGCTTCATAGATATGGCTATAACCTGTTCACAATCACCCATTCTCTTCGCTTGAGTATTTTAACACATTAATAGTTGGGATGCCCTTGAAAATGGTCCAGACTCTACAAAAAAGTAATTGTGGCCACCATGATGTTGAGCAACAACTGAATATCATTGGTATTACAAGATCTGCACTGATTGTCTGAATGCTACCAGGGCCAACTGAAGGTGTTGCTGCTGACATATAAAACCCAGAATGACTTGGGACTCCGATATCTGAAGAAACACCTCTCCCTTTATCAACCTGACTGGGCCCTGAGGTCTGCAAGAAAGGCCTTTCTGAAGGTCCCACCAGTTAGACATTGGGTGATGACTCAGGGTCTTTTATGTGGTGGCATCTTGGTTACTGAACTCCATTTGGCACCAACAATGCATGGAGGGGTTCAGCTGACAATCTAGCTGTTCATTAAGTATTTTGGGTGATCCGAGTAGCACATTTGTAATTGCAGACTGCCTTTCTGCTGTTGGTTTGGTGTGGGTTATCATTTTAATTTGTTAAATTGCATTTTGATGATAAATTTCACTGTGTGTAAACTGTTCTAGAGTTGTTTATGATTAGCAATGGTATATAAATTAATTGAATAAATATTATGTTGATGTTCTCCCTCCAAGCAGGATGCCAGCTGAGTGAGAAAGACCTACAGAACTGAACTTTAATGTTTCTTTCATTCTCTCTCTCTCTCTCTCTCTCTCTCTCTCACACACACACACACACACACATTGTGGGATCACACCATACAAAATTGGTTCCCACTTGGCTATAAAGGCACATCAAAAGGGCTATAATATGAATGATATGGTTGAAAAGGTGGCATAATGTGAACTGGTATGTAGAGAATCCATTCTACCTAGGGACTTGGGGTTGGAGAGCATGAAGTCCAGTTCAAATAAAATCTAGTCCTGTAATTCTGTGATCATGCTCGGTTTTTCTCCTTCTCAAAATAGACCTATTAGGCTAGTTGAAGTAAGTCTGAAAGGCATGGCCTCTACACTTGATGACAGGAGATAAAGATGGATTTGGGAGTCTAAGAAAAAGTTAGGCCTTGAGGGCGGAAAATCATATTGTGCAGCCTGTAAGATGCAGCCATTTTTCAAAATAGTTTTCCATACTTCACTGACATGAATTATGTATTAATGTTTCCTGGTTTCATCACAAGGAGCGTATGAATATTCACAAATTATTCTCTTGTGTAACCATGAATATGCATGGTCGAGCCAAGAAAGGCAAAGTGTAGAACCTGATCATGAATATTTACATCCTATATAAAGTTAAACCATGTCACTGGATGATATAGCACCTACTCTGAGATTCCTCTCTTGGTAGTAGGTGAAGTGCTGCAATATGCTAATGAAATAACCACCATTTGGCATGGAGTTTAGTGAGGAAATTCCCTCCTTCTTTATAGTCGCAAACCTTTCCCCACCAGAGAAAAAGGGATTATTGATTTCATTTTTCAGCTGAAAGCAAATAACTCTCTTATACAGCCATTTCTGCCACCACCTTCCATCCCACCATTCCATGCCAAACAGAAATGTGACTCCAGGAAGGAAGGGAAAAAAGAGAGGATGTGTTCATATTACTGTTTTAAAAGACAGTGAGGTTATTTTCCCCTGCTGTGTTTCAAATCACATGTGTTTGTTGCTGCACACATCATTGTGGTTGGAGGTGTTCCCAAGTTGCCTGCTTTCTGTCCACACCAGTGGGCAGAGAAAGAGAGTGTGTAGATGTCTTCCTTTGCCTTACATTTTCAAATAAGATCAAATCTAGTTTGAGGGGAGAGAACACATGAAAATGCAGTATTTCTCAAGAAATTACATTATAGTGGGCAATGTCATATGCACAATGCTTCACACAGAAACAGTGGGAGATCACTGGATGCAGAGCAAATAGGAATGTGTATGCAGCAAGTAAATTAGTTTTTAGAGTACATAGAATCATAGAATTGTAGAGTTGGAAGGGACCATGAAGGCCACTTAGTCCAAACCCCTGCAATGCAGGGATCTTTTGCCCAACATGGGGCTGGAACCCCCATCCCTATTATTAAGAGTCTCATACTCTACCAGCTGAGCAATCCCAGGCTATAGCTAGTGGTCTGCATTTGCCTTTTTTTTTCATTTCCAATTTTTATTCTCACAAAAGCAATGGCAGGTAAATTAGGCTGAGAAGTACTGTTCTGCCCAGTGTCACTCAATGAGCTTCATGGCTGAGTGGGAATTTGGAGTCCTTCCAACATGCTACCTGCTACACTACAAATGTAGTGAACATTACTGACTTGGTGAGCCACAAGTAGTGCACAAAGTCTGACTGTGGTTGGATTGCACCTTTCATTTGCAATATTCTAGTCCTCCTTTTGTCATCACAGTCATACCTCGGGTTATAGACACTTCAGGTTACTTCCGGGTTACGGTGGTCGCGCATGCACAGAAGCACTAAATTGTGCTTTGTGCATGTGCAGAAGCGCTGAATCGCAACCAGCGCATGTGCAGACATGCAGCTGCGGGTTGCGAATGCTGTGGGTTGTGGACGTGCATCCCGCACGGATCACATTCGCAATCCGAGCGTCCACTGTACTGCTTTTTAGGGAATGACCTGATTGCAAAGCATGCACGTCCCTAGCCACAGAAATTCAAGCAGATTATAAGATCTTTATTGAAACTAAGACATACACATAAATTATAAAAGGAAACCATATCAAAGAATGGGTAAACAGCAACTGATGGAAACTTTATTAAAATATAATCTAAGCTGGCCTCGCCTGTGCACAGATTGCCATCGCCAAATATTGCTGCGTGCAAATGCGTGCCCAGATCATTCAGAAACATATGGATTTTTTAGCTGTCACCTGAACAATGTTAGAAAAGGCTAGGGAGAACATAGAAATATAGGGTGAGATCCAACAGAACGCTAGCTGCAACAGCAAGTATGGTTAGAATGTTAGCTGTGCTGGGGGTTGTGCAACATCTTGCATACGCACAAGGCATTTATTAGATGCTTCTGTTGTGCTGTACTAGGAAAAGGGGTCCCACTAGCTCATGCATAGATTGTTGTTGTTTTTTCGTTCTTTAGCTGCAAAGCGTGTTCAAAAATAAATCATTAAAAAATAGACATAGGCCCATTCAAAGGCCCACACAGCTAATTCTGTGGACTCAAGGGAGTGTTGGACTTGTGTTTCTCAAACAGTATCCCCCTATGGCATACACTTTTGAAGCTGAGAATGCAACCTTATACTCACTTAACTTGAGAATGTGCCCCATCTAACTTGATAGGGACTGCTTTTGAATAAGTATGTTATCGTCTTACATTGTAAGAGAGCTTTCAAAGCTATTAAACGCATGACATAATGGTGGGATGTTCAAAAAAGGAACAAGCAAAATATGCCACTAAGGATACCCAAGACTTTGGGTGCATCTAAATTAGTTTTTCAGATCTTGGCTGTAAGGCATAAAATTTCTGCAGAGAATAGCTGCATTTTTTTAAAAAAGGGAAAAGTGGGGTGACCAGCTGCTTTCATCCTTCTCTTACTTATTCATTAAGCATAAAAATCAAATACTCAACTAGCTATATATTTCATTTAAAATTCAAAATCAGTTAGCGCCTTTCTTAGCTGTTACCTGTGCTCAGATAGATACTTTAAAGTTTCCATTTATCAGCTGGAGAACAGTGACTACAAGGAATTTTACTGTTGCTTTCCCATACAGTCAGTCCTCAAAGCAACCTCCAGATTTTTACTTCTCTGGAACACAATGTCAGTTCTGTAATCACACTGTAAATACATTGGTAGGTGGAAGTCAAGTCATGAATAGGTAGAGACAACCATTTCAGGATCATTCTTCCTGCTTACCCACTACTTACCCAATTGCCACCCAGCTGTTGCCTGGAAAGGGACTTCTCTGTAGTGGCACCTATTTTGGGGAATGTCTAGCTTAGTGTGACCCATCAAGAGAAATCTTTGATGCCCTCTTGCTAATAGGCAAAGGCCTACCTTTTTTTAAAAAAAAATAAAAATAGAAATGTCCTCCCAAGTGCTTGCTGGTTGAATTTCTTGTTGCTTTCATCGTGGTCCTGATTCACGGGTTAGACTGAAGCTTACACTGCATTCCTAACCATGTATACTCAGAAGTAATTGCCACTGAATTCAGTCGGGACGTATGTGGGATTAGAACTGCAAGTTTAGCCATGCTTAGACCCACTGAAATCTATGGGACTTAAGTTAGCAACTACTTATTGAAGTCCCAGTGATTTCAGTCTACTCCAAACCTGACAAAGTCTGCATCCAGCCTTTTTAATACTTTCACGTTTTATTCAACATAGTTGAGGATTTAAGGTAACTCATTTTGTTTCTTATTGTGTTTTATATTCTGAGCTGCCTTGATTGTAGGTTGCACAAGAAAGTGACAGCAACCAGTAAACATGATGTCAATTGTACCTAAAGTTTCCTGAAGTTGAAACAATTCAGGGCTGTTCAGTTCATGTGAATCTACCTAAAGCATTTTTCCTACCCTGCAGTTTGCTAATTGGGGAACAATTCGAACTCACATCAAGGGCTGTACATTGCAGGGGGCTGGACTTGATAACCCTTGGGATCCCTTCCAATTCTACAATACTATAATTCTAGGACCTGAGAACATTTGGGCCCCAGCGAACGATCAAATCTTGTGGAAGGTCATCAAACCCAAAACTTTTAGCCTTCAAACACCCCCCCCCCCAAGACTCTAATGTCACCTCTCCTTTCTCCTTGCTTTAAATTTAAGCA
Organism: Podarcis erhardii; assembly: GCF_964252035.2. Taxonomy (NCBI): domain Eukaryota; kingdom Metazoa; phylum Chordata; class Lepidosauria; order Squamata; family Lacertidae; genus Podarcis; species Podarcis erhardii. The sequence continues at coordinate 76,034,259 of NC_138499.1, read as the reverse complement.
TGGCAAATATATTATGGGAAATCCAGTACGAGTCTTTATCACTCCTAATACATTATGCAGCAGTCTGCGGTTAAACAGAACCATGCCCTCCCCATCCATTTGATCTATCTTCCCTTCCAGGTTGAAATCCTTATTCTCCGAGATAAATTTAGTCTGGAGTTTCCAGGGAGGTGAAATAAATAAAAATGCCCTTTGTTGCTACAAATTTCTACTCAAAAGGTGTTCAGTGCAGTTTCACGTCTCACCGGGGACCACAATAAATACACATCTGTTTGCCCATGTGTTAGCTAAAAGGGCAGCTTTTATAGTTTGTACGAGGGGAAGGTTCACTGCCTAAGGACAGAGTTAAATTTCTTCCCTTCTTCTAAATCTGCTTAGCCTCATAAGTTGAACACCACAACACTGTGAAGGTGCACATATTCACTCCCCCCCCCACGCCTCTCTCTCATTTGGTCATGCCTTTCTCAAACTGCAAACTTTCAGTGTTCTCAACCATCTGTTCTTTAACCTGTTCAAACATCAGCATTAAAGTTTGCAGAATCTTGTGATCTGTACTTTCCAGCTGAAAAGCACAAGAAACTGTACCTCTGCCCCACTAATAAAATTGTGGTTTTCTTTTGCTTTTTCTGCCTGCAGTCTCTGAAATCCTTTTAGAAGTCAGATACATAAATCAGATGTGCACTAGGATGGCACATCCACATACAGTACGGAAGCTGTCTATTGATACTGTGATAGCGCCAGGGTGCCTCTGTTTTACCTTCACACCTTCATTTTGTCTGTAGTCATCACACTGGCAGAGGCTAGCAGCTAATGGTGATGGCGTTTGACTGTCTGGACCAGCCTCCAGCTTCCAATGGAATGGAAAGGATGCCCCATGGCCCCAGACCAATGTTCCTACACCCCAATGCAAACACCTTAGCACTCATTAATTGACAAGAACAAGTGCACTGTTGTGACTTTTCACCTGGCACCAGTTCACCCATCAGGTATCTGTGATCCCTTTTTAGAAAGCAGCCCTTTCATCTCCACCCTTTTGTTCCTTTGGCGAGGGGAGGAAACACATTTGCAGTAGACACCCTTGCCTTTTTTCCCTTATAATTGCCTCGTGGCTCCTGTGCTTAGTGTGCTTTCAAGAAAGCAATCCTGCTGGCAATCTCTCCTGCCTTTCCTCCATTCTGCCTGCGTGACTCTTTAAACTTCAGCTGGAAGCACATCTTTGAAGTCCACCATGCAATGTTCCTGCACAATGGAAGTCCTACTGTGACCCAGGAACACCTGGTCTCACTTTGCTTTGGGATATAACACACGCCCAATTGTTTCTCCTCTGCCACTCTAATCATCTTAGCAGAAAGATAATGAAAAATGCATATATCCCCCCACTCCATTTCCCCCCTCAATAAAGGTTTGCATCAATGTGGTAAAAATAAAATAAAAAATAAAAATCACAGTCCCAATTATGTGGGAATCCTGCTGCATGAAGGCAACCCCAATGGGAAAAAGGTTTGATGTGCCTTCTATGCAGTTTCTGGTTTACATGCCCCAGCTCTGGGCTGATGAGATGACAAAGAATTGCCCCACTCCCGGTGGTTCTGATGCTTTTGAGATTGAATTATGGAAAGAAAGAAACCTCTCAGAAGGGATGGTGCAACATTTCTTCATTTCCTGCCCTTCATCTCTAGTGACCAATTTTACAATCCAGCTCAGCAGAACCCTGATGGGTCCCTTGAGTATTCTCTGAACAAATGCATTTGGAACTTTGCAGCCACAGGATCATGATTAGATAATAAAATGCATTCAAGTGTGACACAAGGTTTACCAGAGCTGCTGACAGTCACTTGTTAACACTTTCCTGGGAGTGATGGAGAAGTACATATGCATCCTCACAAAGGCCCCCGAGCCTCATGTTAATACCAGTTTTTAGACTGTTTAAGGCACAAAGGCTATTTATAGACAATGGCTAAGCACTTTCCCTTACTCCCGCATCATAATTTATTTCTCCTGCATCTCATCCGCACTGATCTTTCTTTCAAAGTGAGGGCTTAAAACTAATAAATAAGTAATTGCTGCTCATTATTCAGGAATGTCATTAGTAATGCAACCCATTGGAGAACTCTAATAAGAGTTGAAGTATGCTCAAATGCAAACTCTACATTTTTGCAGTACTCAGCTAAAGGAACTGGAGGCCTCTTTGAAACACACATAAACACACACGTTTTGTGATTTTACAGAAAGCCACTAGGACCATGGAGAGCTGCCTTACCCCAAGTCAGAGTGCTGTTCCATCTGTAGTTCAGTACTGTCTGTATAACAGGCCTTCCGCCAACCTGGCACCTGCCAGATGTTTTGGACTACAACTCCCATCATTCCTGACCATTAACCATGCTAGCTGGGGGTTATGGGAGTTCTAGCCCAAAATATATGGAAGATTCCAGGTTGCAGGTGGCTGTTCCACACTTACTGTAAGAAGCTATGCATCGTTTCAAACAGGGTCTTTCACAGCCCTGCACAGAGACACCAGGCAAAAGCATATGGCCTACCACTGACCTAAACTCTCCCCCCTTTCTCAGCATCCTCTGACCTATATGAGTTAGAGCCAGTTCTCTCTCTCTCTCTCTCACACACACACACACCCCTGCAGCATTTGTTCACACAGCACTTCACTGACAGGCAGTTGATTGATATCCATTTAAAACAACTGCACCCCACTTGCCACTTTTTAGTGAGCACACCAGCTACAAATCCACCTAACAGTTACCGTATTTTTCGCCCTATAGGACGCACTTTTTCCCCTCAAAAAATGAAGGGGAAATGTGTGTGCGTCCTATGGGGCGAATGCAGGCTTTCGCTGAAGCCTGGAGAGCGAGAGGGGTTGGTGCGCACAGACCCCTCTCGCTCTCCAGGCTTCGCGGACCTCTCCGCAAGCAGCGGAGCGCTCCCGCTGCTTGCGGAGAGTTGCTTGCATGCCGAAGCCTGCGCGTGCTGAGCTCAGCGTGTCCAGGCTTTGCGCACCTCTCCGCAAGCGGGGGGAGCATTCCCGCCGCTTGCGGAGAGGTGCCTGCATGCTGAAGCCTGCGCGCACTGAGCTCAGCACGTCCAGGCTTCGCGGACCTCTCAGCAAGCGGGGGGAGTGCTCCCGCCGCTTGCGGAGAGGTGCCTGCATGCCGAAGCCTGCGCGCGCTGAGCTCAGCGCGTCCAGGCTTCGCGGACCTCTCCGCAAGCGGGGGGAGTGCTCCCGCCACTTGCGGAGAGGTGCCTGCATGCCGAAGCCTGCGTGCGCTGAGCTCAGCGCATCCAGGCTTCGCGGACCTCTCCGCAAGCGGCGGGAGCCAGCCCTGGGCTCCCACGGCTTGCAGAGAGCTGCCTGTTTGGGGGATGGGGTCGGGGGAAGCTCGGGCGGGCCTCCCCCACCCCAGCCGCGCGCCTGGGGGAAAAATAATTTTTTCCCTTTATTTCCCCCCAAAAAAACTAGGTGTGCCTTATGGGACGGTGCGTCCTATAGGGCGAAAAATACGGTACCTTGTCCAGCCCACATTCTGCCAGCTGCTCCACAAGAATACCATGAGGGAGCTTTGTCAAAAGCCTTACTAACATCATGATGCACCTCAGAGTTTTACTTTATACTATTTATTCTAGGGCTGTCCCTGATTACTGGGTTTCTCACACCTAGATCCAACACCAAATCTCTAATTCAGTCTAACTTGTCTAGGTTGTACAAAACTTAACTTATTTGTCTCAGGCAGTTCATTTTTCTCAGAGCTGTTTCAGAAGTGACAAAAAGAAAAAGACAGAATAGAATGCCCAAATGGCCTGAGTGTCCGTGTCTTGTCTGAAATTGATCTTCACATCTCTGCAGGTGATTGAGGAAAAGATGGAGAAGTGCAGGGAACAGGATATGAAGATTAATAGTGCTTCTTTCCCTCCCCACACTCATCTGTTGCCAGCTCAAAGCGTTCGGAACATGGTCTATATACAGCTAGGCTCTCAAAACAAAATGCAGATAAAAAGCAAACATATCCAAGCATAATTTATGATTTATGATCTCCCAATGTCAATTCTAGTTCATCTTTTAGTGTAAATTCACAGGTGAGGATTCTTCTTCTGGTGCATTTTTTTTTTAGCTTTCACTTTTCATCATTAACTGGCAAGAAAAAGATAAGTATTGGACTGTATTGACTGTAACATCCAATTGTACCTATCTGAATCACTGCATGAGCAGAATGCCTTTTTGCTTTAAGAATGAAACTTCCCCTCCTTCTCCTCCCCCTGAATGCCTTCTGGACTCACCAACAAATGTGCTCTGCGGTTTCCCCAACCACCTAGAGAAGATTTAAGGGAAGGCCACACAGTGGATGGAGAAATTCCATGAGCAGAGGTTTACCCATTCAGACATTGTTTTAGTTGGGTACTGTCATGTATGAGCCAGCTCCCAGTGAAGGTTTGCAGCCAACTGAAGAAAGCAGCCAGGAACAGAGAGGCTTAATTGCCATGTGGGATGTACATTGGCTAGTGCCAACTCCCCCGCCCACTGGAATGTCAGTTGATAATCCCTCCTAAGAGTAGGGTAAGGGGAGGACTGTTAGACCGGAAACAAAGCAAGAGACACAAAGTGAGAAAGTTCAAAATCTTCTGTAACTGGAAGAAGTCTTCAGAAGGGTCATCTTGATTGATGATGGCGGAGGCTGTGTCTGGTGCTATCTGTTGTTTCGACAATAAATAATCCTTTTTCATTAACTACACTTACTGTGTCATCAAGCCGCGGATTGGACTCCTGACAGGTACAATCCTTAGTTGGAGATGACATGGAACACTGAGGTCCATGACATATCCATCAAACAAACATATATTTGCTACTTGGTAGCAAGACCTGAGACCAGTGCCTTTTTTCCCCTTTGAAAAATAATGTTTAGGGGTACTTTCATTTTGACTCAAGAAAATCACCATTTTATAGTTCAAATCAGGAAAAATAAATACAGTAAATGGACAAAAGTACAAAGATTCACAAAACGTTTAGGGGTATGTGTACCCCTGGCAAAAAAGCACTGCCTGAGAACCTGGAGAGCCACTGCTAGTCAGAATAGGCAGAAGTCAGCTTGAAGGACCAGTGCTCTTAAGCAGCTCCATATGCTCACATTTAGAAACCTGTATCACCATAGTAGGGCATATAGTTAATCTGATGCAGAGGTTTTCAATGCTGCTGGCATAGTCTTGACAATAACAGGCAGAGAATAACTGCTTTTATTGATGAGAAGAGGCACCTTTTCAATCATTACCTCCTTGAAATGATATCAAGCTTGCAGCTGGTTGTCTTGGAATCTTCTGGTGCCTAGAAACGAATAAGACTTTTTTTCTGGGTTGGAGCTTAGCTAGTATCTCACCAGAGATTTGGGGGGGGGGGGATTCCTACTTCTAAGGCATGCCTTAGTCTGCAGAAGCAGAAGAACTGTTGAGGCACACGAAAGCTCATACCTAGAACTAACTTAGTTGGTCTTTAAGGTGCTACTGGAAGGAATTTTTTTTATTTTTTTTTTTTTACTATGGCAGACCAACACGGCTACCCATCTGTAACTGTTGAGCATCTAATGATGGATTACATTCAGTTTGCTAGTCCACATGTGTTTCAGAACTATTTGTCTGATTTTTGACTGATTTTTAAAAGCTGTAAAACTGCGCCTCTATGAAAAATAGCTCAAGGTGATAGCTAGGGATAGAGCTGGAGCAACATTTTTGATTCAGCGCCTTCCAGACATCTAGACTCAAGTGTCTAGATGTGACAGTAGCAAACCGACTGACATGGTTCGTAAAAGAAATGGAAACCTTCACAATGCAAAGTTTGCTGAAATGTGGTTACGTTTCGTAAACTGCTGAAATATGTATATGAGACTTGACATAATTTTATTTCTGTAAACCATGAACTATGAATAAAATGTTGTGCCTTAAGTGTAACAAACTTTGTTATGACATAAAACTATTTATGCCTATTTTGACAAATAGTTTATTTTGAAAATTGTATTTTGAGAGAAAGTGCATTTACCATGGCAATCACTTGCATGTTAGCCCCATTGTGAGCAGTGAGACTTACTCACAGGTAGGGATGGGTGATTTGATTTCTCTCAGTTACTCATTTTTCCACATACATTTGCAGTTTGTTTGTTTAAAAAAGACATCATGAAAATTAATCAGCATTTTAGTGCTGCAATTTAGTATAGCATTTTTGTGTGAAATACAAATTTTGTATGAAATTTTGCCTGATATACACATTTTGACAAAACATTTCCCCTAATATAATGTCTTTTTTGCATGTTATTTCCCACTACCATATGCATTTTTTTACCCTAGTATACACATTTTTTAATGTTCATTACTTGGCTGAATAAATCCACTACAAAATTCAAAAATGTTGCCTGTGTTTTGGTTTGTGTATTGTTTAGGAAGTGCAAATTTTGTAGGTTTCTCTTTAAATGTGAACTGAACTGTATTTCTCCTTCATCCCTTTTCCCAGCTAAGTGAGTACAGGACTGCAGCTTTAAAGAAATAAATAAACCAAAGGGCTTCTAAGTATTTTTCCATTCCCTTTTTAAAAGATCGAGGTGCCAACATTTAGTGGCAGCTTTGGGAAATACTGGTGTCCATTTCAGAATCATTAAAAAATATTTCCCTTTATTTGAGCATGTTACAAAGAAACTGTATTATCAGCACAGCAATGCTTGGAAACAGAATTAGCTGTCCAAGTAAAATGAGATTTCATTCTAGGGTGAAATTGTTTAGCTTTGAGCACCTGGTGGCCTTACCAAGAGAGGGCACTAAAGGAGTAAAAATCCCAACTGATTATTCATATCTCTCTACTGGAGCTACCACTGAACTTAACATAAAGGAAAATTGGGAGGTTTCTGCTTGGATGAAAACTATGTAAGTACAAGAGAAGTAAAAATAAATATAAGGTCAGTGAAATATCTTGTGAGTTGAGGTTAAGAGGAAAAGAGCTCCAACATATCCCTACCTAGGACTGTAGAAAAGCAAGTTTTTATTGCAGGCCTAGTCATAGTGTCGTTCATACCCGGGTCAATGTCTACATGTGATATATGAGTAATAACTCAGGCAAACAATTATCTGGCAGAGATAATTATCTGGCAGAGGGCCTTCTCGGGAGTGGCACCTGCCCTGTGGAATGCCCTCCCATCAGATGTCAAGGGAATAAACAACTATCTGACTTTTAGGAGACATCTCGGCAGCCCTTTTGGGGGAAAGTTTTTAATATCTGATGTTTTATCGTGTTTTTAATATTCTGTTGGGAGCCGCCCCGAGTGGCTGGGGAAATCCAGCCTGATAGGCAGGGTATATCTATAATTGGGTGTATATCCATTCTAGTCTCCTGCCAAAGGGCTGGAACTGCTGCAGGGTCATGCCAGGATTATGACCTCCCCAAGACACCGATCATTTAGAAAAGGAAGTTGATGTTATCAACTCCACAAAGGTCTTCTTCATGCATTATTTGTGTGCAAATGGCCAATGCACACTGTGCTGAGCTACCTGTACCTCACCACTCCCTATCTCAGGAACTTACAGAAATGGTCAGAGTTTGGGAGACAGGTAAGCAGTGCTGTCCTACCTGCACCATCTCACCTAATGCTACTGGAGAAAGAGGCTGTGAAGCCACACATTTGGCCGCACCCCTGACATTGTGCTTCTTTTCCTCCTGCTCTGATTGTTCCTGCACTGAGCATGATGTCTGCAGCAAGGAGACTACACTGTGTGTGGAGGCTTCCCAAACGATCTCCCTGATTCCTGATCTTCCTATACACATGATAAGAGATCAAGTGACCAGGAGATCATTTACTATTTTTCCCCCTAGGGATGCTTGAGTAATTTAATTTATGTTAACTTCAGTGCAAACTGACCTGACTTGACCAGCCTAGACTAATGTGCAGATCCCATCCTAACATCTCCAAATTTTATATAGTTCTAAGTTCAAAGAAACATACACATGTGCATTAAAATGTGTATCTTAGGATTATTAAGAAATGTGCAAAGTGAGATAAAATAGCATTTAAATCAATATTTGGGGGTATATTTAAGTACAGATTTAAATATGTATATTATTATACTTTTTTTTTAAAAAAAAAAATGCAGATTAATGCAGAACCTGGACAGATCAGAATGATGAATGCACACATTTGAAACAGAAATGGACCAGGAATCTCTAGGTTGCACATGTGCCTCTATCATGTGATTAATGGAAAAAAAATATTCTTATCAATTATGCTATGCTTTGAGAAGGTACCTGATTTTTAAAAAAGCGATAATTGTATTCAGAGTGAAACTCTGCTTCAGAACAATCCCTACATAACAAATTATTAACGTGTATTAAATTAAGGGGACATCAGAGAATTAGAATACTGCATTGTTCCAGAGGCAGTGACTATAACTAATGAGACTCTCTTAAAAATAGGGCTTTCTACACTATGTGCTTGCTTATTAAAATTATGTAATCACTCAAGTTGATTTTTCTCACTTCCATGGAAAACTGCTTTATTGTTACATCCACTGTTCTCCTGCTGAATTCATCTTCTCAGACATTTCATTCTAAAAGGTCTGCCAACTGTTTTTAGGAAAACACAGACATATTAAAAAACATTGCCTGGCTGTCAACACAGTTCATAACAAGATCACTGGACAGAATCTAGCTCTCATTGTATTGCAGTATAACCTCCCACTCCCATCACACAGTTTCCACAGTTTGCTTTCCCGGATCCTGGGAAAGAATGGGCACCAGAGGACCTCTCTCTCCAATTCCAAGATTAGTATGTTCATGGTCAGAGTAGCTTCCCAGTACATGAGTGATGCTCAGCTCTCCCTGCCCTTGGAATGCACCACGAGGGGAATGCTTTTCACTGGTCACCACCAGTGGAGAGTCAGCCAGCAGCACTCCTGGTTGCTCACATATTTGCTGCACAGAAGAGAAGAGGAAAGTGTCATGTTCTCGACAGATGCTGCAACTCATGGGGAAAGCAGAAAGGTGGCTTGAAAGTTGTAAGACCACAGTTAACTCTGAGTGAGCAACTTGCTCCAAGAAATGGTGGGATCAAAGGGAGAAATGATTTGTTAGAAAAGGTAAAGGCAATATTAAGTTAAGAATTGCAGGAGAAATAATCAAGACGGAAGGCTATCAGAGATGCTGAAGGAAGTCCAAACAAGGACATATGTATAATAATTTGTGTGGTATGTCTTAAAAAAAATTATATGCTAAAAATTAATAAAAAATATTATTAAAAAAAAATAGAAATGGTGGGATCAGACTGAGGCCGTTTATGCCTCTGCCTCCAGACTACTTCCTCCAAGCTCCACCCCCTTGAAAGAACTTAAGAGCCTTAAAGGGCCAACCCTCTGGTCCAAAGATGGGCACCTTCATCCCATGCCCTCCTGGTGTGCTGCTTTGAATTGCTATGACAGCATCCCATAGTAAATTTCATAAATGTCCAGCTGTCAACTACTAAATATTATTCCACATCAGCCATAAGGTCATATACTAACCAATATTGCAGATCACCCATTAAATAACGTCAAAAGAAATGACAATGGATGCCAACTATCACATATCAAATATTAAAATCAAAGACTGGAGTGACACCTCAACTATGTAATTCAAATGCAACTGAATTTAAAATACAGTGGTACCTCGGTTTAAATACTTAATTCATTCCGGAGGTCCGTCCTTAACCTGAAACTGTTCTTAACCTGAAGCACCACTTTAGCTAATGGGGCCCCCTGCTGCTGCCGCGCCACTGGAGCTCAATTTCTGTTCTCATCCTGAAGCAAAGTTCTTAACCCGAGGTACTATTTCTGGGTTAGCGGAGTCTGTAACCTGAAGTGTATGTAACATGAAGCATATGTAACCCGAGGTACCACTGTATAGACCCACATAATGTTAACTAAAAAGGTCATTAGAGAACATTTGATATCAACCATCAGAGAATATTGAGGACAATTCTGGGAAGGAAATTCATTTCAGCTCTAAAATAAGCCAAAATCCTTTCTGTAATACACAAACTTTTGCTTAGAAACTTTAGGTGCTGGGAATCTTCACTTTCAATATTATAATTCAGTATTTCAGAAATACCAAGAAACATCAGGTCTTGAGGAGTGGGGGGAAGAAGACATGTAGCAAATGTATAATGAGCTCTGGTTTTTAGAATATTTCTGTGGGGGCAAAACTGCTGAGCATAAGTGGTACTCTTGAAGGCAATTGATGTGATTCATTGGCACAGAACCATTTGACAAGCATTGCTGATTTAATTACACTATTAACATTTGTTCATGCTCTCGGAGTACCAAGCCATGCGTCTTAAAACAAGTTTTATCTTTTAAACATATTTTTAAAAATGATTTTGTTGCTCAGCTTTCATAGACAAATAATTGATCAGCTGCCAAGCAAAGCATTCAGACTGATGTTATTGATAGAGCTACCCTCTCCCAGGAATTTATTTAGAGTTCTAATTAAGCCAAAGAGAGGGGAGAATAAAGAGACCATCACCCCGTTAAAATGATTAGAGGTTGTATTTTGCTCACTTCACAGCCACAGAGCAAGCAATATCTCTAGCCAAATGTTGTTTGAGATCTAAACTTATAACCACTCGCTGCAACAATGATCACTCCCAACATAAAATGGTGTGTTTGATCAAATTCGGACATTTGGCTAAAAATAACTACGGTCATACTTCCACCCATCAAAAAGTGCAATAACAGCTGTTGAACTGATTTATATTTATTAGTTACAGAATTTATGACCTTGGGGGGGGGGAGAGAGGTGTCCATGCAAAATTGGCAGCCAAAATACTGAACATTACAATGCAAATCCAGGAAAAAGTAGAATAAATAACACTCCTATTTTTCCATGCCAGCCTCCCCCAAATTGGTGCCTTCCAGTTCTTTTGGACTACAACTTCCACACACTTCCTAAGCAATTGCGAGAGGTCTCATCACTATTGCGATTATCCTGCCCTTGAAGACACCTCTCTTTGGAAATGCATATTCCTCATTTCCTGACTTGAATCTCCTGCTCTGATTTTTGTTTTAACTTCAGGTAGGTAGCCATGTTGGTCTGACGCTGTTGAAATATATTTTTAAAAAAACAAACAAAACCCCTATTCAGTAGCACCTTAGAGACCAACTAAGTTTGTTCTGGGTATAAGCTTTTGTGTGCGTGCACACTTCTTCAGAGACACTGAAAAAGAAGTCACAAGACTCTTATATATAGTGGGAGGGTGGGGTTTTTCTCAGGAGGGTAGTAGGAGATTGACTCAATGGGCATGGAAACCTGTTGACGACTGTTAACGACTGCAATTAGTCCTACAGGAAAAAGCAAGGGATAGTACGCAGATGATTAGCATATGTAATGAGACAGGAATCCAATATCTCTATTAAGACCAGGTCTCTCCATAGTTTTCAGTTTAGTGATAAGTTGTAATTCAACAACTTCTCTTTCAAGTCTGTTTCTGAAATTCTTTTGTAATAAGACTGAAGGAATGGGTTTCCCAAACCCCAAACTGACTGTGCAGGCAGTTTGAAACTGCACTAAAATCCCTATTTTCCCTTAGCTAAAATGCTTTAACTTGAGCTTTTGAGCTGAAACCCATCTGTATAAACAAGTGCTCAGAGCCCTCTCCTTTATCAGTTTGTGACGGCAAGTATAAGGCACGTCTGTGCCTTATCTTATATCCCGACCACAAAAGACACACAGACCTAGTCTGGAAACAGTGCCAGAGGGTGTTCTTGGAGATGGTGACCTCTTGCTCCAAGATAAGAGTAGGAACAGGAAGATCCTTTTATGGTCAGAAGTACAGGAAGGAATATCCTTTTATGGTCAGAAGTATAGGAAGGAATACCCTTTTATGGTTAAGAGTGCCGGAGCAGGAACATCTGTGATGTCAACCTGCGTGTACAAGCTGATGTGGCTGGATTCCTGGGGAAGGGGGGAGAGGGTGCCTGGAGGATATATATATACAGCTGTGGACTGACCACGCAAGTGCCTTTCTGCTGTTCTGGAGAGCAGAAATAAAGAACTCTTTCTCTGAACCAACCCTCGGTGGTATTTGACATCCTTCCTCCTGTCCGGGAGCAACACAGACCCAATCAGTGAACTCCAATAAGGCTACAAGACAGCGGCTTTGAAATCCTGTATTGAATGTCCTGGGAATATTCTTGTTTTAACTGTTAGGCTGTCCAAATGGGTTTATTATATATTTCAATTATGAATGCTTCAAAATAGTTGACTTACTATGTACTGCATGACCAGGCGCAACAGCCCCAGCCCCCAGGGATCACAAGAAAGGAATACAGACTCTGACACGTGTTATGGAATTAAAATTAGGCCATATATATATATATATATATATATATATATATATATATATATCCTCTTAAAGAGGGGACACTGGAATCGCCGCCGCAGGGGGGTGAATCACAATTTCATGTCCTCCCCCCATATAGGGAAGAAAAGTCTAAAGGATTCCACCCAAGGCCATAACTGCCAAAGTTGTGAAGAACTGCTGTTGGGAAGACAAAACCTGCCAATGCAGAAAAATTTCTTCCCTGTCTTTTAACAGTAACCAGTCAAAGACCACAGCAGTGCCTGCTAAAGAGGAAGAAAAAGTTAACCTGCAAACAAGAAAACATTAAACTAAGGGAGGGTAGGGATCTCCAGAGCTGACTGCCTGGCTGTTATCGGCTCTACACCCTATTTATACTGGGGCTGGCTCCACCTCCCAGCAAGAAACTTGATTACTGAGGCTGGGCATGAACCTCCGAATAATACACTGAGAAGCAAGCCAGCCACCTATTTCTAGTAAGTTCCTTGGGAACTGTAGCCTCGTGCACGATCCCACAAAGGGCACCCACATATAAAGTGTGAGTGCTCATTTTGGATTATGTGTAGTTGTATCTACAAGGCTTGTACATTGAGCACACCGCTTTATGGAAGTGAATCGTGGGCAACTTCAAACACCAAGAGTGACACCTCAACACCTTCCACATGTGCTGTGTCAGGATGATTTTGGGTATCAAATGGCAGGACAGAATTCCAAACAAAAATGTGCTCTCCTAAGCCCAGATTCCCAGCATGTTTCCACTCCTGAAGGTTGACATAGCCCAGCAGGCTTAACATTTTTCTTCTAGGTAAATGTGTATAGAATTGCAGCTTTAATTGCATCCAGAATTAAGGAAATAAAAGGCAACATTTTAAAATAAGTTTTTGACTAAGTCACTTTGAGGACAGGAGAAGGCTTATTTCTTAGTGAGCAATTACTGCTTTTATGCTTTGCTTTATATTCCTCTACAAGTAAAATGACTAAAGACTGAAAATGCAGAGAGGGAGCTCAACTATCCCAGAAGGGGAGGAATCCCCACAGGCTCCCCTATAGCTGTACTTGTGCAAGCCAGCATCACATTGCTTTGCTGATAGACTCAATAACATTTGGCCGAGTTTTGAGCAGAACCTCATCAGTGCCTGGAAGCTTTGGCAAAGTGTGGAATGATTCCATGCCACTCGTCTGGGACTCTGCAATGGGTTCCACAGTCTGTGCCAGGCATTCACAAATAGGCCTGGTGTTCCCCCCTTCCATGTTCTAGAAACCCGAGGGCTTCCAAGTCAGGGTCTATGACTGCATGAACAGGCTATACTATACTAGACTCCTGCCACACATGCCATCAGGCTACCGAGGCTCAAATGACATTTTAAAGACAAAAAACAAAATAACCTACCTCCCTGTGTCTGTGCCAGAAGTCTCTGGTTGTTTCCAGAGCCAGGACTATGACGTGGTGGAACCTGGTTCCATTCCATGATGTGTTTCTACTGCTGAAATGCTTCTACTCCAGCTGGCATGTGGGTTTTCTGCCCAGAAGCCAGCTGGGGGTAAAATTAAGTGGTATCCCTGCTTTAAATTGTGTGTATTGCTGTTAGCTGCAAATGACTTACAAGATGTTCAACCTCATTTTAAGCTCCAGTCTTCAACACTTAAAATTCTGCACACCTGGGTACACTTACTTATAATTTCTTCTTCTTTTGTGTTGCATTGTAAATAATCTTCAGGGAATGTCAAGGTCTTAAACATTCACACATTAGCAACTGGATCAGGTGTTTCTACAACACATTTATGAATACAGCCCTTGGCATTTTGCACCTTACTTTCTCCAAGGAAAGCAAACACAACTGCAAGGAGCTTGCTTAAGACATAGTCCTTTTCACTCATTACTATTAATTAAACATGGTGCTCAGCATTATTATTATCACTATTGTATAATGACAACTACAGAAAGCAGTATCTGCATCTTGAATATTTCATCAAACACTCTTTCCTTGATTTTACTGAACAGAACACAACTCCTGGGGGTTGTGTGCATGACATTGGTTTCACTGCTTCCCTTGAGGGAACTCCCCACTAAACTGATGATCAGCTCATTCAACCCCACCCTCTTTTGATTACTCAGTAAGGCAGGGATGGTCAATCCAAACACAGAGGAATTGTATGTGGCTCTCAGTAGCCTGAACAAGCCATGTCGCTCAGCTTATCTCTTAAGAAAAACAAGCAATGAGTTCCCATGTATATTTCATACAAATGTTACCACACTCGTCTCACATGTGCAATCTGGAAAAGGAAAGTGTCACTGGCAATCTGCATCTTGAATGATCTTGCAGGAAGCTGCCTATGGCCACACCACCCTGAACACATTGAATCTTGCCTGATCCCGGAAAGCTAAGCGTTGTTCCTTACACACCCATCTCCAATCAATGACCATCCGAACACTTGGGTCTGAAACTGTGAATTCCTCGCTACTTTGATTACCTTAATATAGAGACTGACTATCCATAACTGTATCACATGGTTCCAGTCCCTCGATCAGTGTGTGGAGAACAGAGTAACCATTGAGAACAAATGTTGTGGTGGTTGTTATTAATTAAATTGCTATACTGCCCTTCATCCAAGGATCACAGAGCAGTCTGCATTCCACAGTAACAAATAAAAACAGTCCCTCCCACACACAGTTTAAAAGGCTATAGATTGCTCAATTAGCCAAAGGCCTGGGCAAATGTTTTTGCCTAATGCCTAAAGATATGTAGATGTCAGGCAGGAAGTTGATATTCTCTGCATTAGCAAAAATTACAGGTATGTGTGCGTGTGTTCAAAGACTTCCACTCATTAAGTGTCCACCACCATCCTTTTGCTGCAAAGCCATCTTACTGAAGTGTCCAGTGAAATTTTGAACTTCTTTTATGAAACAGAAACCAGATCATTACCATCACTCTATCTGTCTATCTTCTGAAGCACATCCATACATAAATATTTTGAAACATTACCCTATGATGGATCAATTGCCTGCCATTCTTCAAGTCAAAGATAACTTGAATTATGGGCCAATCAATGCCGACCCCAGAGGACTCAATTAGATATTTAAAGATTAATTGTTAGATATAAAAGGAGGGAAGTCTATAATTTAGAGTGTATAATCACAGGGTGGGACTATAAATCACTGGTTGAGCATCTCCATTTAAAAATACGTTGGTTAGCAAGGCGGGGTAAGACATTAAGAAAGCCACTATCAGTTGGCGTAGACCAAAGATGGGGAAGCTGCACACCTCCAGATGTTTTTGGATTCTCAGCTCCCAAAAATCAGAACCAGTATTACCAATGGTCAGGGTTGATGGGAGCTGTAGTACAACAACATCTGGAGGGGTACAGGTTCCACATCCCTGGAGTAGACTAGTGGCCTAAGGATGTTGTAGCTTCGTATTGTGATCTGACAGTGACTCTCCAAAGCATGGAAGGCATGGAAATTTCCCAGCTATAAATCACTGGTTTATAAGATATCCTTGAGATATCTTAACTGAAAATGTTGGGGATTAAAATTTGGAACCTTCTGCATGCAAATCATATTATGTTGGACCTCTGAGCTAGCAACAATCCACATCAAAGAATACTAAGGCTACAATCCCATGCACACTTCCCTGTGAGTAAGTGTCACTGAATAAATGAGATTTACAGCTGAGTAAACAGGCATAGGATTGTGCTGCCTGGAAGCATGTAATTCTCAGTCTGCCCTTGCACAGACTGCAGTGAGCTGATGCCATTTTCAACTGTTAACAAATGACTGTGTATCAGGGAAGAAGCAGATTCATTTTGAAAGTTTTTGCGTGTCTTTTAAATGAAACTATTAGAAGATTTTTTAGCAGCTTGCAACAATGTGGGAGAGGTAATAATCAGACAGTAATCCTTGTTGTAGGAATAGGTGTCTTGCAAGTACAAATGGGTGTTCCTGATTTCGTCTGTGAAATGCAGAAAGGCAGAAACGAATAACTAAAAGTTAATTGGTGAAACAGCAAAAAATGTGTTTGTCTTTGTCTTGAATGGCATTCATACAAAGAGTGAGAGCAATACTCCCCCCCCCCTTCAGCAATTTTTTGCAAGCTCTGAATATTTGGAGGTGGAAGTCCTGCCCTCAACAAAGCACATGGGATGTCTCAACATGGTATTTTGGACACTGCTTCTGGTAGCCATCTGTTTGGTGGGCATCGTTCCTGTTCACTAGCCGGTTGGAAAGTTGCCTTAAGGCAGATGTGCCAAGCTTGGGTGTTTTAGACAAGAGGCATACATAATGTTACCAAGACCTGCTGCTGCTGCTGCTGCTGCTGCACAAAATCTCTCATGCTCTTTCAGACACCCCTCTTAAAAATAAATAAATGTTGAAGTAAGTTGCCTCTTTGAATTCAATCACAGCTTTGAAAAATTGTGCCAGAACAATAACAGACTGAAATTTCTTAACACTATGCAACTTAGCTATCTGGGGAAATTGCATCTGATTGTCAGCTGTGCTATTACTGACCTTTCAGATGTTCAGGATTTATGAAAAAGACACTTAAAAATGCAACCCTCTGGCTCGTTTAAAATACTGCAAAATCTTTGGTGATAAAATGGGAGCAAACAAAACCCCTGTGGTGAGAGGTGTGTTTCAATCATAAGGCACAGACCTGAGTTCTAGTGTAGAATTCAGCTTCTTGAGAATGTTTCTCATATATATATATATATATATATATATATATATATATATATATTCTCAAGTAAAGAATTAAAGCAAATGCTGAAAAAGATTGGGAGTGGTATTTGTTTTACTCTGAGTAGACTGATTGCACCAAAGCAAGTATGGATGAGCCCTAAGATGTTCTTGTTGCTCCAGAGGGTGGCACAAATATATCATCCAAATGCGTGGAAAGAGTAGGTGTGCAGAGTAAACGGATTCCCCTCTGTGCCAGTGGATATTCCAGTCTGACAATGGATTAAAAACAAGGGTAACCAAATGGTGTCCTCCTGACATGGTGAGCTGAAACTGTTATAATTATGCAAAGTTGCTTATTTCCCAATGGAATAAAAAAGTATCAGTTATTCAGTTTTGGTGTAAAGAAAAGAAAAAGCTTGAAAACTCAAAACAATGCTTCTTCTGAAGTGGCCCACTCCCCCAAGATCATACCACTTGCCTAATTGTCATTCCCTGAGCATCCATCTCATAGCACACCCCCAGCATGTTGCTCTACCAACTATTAATGAATTCTGCAGTCTTCACTGATCTGCTGTGGCTCCCTTTGTATTTCCAATAAAGGTGATTTTACAAAAAAGGAATGGGGGCAGGGGGGAGAGCAAAATGTAAGGTGTGCTGGAGGAAGATAAACTCCCTCCCAGAATTGTAATTTCAATTATTCCTAGTAATTTGTGCTGGTAAAATCATCAAGGCTTCAAAGAACACTTGTGTAAGCAAAGAAAGCCTTTTTCTTTCCTTTTATTTCTTTCCTTCTTCCTTTCTTTCTTGCATCCGCAGTGTTCATGGGTGGGAGTGGGGAGAGAAAGTAAGCCAAGCCGCCAAGACACTTTTCTAACTGATCATGATGCTGAGACCAAGGATAACAGAGGAAATTCGCTGATATAAGTTCCCACTGGGCTCAGCAGGCCTTGCTAGTCTGTTGACGTTGACTTTATGGCACATATGGGAGGAACCCAGAACAAAAAGCAGCAGAAGGTATGCTGGTTTTCCAAGTCCTTTTTTTTTTCTTAAAAAAAAAAAAAAGAATAATGGAAAAAAAATTACTTTAAAAGTCATACCCAAAAAGGGAGCTTTTACCTCCAGTAATCATAAATTAATGGGGTGGGGAAAGTCTGCAGAAAACTTTATGGTGTTACTACAAAACGAATTGAAAGGCAGATGGAACAATCCAGCCCAACACAAGTTCTTTTAGTCCCATTGATCTCAATAAGCATATGTTCGCTTCTGTCCCATTAAAATCAATGAGCTCAGACATGGGTGGGTGATGCCCTCTGGTTTGGTTTCTCAGCAGAAACTAATGCTGTATTGTTATTACTTTTAAAAAAGAGTAATATACAGATGGTAGACTGGGAAAGTTTATGGAAATCAGATCTGAAATTTACGGCGTGTTCTAAAAGGTAAAGGTAAAGAGACCCCTGACCTTTAGGTCCAGTCACGGACGACTCTGAGGCTGCGGCGCTCGTCTCGCTTTATTGGCCAAGGGAGCTGGCGTACAGCTTTTAGGTCATGTGGCCAGCATGACTAAGCCGCTTCTGGCAAACCAGAGCAGCGGACGGAAATGCTGTTTACCTTCCCGCCAGAGTGGTACCTATTTATCTACTTGCACTTTAATGTGCTTTGAACTGCTAGGTTGGCAGGCGCAGGGACCGAACAACAGGAGCTCACCCCGTCGCGGGGATTTGAACTGCCAACCTTCTGATCGGCAAGCTCTAGGCTCTGTGGTTTAACCCGCAGCGCCACCCACATCCACAATGAAAGAAAATTATATGAAAATGATGTACAAGTGGAATTTGACTCCTAGAAAGTTAGCAAAAATGTATAGGACAAGTCCAAATTTATGCTGGAAATGTAAAAAAGAAGGTACCTATTACCATATGTGGTGGACTTGTAAGGTAACAAAAGCTTTCTGGGAGATGATACATAATGAAATGAAAAAAAATGTTTAAAATAAGCTTTTTGTTAAAAAAAGAAGAAGAAGCTTTTTTATTAGGAATTACAGGTGAGCAGAAAAGACTTTTTATGTATAGAACAACAGCCGCACGGATGTTATTGGCCCAGAGTTGGAAAGATGACAAAGTCCCTACCAGAGAAGAATGGCAAACCAAGCTGATGGACTGTGCCGAGGTAACAAAGCTGACTTGAAAACTTAAATCCAAGCGGATAAAAACTTTATAAAGGAATGGGAAAAAATTATAAGTTTTCTAGGAGACCGCTGCAAGCAGATGAAAACAAGAGCAAGATTTTGACACACTTGTAGTGTAAAAAACATTATGGATAATATGGTTCGATATAAAAGCTGGAGTACATGCTAATATTTGGAAAATCTCCATATACAGTATGATTTTATTGATGTTTGTTTATTTGTACTTTTTATTTGTAAAACTAATAAAATGTCTTGGGGTGGGCAGAGGGCTTGATTCCAGCCACAGAAGTACCTGTCTTTATAGAATTCATTCATTCATTCATTGAATTCTAAACATGCCATTTTTAAAGCATATTTAAAGGAGCACATGGGAATGCTTCCAGCATTCTCCAGGATACAACTGCTCCTCAAATCATATTTCCAAACTGCCATTTGTGCCCTTTTTCATTTTATTTAATTTCTGGGCATTACTCAGATCACTGCACATATACAATTTGTCACAGTTTTTGATATGTGTCTATCTATCTCTCCCTATGCCTTTCTAAAGATTACTAGCAGGCTCTAGCACATGTGTGAAATAATTAAATCACTATAGATCACCTGAAGCTCAGAACTGAGTACAAATTTCTGAGTACAGAATTTCAGGGCTAATTAACTGCCAACCTCCAGTCCTCTCTAAAGTTCAGCTCAGCTCATAATTAGTCCCCCCATACTTTCGCTCTGTCATTTACCTAGTGGAAATGAGAAGAGCTTCCATAATTTGACCTGGCAGCACCACTGCCTCAGCCACAACCATTTAGTTATTAGCTCCAGAGCGTCTGGATCTTTACTAAAGGAACAGGATCCCCCCAAAAAACAACATTTCTAGGGATATTGATACCCAATAAGATACTTGGCAATGATTACTGATGATTGGTAAGGGATCTTGGGTAGTCACTATGGCTTTAGAAATCCTCTGAAATGACCATTTCCAGTTACTCTGGTGTCTGGAATGCTATTCTGACCAAGTTCAAGGCTGCTTCTTGCTGTCACCAGTTAAATTTTGGGGAAAAGAGAAAGAGCAGATTAGGCAAAAATTTCAGGGGCCTCCAGGCCTAATCATCTTCCCCATTGGGGGGCAACTCCCATCGTCCCTGACCATTGGCCATGCTGGCTGTGGTTCATGGGAGTGAGAGTCTAACACCAAGTTGGCTATTCCTGGCATCACTAGATTTTGCTTTTGTTTGCCTTGGGATGGAAAATATTCAGACATGATCTCCATTGCAATATGAACTAGTACAATCCAAGACGGCCTGTACTACAAGGTGTTTCTAAATGCATCGTGTGAATCTTGACCAGAATTTCTAATCATTTCTTTATGCCTGTTGATCCAATTTTCTTAAGCACTACATACAAAAACACACAAAAGGGAGCTTTAATTTATGTTGCTTTCAGATGTAGGACTTTAATTGTTCCCACGATAGCAACACGTGGAAGTTACCATTGATATGTTATGTGTAATTTAGTAGGACTGTTTATAAGGCAATAAAATGATACAACCCTAAAAACCGCACTGTGGTTAATAGCTAAAGAAGAAGAGGAGGTTTCAGTTTAATTTAGTGGACTTTATTATGCCAGAGTAAGCACAGCATGCATCTTTATTAACATAATTATAGCTGCTATTTATGTACCCTATAGGATTTTAAAACAATTCTACAGGCAGTGACATCCCCACTTAATAAGTTGAAGGTGGGGTTTCCAACAACACTTGGTTCTCTATCTTAGAGCTGCAAGTGGTTGAAAACTTCACATACAGAAATTATTCTTATTTGGATGAATAAGTTGTGGAATTCCCTCCCTACAGGGGTGTATCTGACACCTTCACTAGACAGCTTTTAATGAATGCTGAAGACATTCTTCTTTACCCTGGCCTTTGAAACCCAAGACCTGTTTTTGGGGGACCCACTCTATTGCAGCGATTGTAATTTGTTTTAACTGCCTGAATTTTTATTTGTTGTAACCCACTCAGGGACCTGCTTGAAAATGGCTGGTTATAAATAATGATATTAATAAACTAAGGGGTTTGGTGGTGATTGTAATTATGCTTCTAGAAGAGTTGAACTTTCCTTGCACTAATGGGCAAGTAATGTGCATTGGGGGGCTGCCATTGGTTCCCTCCCCCTCTGATTCCTAACTGAGGGCTGGAGAGGCAGAATGGCCTAGGGAATGAGGGGATGTAGAAAAATGAAGCTATGAAAGGAGAGGGTTGGAGCCCAAGAAGGTAGTGAGATACGTGACAGCCAAGGAATTGAGCATTGTGAAAAGAACTGGTCCACAGTAACGATTGCAAGTCAAAGGGGAAAGTCTGGAAGAAGTGCTTATATGAACCTCCTCATAAGTTCAATGAAAACATGCACACTAAGCATGACCCCCATGCAAATGCACCACTCACCACACCACACAGCATGTTTAGCTTTTATGAGAAAAGGGGCCCTATGCAGGTACAGCTATGTGCAGATGGCACTCCTCCACCCAACCAGAACCTGATTAGACACGGGGGGCCACCAGGTGGCGCATTGCAAAATGGCCGACAATAACATCTCTCCAACCCACACGAGGTAATTAAGAGGCTGCTATGGGAAGTATGCAGTCTTCCCCCCCCCCAAGGATATGGGGGGGGACTGCCTTGCCAGCGGTGGCCACAATGCACCCCCAGATTCGAGAGAAGGGGGTGCGCCGGTCACTTGGCTCATCCCTTGGTGTGGTCGGCTCTTCCCGGACGCTGTCTCCAATCTGCGCGTGCTGGTTTGCTTTAACACGAAAATATAATTGGAAATATATAATTGGAAGATGTTAAAGCACATACGTCAATCAAAGGTCGGGAGATAAGACTGCTGATTAATGGATCTCTGGGATCGGAGTGGCGGGCGAAGACAAATAAATCAAGAGATGAAGCGCCATTAAGAGATGGGTATGTTTGGAGCTAAGAAGGTGGGTTGGAGGAAAATACTTTTCTTTCTTTGTCTTATATGAGCATAAATAACCCTCCACCCCAAAGAAAAAAGAACCACTGTATTTTACTACACAAGCAGGAATCTAAAAACTGTGTGGGATGAAATAATGATGAATGAAGAGAGGATTGGTAAAGATCGGAGAATGGAAAAATTTTATGACGCAGTTTTAAAATGGCATCTCGCAAGACAGGCTTGTTTAAGAAAGACGGGGGGAGGAGAACCAGGACTATTTGAAAGTGAACGATGTCTGGAATTTGATCTTTAACCTGGCAGAGCCCTCTAGGAGATATTTTACAAGCCCGGGAAAACTAAAGGGCAGACCGAAGATAAATTTTCGAAGGAGGAGTGGAATGTCCCTATGAGATATGACTTGTGGAGTGCGTAAAACCCACGCAGACGATGTTTGTTCTTAACCTGCCTGTGAAGATTATCAGAGATCGCAAAGAAAGGAATATATGACAACAACAAGAAGAAGATGAAGAAAGTAAAAAAGAGACTATCTGGATAGAACTGGATAGAACTGTTTAATTAGAAGTGATGTTTGGATTCTCGTCCGGAGCTTGATGCATGGGTACCCCCAACAAAATTGAAAAATTTGGCTGTATAATTTGGAATTAATGTGATTTGAAATAATGTGATATGATTGGCCTGTTAATAAAAAATATGTTTTTTTTTTTAAAAAAAGAACCTGATTAGACACAGCTCCTCAGCAGGTTGAACCTGTATGCCACTACGGGGTCCCTTCTCATTAATGCCAAATATGTGCAGATGTATGGTCTGCACGTGTATGTGACCAGCAGGTGCATTCTGCTAGCACTCATAATATCAGAGGTGGGTTTAGGGCAGTGCAAGCAGTTCGCCCACACTGGACACTGAGTTGAGAGGGTGCCACAGGGGGCAACACAACATAGAACAGAAGGAGAGAGTCGGTGGCCACTGAATTTCGCTGTCACACAGGGTGCCACTGAAATTTAAAGCCCAAAGTCTGCCACTGCATATATTCTTGAGAGACAAAGGATAGCAAGGAGAGGAATGGGGCAGAGGAGAGAAGATAGCAAGTTCTGAAGCTACAAAGATAAGGTGGGCTGAAGTTCATATCTTGATTTGAAACACCCAGCCAAATCTTTTGACTGCATGTGTCTAAGCTGTGGAGCAGGCATTGCCAACTTGGTGCCTTCCAGATGTTTTGGAGTGCATCTCTGTCACCTGGGCTGTCTGGGGCCAATAGGAGTTGACAGCCAAAACATCTAGAGAGCACAAGTTTGGTGAAGGCTGTTCCAAACACTGAGCTTGTTTTGTTTTGTTTTTGTTTTTTGCCTCAGACCTAATCAAGTCTGGAATAGGACCAGATTAAGCAAAGTCTTCTCCTTCACAAATCATCGACCTCAAAATTCCCCTGCTCTCAGAAAGTGATACAAAGCAATATGAAGTCAAAGCATTATTTTGACATGCACATATCTGTTTTCACTGCCGTCTGATGCTTTCTGCCACAAACTTTTAGGCCCAGTGAGGAGAAAAGAAAAATCACATCTGTGGGATTTTCAAGGCAAACTCAATTCAAGAAGAGGAAACCTGAGAGTGGTTCCTTAAAGGCATGATATCATTTTAGCCTCATTCGGGAATTCCTTTAGGCAGAAATCAACAGACAAAGGAGATCAGGTTTGCACCCACTAGTCCCACCTCTCACTTCCAAGCACCCACGTGTTCCCGTGCAGAGAATCTATGCAATTATGTGGGGGGCAGGGTGGATGGAGCTCAGTTCCAGCTCCTCTCAGGTGTGCAGTATTGTCATTATAAGAGAACAATGGAGGTGTTCAGGGTGAGTTCCAACACCTCTTTTTCGAGAAAAATAGCACTGCCCCAGATTATTATCTTTATTTGAAAACGTTAGTTGTCAAGGGTTAAAAGAATAAGGGCAGGGTGCGTTTTTCAGATCCCTCTGTGGCAGTGGAAAAGAGGGTGCTTTTCGTATGAAATATAGAATGTCGTCCCCAGGAATACCAAAGTTTCCCCTCTTTATTCTAAACTAATATGTGGTTCATGATACTTCTTCCAGATGTGTAGAATTTTCCTGTAAGGTTCTCCTCGATATTTAAGTCAAATCTTGAATACTTATTCTTCCCTAACCTTTGATCATGAATTAGTTAATTATGCTCCTGCACACCTAGTTTCTTTGAAGAAATGACTGCTTACCTCAGAAAATGCATAATCCATTTTGAAACATATGCCTTCCAGATACTACTTTTTTTGCTTTGATATGCAACATCGTGTCTAAACCAGTTTTCACTCAAACTTTCTGCTATGCTGCACTTCTATGGACAGGGATAAAACTAAAAGCAAATACAGCTTCTACCTGCCTTAGTATTCTTCTTTTTTGAATTTTGAGTACAATTCCAGATCTCATCATGCTCCCACTGGTGTAACTGGAAACAAAATAATCTCCAAGTACTCTTGTACTGTAACCCCCTTCCCAATTCCATGCTTCTCCTTCCCACTAAATGTTTACATGGGAATGCAAAACACTGCTACTGTAAGCTATGATTAGGCTCCAGAATGTTGAAACAGGACTCTAAAATCAAGGGATAAAGAAGAAGAAGAAGAAGAAGAGTTTGGATTTGATATCCCGCTTTATCACTACCCAAAGGAGTCTCAAAGCGGCTAACATTCTCCTTTCCCTTCCTCCCCCACAACAAACACTCTGTGAGGTGAGTGGGGCTGAGAGACTTCAAAGAAGTGTGACTAGCCCAAGGTCACCCAGCAGCTGCATGTGGAGGAGCGGAGACACGAACCCGGTTCCCCAGATTACAAATCTACCACTCTTAACTACTACACCACACTGGCTCTCTCTAAAGATCTGAAAGCCCCAAGAAACAACAATAGTCTGCGGCTTTGGTGCCCAAAATGCTGCTGCAGAGGCCCAGAGACTTAAGAAGCACACAGAAATACAGTGGTACCTCAGGTTATATATGCTTCAGGTTACATACGCTTCAGGTTACAGACTCCGCTAACCCAGAAATAGTACCTCGGGTTAAGAACTTTGCTTCAGGATGAGAACAGAAATTATGCTCCAGCACCACGGCAGCAGCAGGAGGCCCTATTAGCTAAAGTGGTGCTTCAGCTTAAGAACAGTTTCAGGTTAAGAACGGACTTCCAGAACGAATTAAGTACTTAACCTGAGATACCACTGTAGTCACTCTCATCAATACAGTGGTACCTCGGGTTACAGACACTTCAGGTTACAGACTCCGCTAACCCAGAAATAGTACTTCAGGTTAAGAACTTTTCTTCAGGATGAGAACTGAAATCATGTGGCGGCCGCGTGGTGGCAGCGGGAGGCCCCATTAGCTAAAGTGGTACCTCAGGTTAAGAACAGTTTCAGGTTAAGAACGGACCTCCAGAACAAATTAAGTTCTTAACCCAAGGTACCACTGTACAGTGTCCAATCACCTGGCTTGTTGTAGTTCACTCAGCATGTAGTGAACTACAACACAGTAGTTTGAAAGCATACCAGTTCAAGTATATAGATAGGTACGGCTGTGGTGGGAAGGTAAACAGTGTTTCCATGTGCTCTGGCTCCTGTGACAGTGTTCCGTTGCCCCAGAAGTGGTTTAGTCATGCTGGCCACATGACCCAGAAACCTGCTTGTGGACAAACGCTGGCTTCCTCGACCTGAAAGTGAGATAAGCACCGCAACCCCATAGTCACCTTTGACTGGACTTAACCATCCAGGGATCCTTTACCTTTTTTCTTTTTTTCTTTTTTTAGTATTCTGTCTAATGTTCGGTCATCATGTCAAACCCTCTGCAGTTTTGAACTACTATGGTCATGTTGGCTGGGTCTAATGGAAGTAGTAGTCCAAAATACCGACTGGGGAGGGTTAGAGGGTTATAGTTAAAAACTTCTGGAGAGCACCAGATTAGCGAAGGCTGCACCATGTCATGTAAAGTGGGCAGAGTTTGCAATACTAAGCTCCATTTGGTCCACAGTAGAGAAGCCAAAGTAGCTGACTCCATTGAGTGCCTGAGTGTATTAGCTGCTCATTAAATACTTTAAAAGCCTGGGAAATGGTTACATAGTTACACACATACATATTATACACAATGCTTGGAAATCAGTCATCACTCTGTAATATCTAGGGCAGTTATATCACCATTTACAATGAATCTGTCCTTTAAGAGTCCCTAAATAGCTCATAAATGCATGTGCATCTCAAAGGATAACATTACTAATGTATGACTGCACCTCATCTCTCAATATGGTGCTATATTGCCATATACTTATTAAAAAGCAATTGGCAACACACTCATTGAGCATTAGTGAACATGGCTGAGACACATCAATATTATTTTCTTCCTCAAAGACATCTGATAAGAGTTAGGTTTTGTTTCTAGGTTGCCCTAACAGAAATATATCCCCCTACTCCCAACCTTTGTTTCTTTCATTTAGAGTGTCCTTTTGACTGTGCGGTATACAACTGCTGAAAATCTAGACTATATAAGACTAGGGTAGGAGTTATCACGAGGAATGAGGGTTGGCCCTCATGTACTAGTTTAAGGTACTTCTACATTGTCACTATTTGGGGGTGAGATTCAGTCACATGCCAACAAATCCAGGACACACAAAGTTGTTTTGATGCTCTTGCACAACAAACCTGTTCCTTACCCCCCAACACACAGACACAAAATTGCAACAAGGAAATCGGCAGGAAAATGCACTGGAAAGTGTCAAATGACACTTGACTGATGAAATGTCCTACAGCAAAGAAATCAGATTGTATGCTCAATAAACAGTCAATGTAGCTAACATCCCCAGAAACTTTGTGCAAACAAATCAGGTTGAATGCTCAATAAATATGTCATCTGGGAAGAACCTGGGTGCCCCAGAAGGGTAAGCAAACTGGGTATTAACAGCCACTTTCATTAAATTAAGAATTCAATTTACAAATCCAAAAATCCATGCAAATCTTTGCAATTTTTTATATATATTGTGGAGAGATTCAGAAAGTACATTTGGAGTTCTTCTGAAAGCCATCACAAGTTGCTCCACCACATGAGGATTTTTTATATAGAGAAAAAAATCCTCTTGAAAATTCATAATTTAGTTTAATTTTTAACAGAATCACAGATTGTTGCAAAATGTGGAGAACGGAATTTAAGATTGGAAAACCGATATACTAAGAGAACCCAAATTGAAAGATCTGCCCATTCCTACTGAATAGGAGTGATGATGTATGACCCGGTGATTCCCTCTATACACACTTAGAGAACTTCTAAGAATCCCACCATATTTTCCACTGAATTTAGATAAGAATGAAAAATTAGAAACAATTAATAGTCTTGCTGAAATTAGAGCAAGTTTTACTCTCTCCAGCTGAAGTTCAGATCAATCTGTATTTCAAATTAAATTAGCAAGACAACATTAAAATATGATAGCAAACTCTTCACTAAATCATTTTTCATATATTACAGTGTTAAATATGTGAGATGAAATTAAATTATTAAAATTTTAAATTACAAAGTGTCTTGTCTGTTTCCCCACAGAAATGTCCCTCTATTCTTTTCAGTGTTGATGATGGCTGCTGACTTTGGAACACTGATAAAACTATCATTTCTTTTGTTCATTAAAAGCAAATTATTATCGAGTTGAATCATTGCTGGCTTTTATTTATGAGATGGTGCCAAGCTATACATAATGATTTCTGGAGGGTTACAAAACTGTCATTATGCTGGTTGATCACTTGAATGAAAAAGGACCCAGAGTTCTGAAGAATGAATTATTGCAGGTTTCCATTGTTAAATATTTTATTATTAAATTTATCATTATTATTTCTGAAAATAATTTAATTAAGAGCTGATTCAAACATGCAAAAACTTTTGGTTTAACCCTGCACTACTTCAGAATTCATGTGGAGAATAACTTGTTTGAAAGTACCCACCTGGAAAAATGTGTCCGTGGACATGGAGGAAGGGGTTAATATGCTTCATGAGTGTAAATCATACCATGGTCTGAGATAAGCCAACAAGTGCAAGGTCAGCCAAGTCAGTTGCTATGGCAATGGCTCATTACCATCTATATAATTGATTAAGGAATGTCAGCTCATTTATCAGTGAGTCTTGTGAAGTGAGTCAAAGTCTTTGTTATGTCTTGAAATTCTGGAGGAACAGGTATACTTTGCATTTGTATATATCTGTAGCTCTATTTGCAAATCCTCCAAGCTGTATGTATATAATATATGAATATTCAGAACTGTTTTGCTGAGGCTTTACATTCTACAGCAGTAAACTATTTTGGACTGTAAACTGCTTAAGCTGCCTCTGTGTGGTGACTGGAACTGGGGGAAACTTCTGCTACGTGGGTACCGTATTTTTCACCCCATAGGGCGCACCGTCCCATAGGACGCACCTAGTTTTTTTTTGGGGGGGGGAATAAAGAAAAAAATATATATTTCCCCGCCAGGCACGGGGCTGGGGCGGGGGAAGCCCGAGCTTCCCCCGACCCCAGCCCCCAGAATAGGCAGCTCTCTGCAAGCCTTGGGAGACCGGCGCAACTTTCCGCCGGGTTCCCACACCTTGCGGATATCTGCCTGAAGCCTAAACCAGGTCGGGGAACAGCGGGATGGCAGCGTTCCGCCTCCCCGCTGTCCCCCGAGCTTGTGGGGCTGGTGGCGGGGAGAAGCGTGCTTCTCCCCACCGCCAGCCTCCATACCAGGTTGGGGAACCAAAACCCGGGGCGCGCTGTGCAGCGCGCCCCAGGCTTCGAGATGCAGGCTGCTATCCACAAGCCTAGGGAGCCCAACGGGAACTCCCGCGGGCTCCCAAGGCTTGTGGAGAGCTTCCTGAAGCCTGCATTCACCCCATAGGACGCACACACACTCCCCCTTCATTTTTGGAGGGGAAAAAGTGCGTCCTATAGGGCAAAAAATATGGTATCTCAGATTTCCAACAATCCAGATGTTGTTGAACTACATTCCCACCAGCCCCACACAACATGGATAATGGTCATGGATAATTGGAATTGGAGGATCACGGGTTCCCCATCTCTGCTGTATGTGGAAAGTGTTAATTCCAGAGAGTACCAAGACTAGGGCCTGAAATATCAACCGCTGGAGCAGCTGAGTTAGCTCAAACTGGAGACTAGAGATGCAACAGGCATAAAACTTGATATTTACTGTTGATATTTACCAGTTGAGAGGTTTCACACTGCCTGACAATTGCATGGCTTGTGATGCATATACATGTTCTGTTCTGTAACAAAAAGGGGAACACACACTTTGACAATGGGATTCCTGACTGAAGGGAGCAGAAAAAAATGGAGCAAGCACAGATCTTCAGAGAGGAATAAAATAGAGAGAAAAGTGCTGAAAAATTATATATTTATTTGCAGATGTGCTTCAGTTTCTTGTCACTCTTAACACATTTAAAGTATAACATACTTTTCATCAGAGGCAGCAGACACTCCTAAATGAGCATGTCAGAAGACAAGAGGCAACTGTGGTGAAAAATACCTCATTAAGGCGTGAGAAGTCATTGGAGTGCTTCAGAAACAAATGAAAGCACTGAAATAGGAAATCGCACATCAGAAAGCTCCAGAAAGTATTAGCAAATTTGTTCTCTGGGCATTAGATTAAAAAGAGCCAAAATTCTCAGAGGGTTTTAACAGTCAATTCCTCTTCCCAGGGAACTCTGGGAATTGTAGCTCTGTAGTGGGATGTGGGTGGCGCTGTGGTGTAAACCACTGAGCCTAGGGCTTGCCTATCAGAAGGTCGGCGGTTCGAATCCCCACTACGGGGTGAGCTTCTCTTGTTCGGTCCCAGCTCCTGCCAACCTAGCAGTTCGAAAGCACGTCAAAGTGCAAGTAGATAAATAGGTACCGCTGCGGCAGGAAGCTAAACGGCATTTCCGTGCACTGCTGTGGTTTCGCCAGAAGCTGCTTAGTCATGCTAGCCACATGACCCAGAAAAACTGTGGACAAAAGTCGGCTCCCTCAGCCAGTAAAGCGAGATGAGTGCTGCAACCCCAGAGTCGTGACTGGACTTAACTGTCAGGGGTCCTTTACCTTTACCTTTTAGAGGAACATGATAATATGGCATGAATCAGACTTGTACAGATAAATCTATCTCTATTATGTAACAAACATGGACAATTCTCTTAGCAGGAACTGACAGGTCCCTTTAAGGCTCTCCATGATTCAGGAAGAATGCAGAGCTTGAGAGATGAAAATGCCCAAAGAGGAAGTTAATACCTTAGCTGTGTTCCAGGCTTCCCTGGAGAAAACTGGCAACAAGGAGCTGTCTGTGGTCCTGATACTCTAAGTCATTCACTGCAACTGGGTTCTCCTCCTCAAGCTCCATAAGCTGCTTCCTGGGCTCAGGGTAGGAAGGTTCATCCATGTCTACTATACCCTTAGTCTTAACACAGCCAATTTTTGAAAAGATCATGCTCTTAGTTTGGTATTTAAGGAGAAAAAAATCATTCTCGGGTTACTGGCAATGTGTGTTTTGAAGGGACAACCCAAAAATTCATCTACATGGATAGCTTTTATAGCTGATGCTATGTGTGCATATTTTGGGAAGTGGTTTCTGTGTATTGAAACTATCCTGTGAAACCACCATCAGATTTGGGCTTCCCAGTAGCCAGAATATTCTCAGCTTGTATGATGGTGTGGCAGTGGTGGAGAATGTGAGTTTTCATCTTCTCTTTTCCGAGAGCAGACAGTTTTCTTTTGTCTCTGTGAGTCATACCATAATTGTTGTTGTGACAGATTGCTGAGGAAATGTGAAAAGCCAGGCTCTCTGGGGAAAGAGAGGCGTACAAAGGGAATAGGCTTTATTTATTAAAAATATAAATAAAATGGAACAGTTGGTTCTAAAAACGACGCCAGGAAATTACTATCTGTTTTGTGGTAACTAGAATGAATTAAAATCAATATTACGCATAGGGCAAGACTCCATGTAGAATAATGAGAATGCAAAGGATGTTTAAAAAATTGCGCTCAGTAGGCAATTTGACCTTCTGATACTTCCTGAAGTCAAAAGAATTAAAAGGTCAAACTTCCACAGCTCCATGCCCACTTATGTGTAAAAAATAGTTGCAGATTCAATTACAGGATTTGGAATGTTTTCTTATATTATTTACTTTCTATCCTTTTTTGCAAAGTAGTTTTGGACTTGATTTTCCACAATATGCATGGGCCAAACATGAGATATATAAAGGAGACTTGGTGGAAATGGAGGAAGTCTGAAAATGAACCTTGCTTCTGTACTTTGTGACCAACAAATGTTGGTTAAATGTGAAATCCCATCAGGGTGAAACCGTTATAGGACTTGCAAAGGGTATGTTGATCTTGTCAGTTCTCTGTGAAACATATAAAATAGCATATTTCTGAGCACGCCCAAATTATGATATAAAGACAGGATTAGCTGTCAGCTCTCAGTCTAATGAGTAATTCAGATTAATCAATGCATTTGATTTTACACCAATTTCCCCCTCATTGATTTCTGTGGTAACAACTTAAAATCCAAGTACTTTCCATTTTAATAGGTGTTGTGTTTCCCATTAGCCCATTAGCCACATTTCCTTAAACAATGATGACAGCTGCTGAGAGAAATGACCCTGACTTTGCTCCTGCCATGCCTGTCCCATCCTGGTACATGGCAGCAATACTGATGCTGGGAGGCTAGGTCTGTGACCCTGTCTGCCACTCCTATCCTTGGATGAGTTCCCCTCAGTGTCCACCTTTATGAGAGGCCCACCTTCTCTTCAGTTCTGTCATCATCATCCCTGCCCATTCCATTGAGCCAAATTCCAAAGGGAAAGGGAACTGGAGAGAATGCCACTTTATTCCCGATTATTGTTACTGCTTAAATGCTTGGAGGGGGTAGGTGAGCAGGCAGTTAAAGCTATAGGACCCCTGAACGGTTAAGTCCAGTCAAAGGTGACTATGAAAGTCAAAGCAAAGCACTCGTCTCACTTTCAGGTCAAGGGAGCTGGCATTTGTCTATAGACAGCTCTCCGGGTCATACGGCCAGCATAACTAAACTGCTTCTGGCACAACGGAACACCGTGATGGAAACCAGAGTGCATGGCAATGCTGTTTACCTTCCAGCTGCAGTGGTACCTATTTATCTACTTGCACTGGTATGTTTTCGAACTGCTAGGTTGGCAGGAGCTGGGACAAAGCAACGGGAGCTCAACCCATTGCGGGGATTCAATCCATTGACCTTCTGATTGGCAAGCCCAAGAGGCTCAGTGGTTTAGACCACAGTGCCACCTGTGTCCTGAGGAGCAAAGAGGAAGAATAAATGCAGGACCACAAGGGACTTTTTCATGTGATGCTGACACCTGATGCTAGCCCTGCAAAACAAAAATACTACAAAATGTTCACAATTATGACAGGGAAGGAGAATGACAACATTGCAAGGACCCCAGGATAGGGGTCTTTCTTCTGACCCATTGCACTTCTTGGCTAGATTCCTAACAGCAGGTCACTCAGTATTGGGGGCTGATGATAGGTATTGCTCTGGGTAAAAGTAGCATTCCCAAGAACACTTGCTCTTTTACCATAGAGAAAATGGCAAGTACCTACTTATATGAAATAAATGAATGCACTTTGAGATACATTCAATAATCAATCCTGGTCCTACCTGCATGGATCCATTACTTCATATACACTACACCACACAATATTCCATTTTCTTGGCCATGCAAATATGCAAATAGACCTTTGGAACTCACATCTATCTATTTGTGTTCAATTCTCATTTACAGAACTTTAGTTTATAATGGTAAGCACTCATTTCCATTGCCATAACACGAGCATTCATAAGACTGCAGCTAAAATTAAAGGGATAGTTTACATCTGCTGAACTTGACAGGTGTGATATTTGATCTCATCCTCAATATCAATAACATTCATTTTTTTCTAAACACAAAAAGTCAAAAATTGTACCAGTTGTTTTTCAGCTGTTAAAAGGCTGAGGATAGATATGAAATCCCCATTATATCTAGTCCAACACATTTCATAGTCCAGCCATCATTTTGGTGTACATCTTTGGCTTGCAAGCTGCAGCCAACGTGAAGTGGGAGTGAGAAAACAGACATGATAATTATGGGAATGTACAGTATATGCAGTAGGTTGATCTAGACTTTATGGAAGGGGGCTCAATGTGGAGCTGCCATTTTTATGTAAAGTCCAATTTTCTTTGGAATGTCTAGTTCAGCTCTTATAGTTGTTCTTGTTGCTTGGGGGAACCATTCTGAAATCAAAGCATGCCATTACATTTGAAAGGAAACTGAATTTGGAAAGGTACTAAGCAACAAAAAAACAGCATAATAAAATCATACGCCAGAGCCAGTGTGGTGTAGTGGTTAAGAGCGGTAGATTCGTAATCTGGGGAACTAGGTTCGCGTCTCCGCTCCTCCACATGCAGCTGCTGGGTGACCTTGGGCTAGTCACACTTCTCTGAAGTCTCTCAGCCCCACTCACCTCACAGAGTGTTTGTTGTGGGGGAGGAAGGGAAAGGAGAATGTTAGCCGCTTTGAGACTCCTTTGGGTAGTGATAAAGTGGGATATCAAATCCAAACTCTTCTTCTCTTTGTCCTTGTTTCTGGTAGAACCCATCAGATTCATACTTCCTGGCCACTCTGCTACTATATTCCCCCCATGTGTGTAGCAAAGCTAGCTGATTTGAGAGGGTCCCCAATGGAAAGAAAGAATGAAGATATTCCATAGGCTTATGAAAAGACAGTAAGCCCTTGTGTATAAATCAGGTTTCTAGAGTGCCTATGGTTTTAGGAGTTGCAATGATCTCCTGCTGCAACCTCCCTGCTGAACATACCCTATAATTATTCATGACATCATGAAGGGGAACTGTGATTATACTGTAGTCTTCAGAATTTATGCATGTGCAAAGCTATTAATAAAAAGTGAAAAAAAGGCAAGGGGGGAACACCATGTGCAAAGTGACAAAAGTGATTAACAGCTCACCAACCTCAGAGCTAATGAGCTTGTTAAATGCCAATAATATTCAGCCAATGAACAAATGAAATGAGCATGCATTAGATCATTAACTAACTTTTATGCTTTCAGCAATGTCTCAAAAAACTCTGGGTGCATTAAAGTTTCCTAGTCATGCAAAAAGCACTCTCAATTCAAGGAAGTTTATTAAAGTTTCTCCATCCAAATTTCTCTCTGGATTTGGGGGATTCCAAACTACCTGATCAAGTTACTGGAGCAGCAGCAATATGTCCATCATTCCATTTTCATTATTTTCATTACTTCTTATTTTTACTTCTGGGCCTTAGTATGACAGCTGTCTTGTTCGGTTTGCTGCATTTTTCTGTTTGCATCTTTATTTCTTACAAAATTGTGATGCAAACAAGTCCACATACATATCGATTTAATCACAGCACAGAAAGGAATGTTGAAACCTCAGGACTGTACTGCAAGCAATGATTAATTACAATCTTAAAAACATGCTTATACTACTTTAAGAGTCATGGCTTCCCCCAAAGAATCCTGGGAACTGTAGATTATTAATGACCTCCTAACAATCTTAGCACCTTTAACAAACTACAGTTCCCAGGATTCTTTTTTTGGGGGGGGCGGGGGCTTGGAATCATCACTCTAAAAGTGGTATAAGAGTGTTTAAATAGTATGATGCAAATATGACTTAATTAATACTGGATGCATACTTTTCTCTTAAAACCAGGGGGGTGGGATTTGATTCAGTGTGCATTTAAAACCAAACGTATCAAATTTGTACTTTTCAAAACAATATGCAAACCAAAACACAAATACCCTTTAAAAACTGCAAGTATCCACATTTTGCAAAACAGGTATTCAATCAAGCAATATTTACAATAACTAAATTAATGTATCTCTTAGGGGCAAGTGTGCATAAAAGATATTTGTGAATATGATGTACAAAAAACCCCCATTATATTATGGCAAATTGCTTGCAAAGAAAGGTACACTAGTTGACACTGCCTATGAAAATGTGTTCATTAGAATAAATCTGCACTAAAATGCTGGTGAATTTTGGTGAGGATTTTATTTTAAATAAGCACATAGCTACAAAATAGGAATAACTGAATGGGAAAATGAGAATGGAAAGAACTGAAATTGACAAATATATCAATCGCTTCTCCTATCCAGCTATCTGTTCTTAGAGCCCAAAGTGGCAGAAACTTACTTTGGGGAAGAGGAAGTTGGCAACATGAAGTAGAAAGCTCCAGGCACACACAGGCCTCTCTCCACCACCTAAGAAAAATGTATGTAACATCTTTTTTGGTGGGGATGGACAAATCTCCAGGGTGAAAGGATATTATGAATATTTCATGCATGATAGTGGCTGCAACCTTCCCCCTTAATGCCCAGGAATTATGATACATCCATGGCATTCTAATGGAAACAAAATGGAAGCCGGCACAAAATGGATGTTGAATCAGAAAGAAAGAAAGAAAGAAAGAAAGAAAGAAAGAAAGAAAGAAAGAGCCACTGCTGTTAAATGAACCTGGAAATTAATGTCACCACTCACCCACCCCCACCATGAATAAATAAGCAAAATACCTCCTCTGAATTCATCACCTGCAAATGATGTGGCAAATTGGGACTTTGCCACAGCCTTGGGCCTACTAGTGATGGGACAAACAGATGGAGCCTATATATGTATAAGAGTTGCACTGAAACTAGCAAAATTTCTTATGAGAATTTCACATCTCCAGTGTAAGGATTCCTACCAGCTCTACCTTTGATATGGGTAAGTCCCTACTGATCACAAATTAGCAAGACTATGAATAAAATGTAGACTTTCAATAACTTTAGGGGTTTTTTCCCACCTTCCCCATGACTGCACTGACACAACTTGCTAGGGTGCATTTCCGAAATGTGTGATGCCACATAATTTAGTATGAGTCCTTGTGCATTTTGAGTAGTTCCTGTGCATTAATGCTGGGAATTATACTTTTGAGTAATGAAGATACAGGTTCATAATATAATTAACAGCCCGTTTCACAACATTTTGTGGAAAAATATATAATATATTATCTAACATAGGGGTTTTTTTGGGGGGGCGGGGCAGATACGGAAAGCAAGAGCGAAACATCCCCTTAATTCCCTTAGTTTCACCATCAACAACAACAACAAAAAAAAAAACACCTGGGATAAGTGGCATTTGAGACACTGCTCCAATAATAATAATAATAATAATAATAATAATAATAATAATAATAATAATAATACCGTATTTTTTGCTCTATAAGACTCACTTTTTTCCTCCTAAAAGGTAAGGGGAAATGTGTGTGCATCTTATGGAGCGAATGCAGGCTGCGCAGCTATCCCAGAAGCCAGAACAGCAAGAGGGATTGCTGTTTTCACTATGCAGTGATCCCTCTTGCTGTTCTGGCTTCTGAGATTCAGAATATTTTTTTCTTTCTTTCTTGTTTTCATCCTCCAAAAACTAGGTGTGTCTTGTGGTCTGGTGCGTCTTATAGAGCGAAAAATACAGTAATTTATTTATACCCCACCCATCTGGCTGGGCTTCCCCAGCCACTCTGGGCAGCTTCCAACCAAATATTAAAATACAGTATACCATTTGCCCGATAATAAATGTTGGAAATGTAATGAGATTGAAGGTACATTCTTTCACCTTTGGTGGACATGCCCAAGGATTAAGACATTCTGGGAGATGATTTATAATGAAATGAAAAAGGTATTCAAATATACCTTCCTGAAGAAACCAGAGGCCTTACTCCTGGGCATGGTCGGCCAATTGGTGCCAAAGAAGGATAGAACATTTTTCATGTATGCAACAACAGCAGCAAGAATACTCATCACGAAGTATTGGAAGACACAAGATTTACCCACCCGGGAAGAATGGCAGATGAAATTGATGGACTATATGGAACTGGCGGAAATGACTGGCAGAATCTGAGACCAGGGAGAAGAGTTGGTGGAAGAAGACTGGAAAAAGTTTAAAGATTATTTATGGAAATACTGTAAAATTAATGAATGCTAGAAAAATGTTGGAATGAAGTTATATGGCTTTAGTAGAAATGTTATAAGGAATTAAGTATAAATAGATTAATAGAGTATTAAAGGAAAAAATAAGGCTAGAATGCGCTAAGATAATTATAGGATAGAAAACAGAGGAAGATGGAAAGGAATTGCTGAAACAATTAACAGAAGTGGAATACAAAAAGGGAGGTTTGAGGAGGTCGCGGAAATAAGTGAATGAAAGATAAGATACTAAAATTATTTGATGTGTTTTAAACTGTTTTTGTTTTGTTTTGTTAGTTTAATGTGTTAGTGTTATGTAGTGTTTTTGTATTGTATTGTATTGTTCTTCTTTTTTGTAGTGTTTAAATTGTTGGAAAAGTAATAAATATTATTTTTTTTAAAAAAAAAATATTAAAATACAGTAATACATCAAACATTAAAAGCTTCCCTAAACATCAGTCTGAGGTCAGCCAGCCCCTATCCAATTACCTTCTTACTTATAACCAGTCCAAGGGGCAACAATTCCCATCAGCTTCCTCCTCCTTAATTCTCATTGTTGCTTCCCTTGTAGAACTCAGCAGGGAGAAGGATGGGGGCAAAAGTAGAATTACTTTGCTCTGCCTGGCATTGGCTCAAGCATCACCTGGCATTGGTCTTCCTGCATTCTGCCTCACCAATCCCAACAGGCACTAGCCATCGCTGCCTGAGATGGACACTTCTCAAAGGCCTAGGATAGGATCTCATAGAACTGTAAAAATCGAAAAGGATCCCCGAGGGACATCTAGTCCAAACCCCTACAATGCAAGAAATCCACCCACAGTTGCCCATGGGTGGGCTCAAACCACCAACTTTCTCATTAACAGCCAAATGCACTGACCCATTGTGCCACAGATACACTTCAAGATGGCTGTTTATCGTGGGATCAGTGCTCCTCAGGCACACTAGCTTTTCACAGCATTCACACAACATCATTGTCATCAAAATACCATACTTTATCCCTCCACCCCCATTTAATCCAGACTTATCCTTTCAGATGAAAATCCAGTACAGTAGTACCTCGGGTTACATATGCTTCAGGTTACATACGTTTCAGGTTACAGACTCCGCTAACCCAGAAATAGTACCTTGGCTTAAGAACTTTGCTTCAGGATGAGAACAGAAATCGTGCTCCGGCGGCGCAGTGACAGCAGGAGGCCACATTAGCTAAAGTGGTGCTTCAGGTTAAGAACAGTTTCAGGATAAGAACGGACCTCCGGAACAAATTAAGTACTTAACCCGAGGTACCACTGTAAGTGAAAAACCAAGCATTTTCCAACTACCTATCTGCAATAACAACAGTATTAAGCCCCCATCGGGGAGAAACTCCTAGACATTCTATTAGCATACAGGTGAATTCACTCCTCATATTTAAACCCCGCTAGCAAAAGGAGGGTTCTTGTGCAACGAAGGCTAATCTTCCTTATTGCAGTAGATAGTGTTGTGTGTGTTTATTCTCAGAGCTGTTAGCCACCCCCCAAGAGGAAATCATATTGAATCAGAGATGAAAGAAAATAAAATGGTGCAACAAATTAGCCAGTGAACATTCTTTTGCAAAGCCAGACAAAGCAAATGAATACAAATGCTGTTTTGATAATCTGGTTGCTGTTGTTTTAATGGATCGGTGAGTCACCTTGAATGGAGGGGAGGTGGGATATTAAAAAGAAAAGTTAAGTCAATAGACTCAGATTCATCCATTAGATCTGAGAACATAAAATAGAGCTACTACATTCCTGAAGTTTCATTAGGACACATATGAAGCTCTGATAGGCGAAGGTTCTAATTTAGATCCCCAGGATCTCTAGGTAAGGTTGGGAAAGATTCCTGTCTAGGGGCAGTGGGTCTGTTTCACTGCTTGAGGGGAAGCGGGAAGGGCAGCCTGGCCACTTCTGCTGCCACCACCAGTGCCATCATATCTGCTATTGTCATTGCCACCTACAGCACCCACTCTGCTGCTCTCACCTGCACCACGCACCCCACTTGCATCACGTGCCCAACTTGCCCCCACTACCTCTACCATTGGCACAAATTTCAAGTGAAATTGTGCCAATCTTGGGTGAGATCTCACTTAAAATTGACGTGATCTCACCAGAAATTGGTGCCGATTCTCAGCCGCTAGCAGAGTCGGCACAGCAGGGCAGGACCCTGTGGAGGTGCTGCTTTGAGGGCTTCCACTGCCTTAGGCAGTGGTCTCACCCCCCTAATGGCTGGGCCTGTCTGAAACCTAGGAGAGCTACTGCCAGTCAGACAATACTGAGCAAGATGGGCCCATGGCTTCCTGGTTTCTTTTGCTAAAAGGTAAAGATAAAGGTACCCCTGTCCGTACGGGCCAGTCGTGTCCGACTCTAGGGTTGCGTGCTCATCTCGCTCTAGAGGCCGTGAGCCGTCGCCATCCAAAGACACTTCCGGGTCACGTGGGCAGTGTGACAAAGCTGCAGCTGGCGAGCCAGCACCAGCACAGCACACGGAAACGCCGTTTACCTTCCCGCTATAAAGCGGTACCTATTTATCTACTTGCACTTAGGGGTGCTTTCGAACTGCTAGGTGGGCAGGAGCTGGGACCGAACGACGGGAGCTCACCCCGCCACGGGGATTCGAACTGCCGACCATACGATCAGCAAGTCCTAGGCACTGAGGTTTTACCCACAGTGCCACCCACAAGCCCTGTTTCTTTTGCTACATCAGAACAAAGGCAGGTTCAACCCAACATCCTACTTCCTCATGTCTTAAGCAGGGACAACCAATGTAGTACCAAAAACATTGAGAGGACACTGCAACTCCCATAACTCCTGTCCATGCTAGCTTGAACCCTGGTCAAAATCCTTCTCATTAGGGCAGAGATTCAGATCCTATGGCCCCCAAACTGTTGCTGGACTACAATTCCTATCATCCTGACCATTGCTCATGCTGGCTTGGACTGATGGGTGCTGTGGTCCAACAATGTCCGAAGGGCCTTAGGTTCACCACCTTGGCATTAGGGGTTGGGGATACGCAGCAACATTGTATTTACTCTATTCACTTTCTCCAAGCCATGCATAATTTTATTATTAGTTGCTTTCATGCCCCCACCTTAGTCATTCTGTATTCAAAACTGAATATATTTGGGCTTCTCTTCTGATGGAAAGGGCAGTTTTGTTCTTCTACTCCTGTAAACATCTCAGAAAATTAACTTATTCTAAGGTGGTGGTATTATGCAGATTAAAATTAATTTATTGGTTAATTAATTAACAGTTAAAGTCAGATGATCCAGTCAAAGAAAAGTGATTTAATCAGTTGACAGCCCATGCATTAAGAAGTCACAAGTAGCTCAAAGGAAGAAATAAAAATGCGAAAACTTCCAAAATGCTGAATTCTCTGCACTATGCCAAAAACATATGTAGGCCCTGAGTGTGAAATGCACTCAGACACCTCTGGAGTTCAATGGAAGCTGTGTTCAATTTTTTTCACCATAAAAATCTCTTTCACCATCACATCTCTAAGAGCAGCTGGAGAAAACCACCAGGAAGCATAGGCTAGCCCTATGAAGTTTCTCATTGGCTCATTGATCAATTGCTGTTTCTCCCTGTCTCCATGTGAGCCAGCATCTGAGCCACACAAACACAGAGGCAGGAGCCAATCAGATGGATCCTCCTAAGAGGTTTGCAGCATGGTATATACCTTAATGGAGTCTTTTCTCTCAGAAACCTATAAAGAAGAGAAAGACTGAGTTGTCATTGTACATGGTGGCTTTGAGGCTATTCCGGACTAAATGTTTTCTCCAAGCATAGACCTGGCCTACTGACCTTTCCAGGACTATGAAACAAATAGAAGTATTGATTACAGCTAGGAGTGCTTGCCTTGCCACTGAACAGTAACCATCATAAAATCATGGGTGTTGTGTTGTTGTTGCTTCTTGTCGCTGTTTTTATTTTGCTCCTGTAACAGCCTCCTTGGGTGAACTTTGAAATAACGAGGTCAAGGCATTAGTTCTCAGAGATTGTCCATCAGGATGATCTGTAAGTGTTTATGGTAGCAAGTTTCTGCCGTGCAGTAAACAACTTTTATGCTAGCGCTGAAACAACGATATCACAAGGAATGCATTGCTCCTTCAGAAGGCTTTCAATCAGACCAAGGTCATCTTCCCCAATATGTTATGATCTGATCAGCAGAAACTCTCTAAAGTTTCAGAAAGAAGTCCCACCCCACCCCAATTGACCACCTGAGGTCCTTTTAGTGGTGGAGGAGAGCTGAAAATAATGCCAAAATATTTCACATCTGGCAACCCATGTGCTGCTTTGGTTTCAGATAGTACGTGGGTTGGCAAGTCTAAAAGGCCCAGGACACAATTTTCATGGCCCTCTAGCAGCTATGGTGGCTTATTTACCAGAAGTAATGTATTTAGCATTAACTCTGGAAGTGTATACTCAATTCTGACCAAACTAAGCCACCTGAGGCATATTTTGCTCTTCTGGGCCTTAAAAAAAAAAAAAAAAAGCTTAGGTCCAAATACTAAGTAACTCTTTAAAAATATCCATACCTATTTTAAAAAGATAAATATCTCAAGCACCCAATGCCAAAATATGGCAAAGTGCAAATATTCAGAGCAATAAGCAAGAATGTTGACAAATCCTGAAAAGAAGTCAAGTAGAAACCCAAGAATTCTACAAATATATTAGAAAATGTGAAGAAAGGCAGCCTCCCCATTGGGCCAATTTCTTACTTACTCCTAACAGTTTTACCTTAAGAGCATGAAAACTCAAGCAATTTGCTTCACACTATTCCCCCATTAGCGCTTTCTATGTTTTCTTGAGCTGCAATAAATGTTTCTGGGATTTCCTAATGATGCGTGCTATTGAAACAAAGGCATGAGCAACAGAGATGCCCATTTATTTTGATTTGCAAACTGACCAGTTCCAATATATCAGAGAAGGCAGAAGCATTTTTATTTTATTTACATATTCACGGGGCTCTGCCGCCAGAGGGCTTTCAATTTAAAGAAAGCAAAACTCCAAATGCCCAAACTGAGAGAGCAACCTTCAGTTCCTCTCTGTTACCCACCATGGAACTGGGTTTTAATGGTGATTAATGTTTTCCCATGAATCTTCAATGAGTACTGCTAAAATGAGTGAGCACCTCTTTTGTACATATTAAGACAGGGCCTTCTCTGCTGTTTTAATGTATTTGATATTTGATGTTAGCCGCTCTTGGCCGGGGAGGGTGGGGTATAAATAAAATTTTACTTACTTACTTACTTACTGTGTGCCTTGTTTCTGGAATGACTTTCCATTCTCATCTGCAGTGCACTTATGTTTTGGTTATTTTTAACTGGTTTAAAAAAGTATCCTATTTTGAGGTCACTGGTTGAAAGGCAAGCTTATAAATTCATGGAACAAATACAATTATAAATAGATAAGATGTACAGGGGAGAGGGGAGGGAAAATACAAAACTTTTACCTGCTCTTTACCTATCCTATGGTGGTACATAAAAGCATAATAACCAATCAGCTCAAAATTATTTATATATTCACCAACTCCATTTATTATTATTTTTACAATAATTACAGAAAGGAATAAAGGAGGGCGGGGATAAATATGTAACTAAATTGCGCCATCTCTCAAACACTTATTTCTACCCATTAAGAGGTAGTGGTTAATTACTTAAATTGATGAAAAAAAGGATTAAAAGGAGGAATATTTTTTCATTTTCCTGTTACAAAAGTTAATAAGCAAAGCCCATCTTTCTATAAATTTGTCTTCTTGGGGATTACATATACTTCTGTTTTATAAGTCAGTTTAGTTAACTGTGCAATTTCCAATGCTTTCATCAAGCAATTGATTGTAATAAGAGGGGTTTCGCTTTTCCAATACTGGCCAATACACAATATTGTGGTGATCTATAAGTTTGTAATCAGCTGAGTACCTAATTCAGTTTTAATTGGATTCCATTTG
Organism: Podarcis erhardii; assembly: GCF_964252035.2. NCBI lineage: Eukaryota > Metazoa > Chordata > Lepidosauria > Squamata > Lacertidae > Podarcis > Podarcis erhardii. The sequence continues at coordinate 75,991,083 of NC_138499.1, read as the reverse complement.
TTTACCAAAATATGCCTACATGATTTGCTACCAAAGTCTGAAGAACAGGGATCTTTTTTTAAAAAATGAACACCCACAGTCTTACACATGCAGTGAACAAATGATTGGACTTTACTTGTGATTGTGTTATCATAGAATCATAGAATTGCGGAGTTGTAAGGGATCCTGAGGGTGATCTAGTCCAATCCCCTGCAATGCAGGACTATGAAGCTTGATGGAAAACCTGTAGGATCAATCCATAAAACTGATGGATGAGCCATAAAGGACACCGTCCGGCATTGTTTGACTGTGTGCCGTGTGACAGCCTCACAATTAGCAGAGTATCAGCTTATAGCGCTGCTCCTTCTAACAAGGAAGCAACTTTGAGGTCAGAGTTACACACAGAAGGCAATAAGCACTCATGAACACTATAAAGATTGAGTTTTACTTGACAGGTTATAAAAGCATAATTGGTAGCAAATACAGTTCGGGTTGCGAACATGATCCGTGCGGGAGGCATGTTCGCAGCCTGCAGCATTCGCAACCCGCAATGCCACGTCTGCGCATGCATGGGTCGCAATCTGGTGCTTCTGCGTATGGACAAAGTGTGATTTAGTGCTTTTGTGCATGCACGAGCGCCGAAACTCAGAAGTAACCTGTTCCGGTACTTCTGGGTTCGGCACGGTGTGCAACCTGTAACCCGAGGTATGACTGTATATACAACCATTTACCACAGCTGTGGTAAAGGCATACTTAGAGTTCATCAAGAGTCCAAGCCTCTCTCTCTGCTGCAAGTCCCAAGCAAAAGAACAACAAGTTACACAAAATGTTGTTGTCAGGTCCTTCTTGTGGAAACTGTGCATGTCCAAAAACCACACTCTAACCAACTGAGCTATCCAGGCTAAGTCTCCTAAGTTAAATCTTGTTTGATTCCATTGTTACCTGTACTACTGATTTGTATGGAAGCCTGCCTTGGCCAAGAACAGCCTTATCAGCAACCAGATCTAAGAGGTAGGTGTTCTCCATCCCATAGTTTACGTAGTCAAGGAATGTGCCTTAGACAGTTTGAAACCTTTCTTTGCATTCTCAACCTTCCAAGGGCACAAGACTTCTGACAGAGACCTTGATAGGACAACCCTCTGACCTTCAATATCACATGAAAACCACTCTGTGTAACATGTTGAACTCACTGCTTGTGCTCAGGGGCAGTCTCTACCAAGCAACATCATTAGTATGAGTGTCGGTGCCACCCTGGGAAAATACTCAGATTCAGTCAAATAAAAAATCAGGGGGAAATTCTCAGAACCCTGTCTGTCCTACACTATCCCAACCTTAGATCTCATCCCCCCCCCCTCAATCTTTAATGTTTCTCATTGTTCACAGCCATGAAGGAACAGTGCAAAATCAGCTATGAGTCCTTCAATAAATGCAGACAGACCTCCCCAGGGGGTGGAGTCACTGGAATCATAGAATCATAGAATCATAGAGTTGGAAGAGACCACAAGGGCCATCGAGTCCAACCCCCTGCCAAGCAGGAACACCATCAGAGCACTCCTGACATATGGTTGTCAAGCCTCTGCTTAAAGACCTCCAAAGAAGGAGATTCCACCACACTCCTTGGCAGCAAATTCCACTGTCGAACAGCTCTTACTGTCAGGAAGTTCTTCCTAATGGAAGAGAAGGCCCTGCCTGCTTAATTCTTCAGATGACTCCTGAAACCCCTTCCTCCATAATTTAGCCAGAAGGGCAGATTGGGAGCTGCCTAGGACCTTGACTTGATTCCACTTCCCCTCCAAGCCCAGCAGGGTACTGACAGTATTATAAGGGCATCTCTTCCCTAAACTGTGGGACAAGTCAGACCATACATTTTTCATCACTAAGTAATCTGAGCCTTGCCTGAGTACATGTTGACTTGGAAAAACTTAGTTTGCAGCACCGACTGATCATGGGACAATGTTAGCTTCCTCCGCTGTTGTGCTGATATTGGCATATTTGCTGATCAAGTGCCTGGTGTGCAGTTTTACAGTCTTATGTTATGTACCACCATGCAAGAACATATGTAACACACAATAGTCACAATTAGGTCACATGGACAAAACTATAGCCTGTGAATTACACTGCAGCAACTAATCTAGCAAGTCAGCACTGGTTCCTCTCTCCCTTAATCAGTTTTGAATACCAAACCCGGACATGGAGGTAGGAAGTGGTGTCATGGTCATGAATCTGAACAAGTCCATAGGCTTGTTAATAAGAGCCACTGCACTAGGTGGCCTGACCACATTCTGTTTTGAACTGAATATTCTTACTGTCACTTTCTGCCATCAAATAACATCTGCCACCCAAATTGCTGCCTTGCTAATAATATATAATTTATCAGTGCAACAAAAGCAGCTGTGTGTTATTTTAGGCAGTGGGTCTAAAATAATGAACTCCTGGAAGGTGCATCTTTTGTTTGCAGGGAGGGAAAGATTAATTATTGATTCATCTGATCAGGTCTTTTGCAAGCACTTATTTAATTTTAGAACAAACAGTACTGGGCCATTAATAGGAACAATAGGACATTGTTTCGTTGCTTCAATTAAAGCAAAGCATTGAATAAATGCTTGGGGAATCTCACACAGAATAACTGGTGAAGAGTAAGGTTTAAGATTTAAAGTTTTAAAACTTACTGTATGCATTAAGTGCCTCTGAAAATTGTTAGGATATTCACAAAGTGAGACTCTGGATTACAGAGAACTTGTACAAGAACACATCTGTGTGAATAACTTAGTCCAATGGGGATGTGTGCGTAGATATCAACATGACCTGTAACCCTATGTTGACCACATAGTGACCAACAGCAAGGCTGTATAATATGGTTTCATAACCACCTAATGGTGTTGCCTGCCTGCTCTGGTGATTTATATTGTGGTTATCCAGTGAACAGCCTTTTACCATGGGCTGGCGGTGCCAAGAGGATGATAAGCCTGGGGGGAATTCCGAATGGGGAGAGGATGAGCCCAGGAAAAGAGTCCTGTGGGTTGCGTACCAGACACCAAATGGTACGTCTGCTGGATGATCAATCCAGGGGTCGAAACCAGTGTCAAGGAGGCCCTGTGACATACATCAAAAAGGTGCCACCTCTCCAAGATCTCCGACTCAAGGAATGCTATGGCCCTAGTCCTTACCTGGGCATTGGGACAGAAACACCCTCTCCAGGACCCCTAGAGCACAATTCCTGGAGGGCAGGACACCTTTAGCAGAGTAGCTCCAGCTATTTGTACACCCTCCCCCTAGAAATAAGTCATGTGTCCATGCATTACTCAGAGTAAATGAGTAAATTGAAATAAATGAACTAACCTAGTTGTGGTCATTAACTTCAGTGGGTCTTCTCTGAATAAAACTTAGTTGAATACCATGCTACATGTTCTTGGCACTTGCTGAAAATCTTCATTTTAACCAAAACTTTATGTGGGTCAGGCTTACTGCTGATTACTGGCACTATGTGAAATTATTACATTTTGTTTTGGTTTTAGGCTATTTTATTATGCGTTGCTCTTCTCTTTTGTGCACTGCTTTATATATATATTTTAATTAACAAATGTATACACCCCTCCATAAAATAAGAAATAAATGAGGTTTTAATACACAGCCATCAGTGTCTATGTTTTATGTGTGTACTTTTTTTTTTTCATTCTACAATTTCTGGCCAAAAGGGTTTGGCAGGTATTTGAAAGAAAACAAAAACCTATACAACCAGTTTGACCAGAGATCCTAGCAGGAAAGGTAAACGGGAACATGTAGGCCACTGACAATGATGATTTGATCATATAGATCCTTGAGATTTGAAGGTGGCATCATTTGCACATAGCCTAGGCAGCCAAGTCATTTTATGCCTGGATAGAGGGGGAACTGTCAGACTGTTCTGCTTGTTCTCTCAACAATCAAAAGTCAGCCACTGTATCTGCACATAGCCCAGATGCAAACAAAAGAACAGTTTAGCTTGTTCCTAGCACTGTAAAAGATGTCATAGCTAATAAGGTGCAGTGTTTAGGAGACTAAGAGCTGAATTGAGACCTCACAGGTTCAAATGTGACCTCAACCAAAACCACAGCTGGTGGCCATAGGTAATAGCTCTCAGAAGCAGTTCCTGTCTCCAATATGTGGCATGATAATGCTGACCTAACTTTCATTCCTGTAAGGATTACAAGGCGAATGCATGAGAAATGCTTTAAACATGTGAAAAAATAAATGTGAAGTAGGATTGTTGACAGCAATAGCAGAAGTTGTAAAAACTGGATAATTACTGCAAACAGTTTGACCATATGGACCTCTGTGCTCCCAAAGATCTGCTGTACAGGCTTTGCTCAGGGATCCTTCTCTATGTGGAGTTCAAATATTTTGGTTAGTGAATTCTCCGTGGTGTGGAGTGCTGCAGTGCTGGAAGCAGCTACCCAGGGCAGCCTGCCAGACTACTTCATCATTAGCACTTACGAAAGTTTTTACTTTGCACCAAAGCCTATCGCCTTTCAAACAATTTTAATTTGAAACATTGCATTCTGGTTTTATTGCTTTGCACTGTTGTTTTATATTGCCTGAGTGGTTTAATCTCTCAGTCGGGCAGCACCTTGAGTGATTTTAGCAGAATGGCGATGAATGCATATTCTAAAGAAAGAAAATGTTTGTGAGCGAATGCAAAATCAGCATCCGTATGTCTGTCTCTCTCAGCAAACGACAGTCACAACTTTAAGCCTATTCATGCTGACATTCAGCCACAACTATTGTGTGGATCCCAATAATAGAGCTCTAGAGCTCTTTTGGGGTGATCTACTACCTATATCATTTTTTTTGAATATTTACTCCTAGTGCTCAGCCAGCACTAGGCAGAAAAGGCACGCAGTCAGCATTCAAGAAAAGGCATGCAGTCAGCATTCAAGAACACTGAGTTTAGGAATAAGTTTTCAGTACCAGAACTGAATGGGACTCACATGGTTTTCACACAGAAACCCACCTCTGATTAACTCTTTTTCCATCTTGGCATGCTAATTTCTGTGGAGGGAAGTTGTGTTTTTGTTTTGTTGTTAAACAACTGGGAGTCAGAATCCTATGTTAAATCTTACTGGTAATCACCCAGAGATCCACTAGTAAAAATTCATCAACTTTCTGCCTACCCTTGATTTACCTAGTCTCTAATGCCTTGTATGGTTGCAGAGTCAAGAGAAGGAGCTTTCAAAACTGATTTAAAATCTGATTCAAAACTGAAGCACTTAAAATGAGGTCCAGATGGCAACCCTAACTCAGTGGATTCAACTCATACAATGTTTTGAAAACAAAATGGCCCCTGAAACTGATCCAAATACTGAAACATATTTCAGAGAATGGGGGAAAGCCCTATTCAGCAACTAATTGCTAATAAGAGGCATATTTTGAATGGAGCAAGGCAGCTATATTGGCTCTGCCTGGCCAACCAACAAGAGTCTTTTTGAGACATGGGCAAAGGATGTTCTCAATTTCTCCTGCCAACAGTTTGGGATTGTTTGAACCTCTCAGTTTGGGTTACTCTCAGTTTCTCATTTTACCAGTCATGAGTTCAGTTCCCCACATTTCTGTATCAGTCTGTTAATTCTTTTTAAAAGTTCTTATGAAAATTTGTCAGCAAGTATTTAATAACATGTATTTTAATGCAGGTTTGTATGATATGCACACTTGCAAACAATTTCCCCCAACATAATGCATTTAAATATGTTTTTTTGCACTAAAATATGCATTTTAATGCATACTTTCCCCCAACATACTTTTTTTTTGTACACAATGTTTGCGATGGAGAATTGCATCACAAAATTCAGAGAAGTGACAATCTTGAAGGATAGAAGTGTTTCGGTCTGCGTATTACTTCGGAAAGAGTAAATTAGGCAGATTCACATTAGAATTTGAACTGAGATGAATTTCTGCCTGATCCCTACCACAGTGAATGCCAACAGGCTTAAGAAAAACTCTCCCTTGTACATTCCAGGAACTTACTCTCATTTGCCTGTGTCTTGTTGTCTCACACATGGGACTCAGCAGCTGTGGAAAACCAGGAGAGCACCAAATCATGTTTTTTCATTTGTAGAATCATCCCTTTGGAACTACATTCCAAGGGAACTCCAGCTGGTCTGCTTCCCCTATGTTTTCCAGCATCAGCTGGGGGAAGGGAATGTTTGTTTTCTATGGCTCTCTGCAGACTACCACTGAATTATGCTTTTATTGTCTGGTTTAATGGTTGATGGCGGTGGCGAGTTCTCCATTGGTTGTATTCCATTTGGATTGTTTTTAAATCAACACTTACAAATTATTTCTCCTTATTGTTGCAAATTGCCTAGAGCACTTTGGTAACAGCTTAATTGATTGATTGGGAGGGGGGAAACCAAATAAATGAGGCTAGAGGGCTGACCATGGAGTCCGTGGAAGTTCTTAGTGAGGAGAAGGGGAAAGTGCTTTTTTGCCAGCATAGAAATTCAGGGAACAGATGTGGAGATGTGCAACATTTTGGAGTCCTTTGAGATCAAGTGCAGTGCTGGGGAAGGGAAGATGCATGAAGCACACCAGGGAGCTCTCTGCCTTTCAGTTGGCTGTGCCAGGTCTATGAGAAGCTCCCTAGAGTAGAGGGTCATTTACAACAAATGTAGCTAACACCAGGCAAGGTGAAGTAAAAGGCAGAAAAGAGATCAATTTCTTCTCACTTCCAGAAAATGAAGAAACATTTCAGATTGCTAGAAGAACACTTGTTGTTAATTGCCTCTATTGATTGCTTGAGTTTGGTTGCATTCCGGATTGCCCCCTGGCACTCTGTTGCACTGTAAAATGAGACATCCTTTGATTCATGAATTCTTAAATTGAATCTGAACCCAGCATTTTCAAACATTTAGGCCCCTGTGCACAGACCCACAGCTTAGCCCATGTTATTTAACTTCCTCTCACCACGTTAACTAATAAATCTTGCTGCTTCTTAGCAGGGTTTGCCAATGAAAGGAACCGTTACACAGAGCTAATTTTTCATTCCCCCTTCCTCTCTCCTTCCCTCAAGAATGTTTTATCCTAAAGAGGGATGTCTAGAACAAAAGAGTAAGGACAAACGGACATTCAGAAATGACATTCATTTGTGACCATTATTGACTTGAAGCTTGAATTATTGGTCACATCTGCATCGTGCATTGAAATCCCCTGCAAAGAATCCTGGGTACTGTAGTTAGTTAGATGTGAGGATTTAGGTTTTAATCCATTCTTACTATTTTACTAGCAAAATGCCCATGATAAATAGGTGTGGGTGTGTTAGAACTCATATTTCAAGTCCTCTGGACCTCTAACGATACAGAATTGCTCTGCACTTCCTGTCAATAGGTGTTGAGAGGCAGAGGGTGCTCTTATCAGCATGGCAGCCATCAAATGCAGCAGTTTTCCTCCACTGCCCAACCGTCATCATTGAGAATCGCGTTTGCAAATCTGCATTGCCCTGCAGATTCTTTCCTAAGGCCTGACTAGAAATGAAGCAAGAGATGCATGCATGAATGCATTTTTCATCTCTCTTTCTTATTCATATATGTGTTGAAAGTACTTGTAGGTTGTCAATTCAGATTGAGCCAAGGCATGAACAAATGGGGGGGGGGGATAACCCTTTGGAACCAAACTGTGGGGAATTCAGAGCAGGGAAACAAATAGGTCCCTTGCAACTACAGTGTCAGGAATGTCCCTTCCCAGAGCGACAGCGAGGACTCTGAAGGGGAGGTGTGGCAGGCTGGGGGAAATAGAGGCTTCCTTCCTTCCCATACTGAGAGTGATGCAAGACCCTCCCATCCTGGAATGCAGGCTGTAAATTCCTAAGATAGTGTAGGTCAGACAGAGGCAGGTTCAGAGGAACTGCAGCCTTTAGACATCACTCTCAGGGGGGTGGAGATGGCTCCAGAGGGAGATGGACAAACTGTCCCCATGGACACGGCAAAGGAGTAGGGTCCAGGCTTGGCGTCAGTGCAACAGGAGGAGGGGTGGATGATGGAGGATATCCTGTTGGAGGAGGACCCGCCCTTTAGTGAGCTCAATGTCATCTTCGGCAGATGATTGAGCTGTGAGCTCAGACTGAAACTACTGTGTAACTACTAATAAATCTAAGTGCAATTAAACCTCCAGCTTGCCTTGTTCTTGGTGTGAAGGGGACATCTGTAATCCTGACATACACACACAAAGGTTGGAGGTGCGTTCATGTACAGTGGTACCTCGGGTTACAGACGCTTCAGGTTACAGATGCTTCAGGTTACAGACTCCGCTAACCCAGAAACAGTACCTCAGGTTAAGAACTTTGCTTCAGGATGAGAACAGAAATTGCATGGCGGCAGCGGGAGGCCCCATTAGCTAAAGTGGTACCTCGGGTTAAGAACGGTTTCAGGTGAAGAACGGACCTCCAGAATGAATTAAGTTCTTAACCCGAGGTATATTTCCAGTGTCACATCTATTTTGACTCAGCCAGCATTACTCCCATTTTCTTCCAGAAGCAGCCTGATTTTTATCAGGGATGTAATGTATAGGGGTCCATTCTTTTCCTCCAGCATCATGGGCCCCTCACCTAGAGCTGCAATTAGATGCAGAAGGAGATACATATTGTGACCCTCAATCCGAACAGAGCTGCTTTTTGATGAAGCAAGTTACACTGGGGTTTCCAATCAAAGCCATGCAATGTACCATGTGACATCACATGGCATCACATGACAATGTTGAGAAGTAGTTTATTTTCCTTATTTGCATGTCAAGAGCCTAAGGCAGATGCAAAAGATGGCAGAGCTTGTATACTTGTAAAAATTGCATGGAAGAGGTAATGAGGCCAGGGAAAGCTCGTCACAACTTGCCAGTATTCCCTTTTCTACACAGCTACCGAAGGCACAGGAGCCCTGCATATATCTACTCCTGGTTACCCTTGTGCAGTATTTCATTTGTGCTTTAAGGTCAGGGTACATACTACTGTGTCATGAGAAACTAAATTAAGTAAATCTCCCAGAGGTCTAAAGCATCCATCCACAAAAGTGGCTGCCTGCTGCGTCTATGTATGACTCACTGTTCTGACTTTGCCTCCTTCCAATCAGACTTTTCAGAGACATGGGTAATTCTGACACATGCCTGCCACCAGCAGGTTCGATTGGATCCCAAAACACAGTTGCAGAAGAATATTCTACACAAGTCCCTGCTTTGGGCTTGCCTTCTGACAATGAAGAGGCACTCCAAGAAGAGACGTGGAGTTCTCCAAACAGAAATAACGTTCACTCATTCACACTCAAAAGGTCAATCTTTCTGAGCATAAGAATAATTCGCACCTCCACTTTTTAATAAAGGTGCCTTTGTTCTTGTAGGTGTAGGAAATGCTGCAATAATTGAACAGTTTTACTATACCAGTATTCACTCTATATCTAACATCCAGAGAGATACAAATTTTATCTGTGTGGGCGGGGGAAGGCAAAGAGCCCTTCAGATCATTAGAGCCTTTCCAAATTCAGTGGGGCATCATTAAGATACCAAATAAACTGAACCGTTCGTGTCACATCCACACTCCCTGGAAGGTAATTTAAAAGTGATTTCACACTGGCTACTCTTAACTCCCTTGCCCACAGTTCAGAGCAGCAGCTGCATATTTGCCTAGGCTTGTTGACTACAGTGGGAGTTTGGAATGTGCATGCCTTACAAAATGAGGGTATGTGTGTTCTGCAATCCAGATTTTCCACTTCATTACATGCATTATTTCCCCCTGCATATAAACAGGCTGCCCATGATTATTTGACCATCTCTGATGCTCCCTGCAACTTGCCCCAGCTTGGGGTTGACATTTCCTTCAGAGATTGGCCGTAACAAATGTTTACTGAGATGCCAAAGATATGTTTAATTGTGTGGATCCACACGGTGCAAGTTTCTTTTAAGCAAATTGGATCGGGCAAGACAATTTATTTTTTAAAAAGAAATCAAGAGTTATGGCACGAGTGACAAACATATCAAGAGAAAAGAAAGCCACTGATGACACAAAGGCACTACGGAGAATCTGGGTGTCAATAGGGTAACTCTAGCAAGAGCTCAGCTTCTGTTGGGGGCACAAGGGAGATGCTCTGTGGGCAAAGGGGATTAAAGAAGGTTTTGAGAAGTTGTAATATAGCAAGGTCCCTTCATGGATCACTGCCTTGCCGTGGGGAAGGGGCTTGAATAACTCAGAGAAGCTATGAGCTATGCCGTGCAGGGCCACTCAAGATGGACAGGTCATAGTGGAGAGTTTTGACCAAACGTGATCCACCTGGAGCAGGAACCGGCAAGCCACTCCAGTATCCCTGCCAAGAAAACTTCATGGACAAAGACAACAGGCATATAAAAGTTATGACGCTGGAAGATGAGCCCCTCAGGTCAGAAGGCATCCAACATGCTACTGAGGAAGAGCGGAGGACAAGTACAAGTAGATTCAGAGCTGATGAAGCGGCTGGACCAAAGCCGAAAGGACGCTCAGTTGTGGATATGCCTGGAAGCAAAAGGAAAGTCCAATGCTGTAAAGAAAAATATTGCATAGGAACCTGGAATGTAAGAACCATGAACCTGGGTAAGTTGGATGTGGTCAAAAATGAGATGGCAAGAATAAATATTGACATCCTGGGCATCAGTGAACTAAAATGGATGGGAATGGGCGAATTCAGTTCGGATGACCATCATATCTACTACTGTGGGCAAGAATCCCGTAAAAGAAATGGAGTGGCCGTCATAGTCAACAAAAGAGTGGCAAAAGCTGTACTGGGATGCAATCTCAAAAATGATAGAATGATCTCGATACGAATCCAAGGCAGACCTTTTAACATCACAGTAATCCAAGTTTATGCACCAACCACTGGTGCTGAAGAAACTGAAATTGACCAATTCTATGAAGACTTACAACACCTTATAGAAATGACACCAAAGAAGGATGTTCTTCTCATTATAGGGGATTGGAATGCTAAAGTAGAGAGTCAAGAGATAAAAGGAACAACTGGCAAGTTTGGCCTTGGAGTTCAAAACGAAGCAGGGCAAAGGCTAATAGAGTTCTGCCAAGAGAACAAGCTGGCCATCACAAACACTCTTTTCCAACAACACAAGAGACGACTCTACACATGGACATCACCAGATGGGCAGCATTGAAATCAGATTGATTATATTCTCTGCAGCCAAAGATGGAGAAGCTCTATACAGTCAGCAAAAACAAGACCTGGAGCTGACTGTGGCTCAGATCATCAGCTTCTTATAGCAAAAGTCAAGCTTAAACTGAAGAAAGTAGGAAAAACCACTGGGCCGGTAAGATACAATCTAAGTCAAATCCCTTATGAATACACAGTGGAAGTGAGGAACAGGTTTAAGGATTTAGATTTGGTGGACAGAGTGCCTGAAGAACTATGGATGGAGGCTCGTAACATTATATAGGAGGCAGCAACTAAAACCATCCCAATGAAAAGGAAATGCAAGAAAGCAAAGTGGCTGTCCAACGAGGCCTTACAAACAGTGGGGGAGAGAAGGCAAGCAAAATGTGAGGGAGATAGTGAAAGATACAGGAAATTGAATGCAGATTTCCAAAGAATAGCAAGGAGAGACAAGAAGGCCTTCTTAAACGAGCAATGCAAAGAAATAGAGGAAAACAATAGAATGGGAAAAACCAGAGATCTGTTCAAGAAAATTGGAGATATGAAAGAAACATTTCGTACAAAGATTACCATAATAAAAGACAAAAGTGGAAAGGACCTAACAGAAGCAGAAGACATCAAGAAGAGGTGGCAAGAATACACAGAGGAACTATACCAGAAAGAAATGGATGTCTCGTATACCCCAGGCAGTGTGGTTGCTGACCTTGAGCCAGAACAAGTGAAATCTGTAATGATCGAATGGGCCAGGGATGTGGGGCAAAATATCATGGTGGTGGATTGGGAGAAATTGTGGGAAAAGGGAATCAAATTTACAGCTTGTAATGTATGAAGAGAAAATTTGATGAAAATGATGTACAGATGGTATTTAACACCAGTGAAGTTAGCAAGAATGTATCGTACTCATGATAATAAATGCTGGAAATGTAGAGAAAAAGAAGGAACCTTTTACCACATGTGGTGAACGTGCCCCAAGATAAAAGACTTCTGGGAAAGGATTTATAATGAATTGAAAAAAGTGTTGAAAAACACATTTATTAAAAAACGAAAAGCCTTTTTACTTGGTATAGTGGGGGGTGAAATCCCCAAAAAGGATGTTACTTTTTTCTGTATGCCGCAACAGCTGCGAGAATATTGTTAGCGAAGAATTGGAAGAAACAAGATTTACCAACTATCGAAGAATGGCAGATGAAGATGATGGACTATATGAAACTTGCCGAACTGACTGGGAGACTCCGAGACCAGAGAGAAGAGACGGTGGAAGAAGACTGGAAGAAGTTTAAGGAATATTTGAAAAAAATATGTTAATATTTAAACCTCAGAATAGCTTTGGAAGTAGATATAGGCTGTAGGGTTAGAAGTAGATGATAGGGTGTTTTAAAATAGTATTATTTGTAAGTGATAAAATGTGAAGTTATTTTAAGTGTGATAAAAAAAGATGGTTAGAAATTATGATATATGTAAGCTGCTAAAGATGAAGTAAAATGAAAATCAGATAGGTGGGACTTGGGGAAGCCCACTTAACAATGTTTAGAAAAATAAGGATATGACAAGAATTTGTTTGTATTGTTTGTCTTTTCTGTTTGTGTTTTTTATTTGTGTTACAAAATGAATTTTAAAAAAAATTGGGGGGGAGAGAGAAATGCAGTGGGACTTATGCATAGGACACCGGGCTTTCCAAGTATCAAGGAAGGAAAATGGTGGCTTATGGGTTCGTAGTGGCCCCCATAAGATTGGTGTTTGACTCAGAGATTTTCCTACCCCATTTTCACAGTTTTGAAGCCAACAAATAAAATCAAACATATTAATGAGCAAAAAAAACTGTTGTAAAAAATAAAGTGGCTGAACAAATGTTGTTGACCTATTTATCTAAAGAGGCAACTAGGTATATCAACTAGAAGACATATATCCCATTGCTGCCTTGGTTGACAATATTTACAAGTCATTGTTTGGGATAGGGGGTGGGTGGGGTACAGTTACATTAAGGGAATATATTACGACTGGTAAATGGAATATGTTGTTCACAGAGAGTATGAATTCTGGAGCACCAAAAGCCAGTTTTAAAATACTTCCTCTATGGCTGAATAGATTTAATTTGGATTTCTAGGTAGCTGAACAGATAATGGAACTAGTTTCTTATTGTGACATATTTATGACTATTCCATTTGGTTACAAAGCAAATGCAGTTGTCAAGCTAGTCGGAGCCAAAGAGAGTTTTAAAGTGTAGTTGTCTATATCCAATGTTCCATAAGTGAATAGCTGTGTAAAATATGTACGCTTTGCCAGTAGCAATGAACTTCAAAGCTGGTGTAGTTTATAAATACATCAAAACCCTAACTTTAATATTTCCCCCTTAAGGAGATTAATTTTCTCTCATGCGCCATGATCAAGGATTAATAGAATTCTGCATTTCTCTATTTTAAAAGGGAGACATATGAATGCAAGCTGATTGCCATGTCATAAAAGTAGCTGCAGCAGAAGCATAATGTGTGCCTTGGGTGTATTACAAACAGCTGAATGCAGATTGTAAACTCTCCGGGCAGCGAATCTGGCCGGTCTTGCACAAGCACATTCACCGCTTGGCATCCTGAAGAAATGACTTGTATATTTGAATGGGGCATCACAGCTATAACACAGCAGGGAGACCTTGCAAATCACCTGAAATGTAATGCTTTTCTAACAGAGTCCACTCAGTCATTTAGGCCTTGCCTATACATGCAGCAGAATGGAATCGTACAACCTGGAGGTGGCTCAAGTAACTGTAAAGGAAGAATAGATGCTCTTTGCACATGTGGATGTGTGTGAGGGATTCCCAGATGGGTTTAGTTTTTGTTTTAGTTTTAGGGGATGAGGTGCTCACTCAGGTTTTGATGCCCTAAAAGTTTCTGATCTCATGGCAGAACTCAACAAAGACAGGTTCATAAACAACTTCCTCTTTGTTAGTAATGCTGAACAGAGGTACAGCTATCTTGCAGCATGGCAAAGCAGCCCATGCAGCAATTTATTTGCTGCAGCATGTATGCTCACAGTGGCAGAGCCATGCCCAGTGGGATTAAACCACACCTATCAGGCAGAAATGGAGCGTGCTGTATCCGTACATATTAGCATAGAGCCCTTGGAAGGGTGGTGAACTTGGCCCTTAAGCTGAAAAATGGTCCCGGTCTTAAAAGTACTGGTACATTTAGTATAGGGATGTGGGTGGCGCTGTGGGTTAAACCACAGAGCCTAGGACTTGCCAATCAGAAGGTCGGTGGTTCGAATCCCCGCAACGGGGTGAGCTCCCTTTGCTTGGTCCCTGCTCCTGCCAACCTAGCAGTTTGAAAGCACGTCAAAGTGCAAGTAGATAAATAGGTACCACTCCGGTGGGAAGGTACACAGCATTTCCGTGCACTGCTCTGGTTCGCCAGAAGCTGCTTAGTCATGCTGGCCACATGACCCGGAAGCTGTACGCCGGCTCCCTTGACCAATAAAGCGAGATGAGCACTGCAACCCCAGAGTCGGTCACGACTGGACCTAATGGTCAGGGGTCCCTTTACCTTTTACATTTAGTATATCACACGTTTGTATTTGGCTAATATATTTCTCATGGTAGATTTGTAGTTTTCTTTATTGTTATGCACCAGTTGCTTCCCATGAGGAAACATGCTACTTACTACAAGTGAAAGATCTTTGGATCCTCAGCTATAAAGCTTTGTCTCCCTTCTATTCTGGACTGCAAAGGAGTATGTATTTATTGGGCCAACGCTGAGAAGCAGAATTGCACAGAAAGCAGAACAGATAGCAAGAAAAGTATAAAGCTGGATAAGAATAAGAATCATACTGCAAGACTTACATTGTTTATTTATTATTCACTTAAAAGATTTATAGCCCCTCTTTCCTCAATATTGATACTGAGGTAGGGTACAACACAAAATAAACTGCCCAGTAAACTTATACATAAACATCAATAAAAACAATAAACAAACTCAGCAAAAAGATGCATTAAAAAGAATAAAAAGCAGGGCTAGTTGGGGTTTTTTAAAACAACAACAACCCTACTTTGCTTAAACAAACAAATAAATTTCCATGTTGTATGTAGAGTATTTAAAGAGCAGTCAGAAGATGACACTCTCTCTCTCTCTCTCTCTCTCTCTCTCTCTCTCTCTCTCACACACACACACACACACACACACACACACCAAGCACCAAAAACAAAACAAAACACAGGAGAAGAGTTTGAAAATTTGTCAACTAGCCCCACACCTCACCACTGGCACATGTAATGGCTATGCCCCCTGCCAATTGGTGTGTGAAGGTGCTCTACAGGTGTATGCTCATGAATTTAGGGGGGATTGTGCCCCATCGACATCCCAATTTGCATAGAGCTATTGTACACACATTTGTGCATATCATTTGCAATCAATAATTTACTCAATACATTTCCCATTGACGCTTTATGAGTCATGTATACACCTTTATGCACCAGTCAAACATGGAAAGTATATGCACTGTAAAGGTAAAGGTAAAGGACCCCTGGATGGTTTAGTCCAGTCAAAGGTGACTATGGGGTTGCGGAGCTCATCTCACTTTCAGGCCGAGGGAGCTGGTGTTTGTCCACAGACAGCTTCGTGGGTCATGTGGCCAGCATGACTAAACCAGATCTGCCACAACGGAACACCATGACGGAAGCAAGAACACACGGAAACACCATTTACCTTCCCGCCACAGCGGTACCTATTTATCTATTTGCACTGGTGTGCTTTCAAACTGCTAGGTTGCCAGGAGCTGGAACAGAGCAACAGGATCTCACCCCGTCGCAGAGATGCAAATCACTGGCATTCGGATCAGCAAGCCCAAGAGGTTCAGTGATTTAGACCACAGTGCCACCCACGCTGTACACATCAACAGCAAGGGGAAAAACTGGTCTATGCAGTCTCACAACCCTTCTCACATGGGATAGTCATACATGAAATGATGGACTGCAAGAAGATCAAACCTATCCATTCTTAAGGAAATCAGCCCTGAGTGCTCACTGGAAGGACAGATCCTGAAGCTGAGACTCCAATACTTTGGCCACCTCATGAGAAGAGAAGACTCCCTGGAAAAGACCCTGATGTTGGGAAAGACTGAGGGCACAAGGAGAAGGGGACGACAGAGGACGAGAGGGTTGGATAGTGTAATCGAAGCTACCAGCATGAGTTTGACCAAACTGCGGGAGGAAGTGGAAGACAGGAGTGCCTGGCGTGCTCTGGTCCATGGGGTCACGAAGAGTCGGACACGACTAAATGACTAAACAACAACAACAATATATTCAGAAACCTCAACATTGCCCTTAGGTGTGCATTAAGCACACACAGCTCCAACTGTCCCTATTTTCTGTCCCTGCTAACTCACTGTGTCTATTTTGCCTTCTGGTGAAAAGTTGGTGATGTTTTTCGAAATGTGGTCGGTGTTGCATACCAAAAGGCTGTTAACAAATCCATATTGAGTGATCTTGCATACACACTCCATTGCCTGGCACTGCTAATTTCTTGAGGGTTGCTGTGCTTTTCTGACTTTCTTCAGATAGGCTGCTTACTGCAAGCAACTGCCTCGAGGCATTGCTTGTTGCTTACCAGAGCTGCTGACTTGAATATCCAATTGCTATCTTAACATGCCTAGGAGGACAAACCATCTCCATCCCTGGCAAACATTTAGTCAAGCCTCATCTCAAAAGCAGCAAATTGACCAAACAATATAAAAAATGGAAAAGGGCAAGATGCAGGCTGGGCTTGGCATATCATTTGCAATCAATAATTTACTCAATACATTTCCCATTGACGCTTTATGAGTCATGTATACACACTGAAATGTTCACAGCTATATTCAATCCAAGAATAATGTTTCGAGTGACTCATAGACTGATCAGCTTATGACGGTCAGCAAATTATGGTTACTGCATTGTTATGAGATCAGGGGAACCAGACACCCCCCCCCATTCTTTGAACTAGTAAGTGCTAGGATTTAATCAAGCATCCTGAACCCATGGATACAGCAAGGGTTAAAATAGAAGCCAGGCACGTTTCCTGATGAGGCAATGGCCTAGGGTGGTGTCTGGAACGTGGCTCACCAGAGGGAAGAGTAAGAGTCAGAAATTGAACAAAGTGAAAGAGGGACCGACTCTGCAGATGAGAGCTGGCTGACAGAGTCAAGAAAGGGCAGTTCGACAATCATAATCATAATCATAATTTATTATTTGTACCCCGCCCATCTGGCAGGGTTTCCCCTGGGCGGCTTCCAACAAAGATTAAACAATACATGAAAATGTCACACATTAAAAACTTCCCTGAACAGGGATGTCTTCTAAATGTCAGGTAGTTGTTTATCTCTTTGATATCTGATGGGAGGGTGTTCCACAGGGCGGGTGCCACTACCGAGAAGGCCCTCTGCCTGGTTCCCTGTAGCTTTGCTTCTCGCAGTGAGGGAACCGCCAGAAGGCCCTCGGCATGGGACCTCCGGGACAGAATGATGGGGGTGGAGATGCTCCTTCAGGTATACTGGGCCAAGGCCGTTTAGGGCGTTAAAGGTCAACACCAACACGTTGAATTGTGCTTGGAAAGACACTGTTAGCTCTCAAAAAGAGGAAGAGTTGGAAGGCAGCCAGAGCATTGAGACTATGTCAAGTGAAAGTGGGGAGGGTGAAGGCCAGCCTCTCAGTCCCCATTCAAGGAAACTGGATAAGATCAGAGCACAATGGAAGGGCAAGAGGAGAAGGGTGGGAGTTTTGTTTTTTTTTTTAAAATGATATTTATTCAAATTTTCAAGCTACAAAAACATTAAAAACATCAAAAAACAAAAAACAAAGTGGGGAAAAAACAATAACAGAAAAAAGAAGAAAAAAGAGCGGGGGAGAAAGAAAAGAGAAAGAAAAAAAAATATAAATTCACAGTGGCTTCATTTCATTATCTTGTGTCTTAGACCTCCTCATATCTCCCTTTTGGATTCCAATTTAATCATTATTTCAGCAAATTCTTCCCATATCTATATAAAAAAATAGTTTATCTTAACAGTCTATCTCAAATTTATCAATATTATCTTTAACTTTATCTTTACTTTCCAAACCATAAACCTTAAAATATAATAGATTATATTTATACTTATTGCCTTCAAGTCTTTCTGCTAAAGCCAATTATTTCCTTTCCGCCTCAATCTATTATTTCATTAATATTACTCAGAAATAACCAAATATATAAAATAAAGTTCTCTTCTAATTTTGTCCATCGTCCCTTTCTTCCTGGTTTCGGGTTGCGTCCGTCCTTTCTTCCCTTTAAGTGTTAACTTTCAGACCGGTGTTCTAATATCTGAGGCTCTCAAATCACCTCCATGCCACCTCTGCTGATTTTCTTGATCCTGGTTGTGATGCGACGCTTCCTTGTCCCTTGTTGAAATCTTTCATAATTTCTTCCCTTTCTCCTTGGGGAGTGGATCTCTGGGAAGTTCCATACAGTCATAGTCTCCATTTTTATTTGTCAGGTTGTTCCATTCCCCCCAGTTCCACTCCCCATTGCTAAATTTGTAATCCAAACAGTAGTTGCTCCAAAAATACTTGTACTCTTGTTTCACAGTCCCACTAGAGCTAAGGATTCCCTTAACTCAAAAAGTTTGCAGACACCCTTTAGGTTCAATGACGTTAGGTCTCTCATTTTGTAACTTTTGAGGTATAATGGGGATCTCTTCCATCTTCCACTGCCCTTGGAATTGCCTTAAGTCAGTTTCCTGGGTTGGTTGTTGTAGAGTTTCTCTCTCTTCTTCTCCTGTCAATTCATACTTTCTAGCTACAGCAGTCATAACATCCAGTTTCTCGTCCACCAAGTTCATATCCTCCTGCAACTGCTGTAGCATAGCATTCACTTTGCCAAGGGCAGCAAGAAAAATTTCCTTCATGCTCATTTCTAGTCAAGGTCAAGTATCTGGTCTCACGCTGATTTCCACAGCTGTTATGTCTCTTTGTGAACTGCAACAAAGAAACTAACAAACTCCCTCTAGAGGGCACAACTTCTGTTCAGCCTCCATCTTTAAAATGTATCAAACAAAGGAGAATTTACTTTCAATTTTCTAATACTTTGTTTCCTTGCAAGAAGCACAAGCAGAAGGTGACATTAAAATCAATTTATTTCTCTTTTATTTCTATCTGTCCAGATCCGTTTTCTCCAAAAAATCTGTCCTGACGTCCCATCCCCAGGTTAGGGGCAATGGAAATTTATATTCCCTTACTCTCTATCTGCAGGATTAGATAGTCAAAGTTCTTTTACCCCCTTTCCTCCTGCTGTCAAGGGGATTTTAATGGTCATAGATGCAGGAATTTTCAATTTTTAAATCAGATTCAAGGCTATTTAGTTTGTATGGTCTTTGCTTCAGTCTGTTTACAAAAAGCGGAAGGCAGACTTCCTGTTTAGACCTTCCTGCTTCATGCCTAATTCAGAAAAAAATTTTCCTTAGTCCAATCCTCCGTTTTTACTCACGGGTATTTGTTTAGAGTCCAAATGTCATCAGGAAAAAGTCGGCGCTCTCCGTCGATGGCTGTGCGGCTTCCCTCCGTGAAAGTAGCAGTCGGTTCGATTGCACCACGCTGCTCACCCCACTTCGCTCTGGAGCCCCAAAAAGGGGTTTCCCGGCGAGTAGGGGAGGCGCTCTCGGTGCTCCGCCGAACCCCACGTCCCCAGGCTTCTCCGCCTGGGGTTTCTAGCGGGTCCCCACCTTCGCCGCGGTGGGAAGACCCGATTTTCACGGAGCCCATTCCTCCGGTCGGAGGAACTCCGCCATTCGACGATGGCGCCAACCCGGAAGTCCGAGAAGGGTGGGAGTTTGGCATCCCTCCTGCTGTGGGAGGGGCAAAGATTCAGACTGACCAACTATTGTCAATGCGAGCAGGTGAGAAGCCGTGTTCAGGATGTGTTTTGTTGTAAATAGAGATACAGAAAACTGCTGGAGAGTCATTACTTCTTATTGGGACTTGCTTGCCTGCCAGATATCATTACAGGTGGGGAGCTATTAAGAAAACAAAGGAAAAGTGATGGCCCATTAAGAAAGCTAAGGAGAAGGGGCTCTGTGCAAGAAAACAAATGGATGGGGCCCCTCCTTCATTTTTTAGTTAGTTAGAATACAAAGCCAATGCCTAGGGGCCAAGGTCCCTCGAGCCCCCCAGTAAAATATTTGAGGGGACAGGGCCACCCCAAAGTTGAAAGGCATTGCCATTCAAATGGTGTGTGTGCATTGTGTCTTGTGATCAATTACGCAGGGCAGGGTTTACCTGCCCGCCAGCCCCCACAACAATATTTTATTCGCTGGCACACCAGCTCAGAAAATACTTTAAATAGGATTTCAACATTCAAAGTGAATTTCAATGACAAACATTTCTGAGGTTCTTGTGTATATCTATATTGTCTAAAATAATATTAGAAATTAATTTGGAGGGTCCTGTTCTACATGTTCAGCTGTCATTTGGCCTATAGGAAAGTGGTCCATAAATGGAGATATAACTTCAAATATTTTGATATGATTAACAATATTTCTTTGGAAGGAGATTCCAACCATCTCCATTTATTTGCATATCATTTGCAAATTCAACATCTTTCAGAATCTGTCAGCATTTCATTTAAAATAAAAGCAAAAACCAAGCAAATTTTGGAACCTAAAGACAGACCACATGCTAAAAGCATCGATCCTTTATTTCTCAAATATGTACTTTATCCCCCAAGGTGGGATGCAGAAGCTGTAGAAGAAAACCAGATTCACATTGTGTAAAACAAAAGGCCCTTTTATATGTTCTCTTTGCATTAGCTGCCAATAGAGAGTTTAGAAGCTTAAACTCCTGAAAGAATTTGGCAACAGCACTTGATTTCAGAATGAGCTATTCAGGATAAACAAGGGTATTAAAATTATCCCTTGCATTTCCATTTTTATGCATGGTGGGGCACATTTTATCCTTTTGGTTCCCATCTGTCCATGAAACACAGATTCTTTACAGGACACCCAGCCCCCCTCTCCACTCCTGCAGAGCATCACACAATAGTTCCATCTGGCACCTAGAACACTGGTAAAGAGCTACCCAACTCATGCAAAATGCAGTAGGAATTTTGGCCTGGGGTGCTACTCATGAAAAATACAGAAGTAACATTGGCCAGAGGTGCTAGTAGCTGGGGAAAAAAAAAAGATTTTCTAATCCAGTCTGAATTTCATGCATACTGTGCAACACCTTACATTCTATTAACAAGGGATTATGTCGCAAACATTTACATGAAAAGGCATTATTGAGAAAGCCAATTAGGTATCATGTTGGTGATGTTCAATATCTGCTTTCTTGAATTTAGTGCCTTTTATGGTCTGAGCAGTGTGTGTACCAAGGAAAAGAATTTGCTTGTCACCTTGTGTTCGACAAGGGGAAAGAGGAGCACTCAATATCAGCCTCAACCAGAGCCAGGGCCTTTTCAACACTGGCTCCAGCCTGGTGGAACGCTCTGTCTCATGAGACCAGGGCCCTGCAGGATCTGATTTCTTTCCACAGGGCCTATAAGACAGAGTTGTTCTGCCTGGCCTTTGGCTTGGAATCAACTTGATCCCCTTCCCCTCTTTCCTTTTTCATTTCTCCTTCTGTGATGGAACTCCTGTTTGCTGACTTCCCTGGCTTTTTTCTGGCCCACGTAGGACCAATCTGGATAGTTGGCCTTGGTGAAGATTTGACGTTTTCATCCCCAAAAAGTTTTTGATTTGCATTTCTACTGAAATGAGGCTGCATTTTAATCTTGTATTTTAATGTTGTTTTAAGTTGTATTTTAATCAATTGTTTTTATCCCTGGTGTTAGCTGCCCTGAGCCTGGTCTTGGCTGCGGAGGGCGGGGTATAAATAAAATTTTTATTTGTTTGTTTGTTTATTATTATTATTATTATTATTATTATTATTATTATTATTATTATGTGTGTTGTGCCTCCCGGGTTCCACTGGAAACTACTGCAAGCTTCTTGGTGTTGGTATTCAAAAGAATTGCACAATTCTCTCACGGGTTTGCCAAGTTGATTGTTTTTTTTTTCACCTTTGCCAATATTCTTACAGCTGTTTCAACCCCCCCCCCCCCAGTACATACCGGTACATTTTTGTTTAGCCGATAGCTGAGAATGTTTTCTGAATTGGCGAACTATCTTCAGGGAGAGGTCTGAGATAAGAGTGTGTTTAGTGGGTGCATTTTAAAAGACGTTTGGAGTTTGAATGAAACCTGCAGAATTTGGTCTCGTCTGAATTTTGGGAGACAGACTCCTGGTGCTGCAGGGGCTTCAAAGAGATGCTATTTTCTTTCCTTTAGCTCATATGATTGACTGGGATTTGGGATAGAGAAGGTATCAGCTTGAATTTGATTTATTCATGGAATTGAGTGATTATGTCCTGATCAGTGGTGTGTGGTCAGTGGACTAGGGGGACTAGGCTAGTTCTCTGAATGTTCCTGGAAAACTGGAGTATTAAACCCTGGTGCCTCCTTTCCAAAGCCCAGGAAGCCCAGGGAGGGAGACACAGTGCTCTGATGGGGTCCAAGAGCCCTTCTGTCACCTTCCCAAAGCCCACCTTACTTTGAGAAGGAAGCAAGAGTGCTCCAGCATCCTGTTGGAAGCCTGATGCCTCCTTTGCAAAGTCTGGGAAGGTTCTACCAGGCTTAGGGGGGCAGGCTCGATGCTCACTTGTGTGATGTTGCTGCCTCCCTCAATAACTCTTGCAAGATGGCACTTCTGGCCAGTGTGGTGTAGTGGTTAAGAGCGGTGGACTCATAATCTGGGGAACCGGGTTCGCGTCTCCACTCCTCCACATGCAGTTGCTGGGTGACCTTGGGCTAGTCACACTTCTCTGAAATCTCTCAGACTCACTCACCTCACAGAGTGTTTGTTGTGGGGGAGGAAGGGAAAGGAGATTGTTAGCCGCTTTGAGACTCCTTAGGGTAGTGATAAAGCAGGATATCAAATCCAAACTCCTCCTCCTCCTGTTCCCCTAGGAAAAAAATTCACCACATGTCATTGGTCCTGATCACTTCTTGTGTCAAGCATCCACTTGTATAAGAGCTGGGTTTTGCTTGCTTGCTTGGTTTTTTTTTTAAAAAAATCTTGACTAATTCTATGTATATTTATATTTTTAAAAATTACACGTCAAAGATATGGGACATGCAATAGCACCTCCAGTGCATTTGAGAGCAGCAGGTTAGCAGAGAACATGGCCCAAACAGCTGTGTCCTCCAACACCTCCTTGCCTCTATGGGCAATCTATCTGGGGAAGATAAGTAGAAAACAACAACTAAAGGATGATACAAAGCATGTGTGTGGCTTGGGAGGGTGTGTGTCCAGGGAAAAGTCCTATGGGACAGTTGGAGATGTCGGGGGGGGGGGGGTCTGCATTATGGACCTGTTCCTGAGGTTCCCTATACCTGCTGGCTTGATAGTGGGGCCCATCTGCTCAAATCAGGAATTGCCTGGTTCATTTAGAGAAAGGATCTCTTGTGTTTTCTTAGCATGGCCCCATAGAGTCAGCTCTGGCAACAGCCGGCACCTTAGCTCTAGCCAGAAAACACCCGAGTTATGCAGCAGGTCTGAGGAAACTTCTCTGGATTTCGCATCATGAAAAACCATCACCACTGCAAGATGCAGCCTCTCTGCTCTAGTGAAGGAACCATCTCTGTAAGCTGCAGAAACAGTGGTTCTTTCCAAAGTTGGCTCCATGACACAGTGCTTGAGCCAGGTGCTACTACAATGGCTTTAATGGCTGTTTTGCCCGCCTAGGGACCTCCAGATTCAGCTCAAAGAGTGTTTTACCTGAAATTTGGTAGGATGCTTGATTACAGCTTGTTCAGACAGGGCAAAAATAACCTATGACTTTTTTCTGGGTAACACTGAAAATATATAGCCTGGATAGTTCAACTGGTTGGAGCATGGTGCTGATTCCTCAGTGAGACAGCTGCATATTCCTGCAGTGCAGGGAGTTGGACTAGATGACTTTTAGGTCCCTGCCAACTCTACAATTCTATTATTCTATATTAGAATTCTATATTACAATTCTATTATTCTATATTCTATATTACAATTCTATTATTCTATATCGAAAAGGAATCCCCCGTAAGGCTATTTGTATGAAGTTGGGAGATTTCTAAACTGAAGGTTTTTCTCTCTCCCTTTTATAGCAAGCAAGTGTACAATAAATATATTTGAATGAGGTCAGTTTACTGACCTAACTAAATATCTTAGCTGGCAAGAAAAATCCACAAAACACTGAGCTACCAGGGAGAAGATGCTATATAAGGCTTGAATGAATTGGATGCAAAATCAGCTACATGTCAGAAGGCAGAAGCATCCTTTATAAATGGGTCTTAAGCTTTTCAAGCAACGAACACAATCGACAGCTTGTTTCATAAAGCCCCAGGGTAATGACTGGGGCTTAGTTAATATGAATATGAATTCAATATCAATTTTTATAGCACAAAGTTGCTGATTACAAAGAATAGGGTAAAGACTGCTATTGTCTTTGAAGTTCTCTCCGTCTCCCAAAGGCAGAGCACACTGGCATCCTTGCCATGTCTCCTAAGAACACAAGAAAGTCCTGATGCTTCAGAACAAAGAACATGTTGTCCGGCATTCTGTTCTCACAGTGGCCAACAAGATGCCCATAGGAAGCCCGCAAGCAGGACCTGAGTGCCACAGCACTTTCTTTCATTTTGATCCCTAGCTAGCAATCACATTTTCTGAAAAACTTCGATGACAACCTTATCTGCACCGATTTCTTCGAATCCCTGTCTTGCGCCTTCGTCTTTTATCCTTTTCACTAAAAATGCAAAAAATTCTCACATATTATATGAACATACACTCTTGGCTTTCCAAAGAAACCAGCACAGAATCAGATCCATGCGACAATGAATCATACAGCTGTATAAAAATTATTATGCAGGTCTGGAGGGTGGCAACACGAGAACGGACCTTATCTGCAGTGGCTCCCCATCTGTAGAATGCTCTCCCCAGGAAAGTTCACCTGGCGCCTTCATTATACACCTCTAGGCATCAGGCAAAAACGTACCTTTTTAACCAGGCCCTTGGTTAATCTGATTTACATCCTATGACCTTTTAAAATGTTTTGTTGTTTTTTGTTTGGTTTGCGGGGGTTATTGGGTTGTATTTATTTTTATTATGTATTTTGTGATTCTATATCTTGATTTTATTCTGGGAACCACCCTGAGACCCCCAGGTATAGGGCGGTATATAAATTCAATCAATCAATACAGTACATGTGAAATGACACTTTTATACATATATGTATAATATATGTATTTTTGTGTCTAATTTTGCAAATAATTAGTCTTTTTTGGTTGTTGTTTTTTAAAAGGACAACGCATGAATAGATTGGACATATCTTTTTGCCTAATGCAATAGGCTATGGGATATGGGAAATACTCAAACTTGTCAGAACCACCAAATTCCATTTAAGATGGATTCTTCCTTCATCTGTAATCCCATCAACTAATATCCAGAGGTATGTCACCTTAATATTGGGAGTAGCACACATCAGTGATGACATGTAGCCTTTTATAGTTTTATTCTCTTGTCCCAGAATGGCCCCAGAACATCAGTCCTCCAGTTTAAGACTTGTAGTTACAGTGATAGGAGCAAGCCAGCAGTAAATCACGCTGAGCAAATTGGCGTTAACTCTTTATTAGCAAAAACAGTGTCAGTTTAATGAGACTCTGCCATAGACTCCTCCAGCTCACTAAGCCCTGTTACCTCTACAGCTTCTGTACCTCCTTCTCTCAGTCTTCTCCCTCTGACCACTTCTTGTCAACCCACCACCAATCCCCAGGTTCTGATCCTTATACCCTTTTTTGAGGGGAGGGGTCCCCAGCTAGGTCCTCCCACCATGCCTCTGCATCCAACCACTCCATCATAGACAGCTGGTAAATGCCTATATTGTGTTATTCTGGACACTGATACACCAGGACTATGGGAAGGTTGGAGGAAGAGATAAACTTAAAAGGGGTATAGTGCTCTGCACTATAAATAATTTAACCTAAATTCTACACCAAGAACACCTGAACATTATGGGTGTAAATTAATCATATATGCATATATTCCCCCAGTTTGCACAATTTGTTCTATGAGGCCTTTAACCTAGCCCATTTATCATCAACCACAACTGCAACCATGATTAATATCTGGTCCCATTCATCTGTTGATGCTACCCTAGTCTCTCCCTTTCAGGCCAAGGGAGCCGGCGTTTGTCCACAGACAGCTTTCTGTGTCATGTGGCCAGCATGACTAAACCACTTCTGGCGCAACGGAACACCGTGACGGAAACCAGAGTGCACGGAAATGCCATTTACTTTCCCGCTGCAGTGGTACCTATTTAATTACTTGCACTGGCATGTTTTCGAACTGCTAGGTTGGCAGGAGCTGGGACAGAACAATGGGAGTTCACTCCGTCGTGGCGATTCGAACCACCGACCTTCTGATCAGCAAGCCCATGAGTCTCAGTGGTTTAGACCACAATGCCACCCACATCCCCATTGGTCATTGGGATCTCCTCTGCCTCCTCCTTCAGGGGCTTCAAGGACAGGGGCTTGAAGTACCAGGCACAGTGGCAGCTACCATCAGATGAGGGTACAGTATTTAAGTTTGGGGAAAGGTGTAGGCATGCTGTTGCTCCAGAGCATTAGCCTGGGTTGTACAGTAGATGCCTAGCTACCTACTTAGAAGTACTGTGTATACCCTGTGCAACTTGGGAGATGCCACAATCGAGTGCTTTGTCAATAAATGATTAAAGTACCATCTGTTTGTTATCCTTGGGCAGGGTGTGTTTAGGGCTGCCAAGGGACCTGTCTCCCTTGCTTATCAAATAGCAACAAGAGTTATGCTTCTGGGACAGTGAGTTATGCTTGACAATGAGCCATGGCAGATTGTACTGAACTCTCCCTTTGATTTTAGAGTTTTCTCAATTTTCAGCACCTACTTTAAGCTCCTCCTCACTGCCATAAGGTCTGAAAACCATTTTTTCAGTCTCCTGGAATTTTCAACTCTGTGGTCAATACCAGATTATGTTGGTGTGTGTGAAAACAGCCATGTTCCATACCGTCCAACATTTCTCCACTGAAAATAGAGACATCCTAAGGAAAAGTGGGAAATTTCAGGATCAAATCAGAAACTGGGACAGCTTTTGTAAATCCAGGACTGTCCCTGGGAAATAGGTACACTTGGAGAATCTGGAATTCTGTCCTCAGCTACAGCTCTTCCAGGCCTCACATCACTGACCAAAAGGGGTCCTGAGACAATTTTGGGTCAGAATGAAGTTTCTGGGATACCTCATGACAACATTTGCTTAAAGGAGCTGGTTAACAACAATATTTTTATTGTTTATACCCTGCCCATCTGGCTGGGTTTCCCTAGCCACTCTGGGCAGCTTCCAGCAAAATATAAAAAATAATACAATGTCAGACATTAAAGACTTCCCTGAAGAGGGCTGCCTTCAGATGTTTTCTAAAAGTTGTGTAATTCTTTATCTCCCTGCCATCTGATTGGAGGACATTCCACAAAGCCACTTCCAAGCTCGAGAGGAGGGGGGGTTGCGGGCTACCCCCTCCCACACACGCGGGGGCTGGTTCTAGCCGCCGCAAGAAGAGGGAATCCCCGGGCGTGCCTGCGACCCAGCCTGCCAATCGGCGGGCAGGGGAGGCGTGGCCTAGCCCATTTAAGGCCAGCTCACCCGGGGACCGCCCTCTTTGTCCCGTTCCAGCTGCCCGGTTTTCCCATTCCACCCTCCCTTTAGGCTTAGCTAGCTTTGACCTTGCTATGGACTCCGGTTGGTCGCCGCAAGGGGCCTGGTAGGAATTTTTCCAACTTTGCGCACTTCCAGCCTTTTGGTTTTTTCGCCTACCTCGTAGCAAACGTCACTTCTCCAGTATTGGCGGTTAGGCATTGGCAGGGGTTAATTGTTATGCAAATGAGGGGGAAGGAAGCGCCATCACCTTCCCCCAATGAAAAGGGTAGTCCAGTAGAGGACTCTGGGGGGCGTTGCCTTGTCCGAAACCTAGGGAGGTGAGGGCCTCCGGCACACCCCCGAGCGGTGACACCCGTGGGATCCTAGTTGGCGTACTTCAACAGGACTCCCACGGCTGGTGGATAACCCTTCCTGGTCCCCATGCTGGGTAGTCGATAGGAGCCAATGCCTAAGGCCAATACCTTCCAATTCCTGTAATCAATAAATGCCCATTAACCTTAAATAATGTGTCCAGTGTCTTCAATTCACTTGGGGGGAGGGGACTTGCCATGCAAGGAGGGTGCCACTGCTGAGAAGGTTCATATACTGCCTTATCCATTAACCTAAGATGAACTGACAAGGTGTATGAAAAATGTTTTCAGCAGCAGCCTCATGCCATGTTCCCTTTCCCTTCTCAAGGGTTGGATTAACCATTAAGTGAAATAAGCACGTGCTTAGGACGTCAAGGAAAAATTCCATTGCCAGATTTACCACCGACCATATTGTGCAGCTGAACAAAAATAAACATTATTTATACAAATATACAAAAATAAACATTGTTTCCCATCTTACTGTAAGATTTGCTTCATTTTGAAAAAATAAAATTTGATTTTTTTGTTTTATTATTGTTCACATTTTGAATTAGATATATATATATAGGGGCACAAAAAAAAGAAGAAGGCCTGTAAAGGTCTTAATCCAACTCTATCCCTTTCCAGGACTGTTTATTGTGTGTCTTGATATTCTTATAGTGTATGTCTTCTGCCACTTACCACTATCACTATGAATCTCTCTATACTGCTGCCT
Organism: Podarcis erhardii; assembly: GCF_964252035.2. Taxonomy (NCBI): domain Eukaryota; kingdom Metazoa; phylum Chordata; class Lepidosauria; order Squamata; family Lacertidae; genus Podarcis; species Podarcis erhardii. The sequence continues at coordinate 75,962,157 of NC_138499.1, read as the reverse complement.
GCTGTGGGATGGGAAGAATGTTCAGCATAATAATTTGAGTGCATGGCATTGTTCTGTACACTGGGAGTTGCAGAAAGGGGCCTCAACATGGAATTGTCATTTGTTGGCGGCAGACACATATTTCACACAAGACTCTTAAAAAAATGACGCTTTCAGTAAAATAACAGCCTCCTGCATGCAGACGGGAACTCATTCAATGAATTGCCACCTTTCAGGGATGCAGACCACATTATAAAGCATCCTGGGTATTTTGACTGTAACATAAATGCATTGTTCATTCTAAAAATACAAAAGGGCACATGAGGAGGTAGAATATAGCAGGTAGAACAGCACCCAGAGCCAGGTCTTCTCCAAGCTCGTCCCCCTCAACGCACCATTCCCATCCCTAGAAACAGTAAATCTATAGTTGCCTAGGGTAGAAAAAGATATATTTGATTGGCAGGAAGAAATCAGATAACCCAGCTGAGTTCCACCACAGGCTTCCCAACAGCAAGAAAGCAACCCTTTATCAAAAGATGCTGAGATCGAGCCCAAATCAATATAGGCATACCAAGTGAATTAATAAAGACAAATGGGGAGGGGAGGGAGATGGAAGGCATGATCCAGGACAGTTTAGCTTATGCTTGCCCCTTCCGTTGATGTAAGTGCTTCACTTTAATTGGATTCCTCTTGCTATTGTAAAGTGCCTATCTATTTGCCCCTTTGGTTGCTTCCCTTTTTGATTGTCCATTTTTTGAAACTTGGGTCTGCCATTGGAGGCTGAACTTGGATTGCAGGCTCCAAGGCAGCAGCAAGGAATGCCATTAACCTGTGCCCAGACACCTCTCTTTCTGATCCCAGTCTCTGGGGGATAGTATTGGAAATAAGTTGCTTTCAACCATAGTTGGAAGCAGACCCTACCACACTGCCTCCTCCGCACCTGACCTGCTAAATACTTGATAACAATTTTATTTCTGCAATCCTTTATATGCAGAAAAAAAGAAGTTTGCTTGTTGAACCATTGGTGGAATGCTACGCATGTCTATTAAGCTCTATTCAATTGGTCAATAGAAGACATTTTTTTAGCTGCACAAAGCAAGCAGACTCTTTAATGTAGGTAATTACAGGAGGTGGAATTCGACATTGTACTATGGTGAACATCCCTTCATGTTGGCATGGTGCATGTGTGTATTCCTTTGGTTGTTATTCCGTTAATATTGTTTTATGGATTATAAATGCCATGTTGATTTGTTAATCATATGACTTTCCCTGTAATGGTGAGGTTTCGCTTATTTTACTTGCTGCGTTGCTCATAGTATTTGTATTTGTTTTGTTTTGTTGGGGATTTCTCAGTTGTTTCATATGATTTGTGCCGTATATGTGATGCTCTATTATGTAAAGGTAAAGGTAAAGGGACCCCTGACCATTAGGTCCAATTGTGACCGACTCTGGGGTTGCGGCACTCATCTCGCTTTACTGGCTAAGGGAGCCGGCGTACAACTTCTGGGTTATGTGGCCTGCATGACTAAGCCGCTTCTGGCGAACCAGAGCAGCACATGGAAACGCTGTTTACCTTCCCACTGGAGCAGTACCTATTTATCTACTTGCACTTTGATGTGCTTTCGAACTGCTAGGTTGGCAGAAGCAGGGACTGAGCAATGGGAGCTCACCCCGTCGCGGGGATTCGAACTGCTGACCTTCTGATCGGCAAGTCCTAGGCTCTGTGGTTTAACCCACCGTGCCACCTGCGTCCTGCTCTATTATGTACTGTTCTGCTATTGTCATTTATTGTTTGAAAGCACTTTTGTGATTCATATGAAAGAAAAGTGGCAAAGAAATGCAATCAATCAAATCGTATCAGCTCAAGCATTCCAGTTTGCCAGACAGAATGGTTCCCCCTCTGCTCCTGCATGTGCTGTTAAGGAGCATCTCCCAACTGTTCCACATCTACTTTGGGGGGGGGGGTCACCAAGGGGGAGCAGGGGAAGGAGAGGTGGGGAAAGCCCCACTATGAAAGCAGAAGCCCTCATGTAGGACTTGAACTGAAAGTACTCATCAGATGAATCCCACCCAGAGTGGGATGCTGCACAGAGATGCGGGTGGTGCTGTGGTCTAAACAACTGAGCCTCTTAGGCTTGCTTCGATCAGAAGGTCAGCAGTCTGAATCCCTGCGATGGGGTGAGCTTCCATTGCTTTGGCCCAGATCCTGCCAACCTAGGAGTCTGAAAGCATGCCAGTGCAATTAGATAAATAGGTACCACTGTGGCTGGAAGGTAAATTGCGTTTCCGTGCCCTCTGGTTTCCACCATGGTGTTCCATTGCGCCAGAAGTGGATGTTTCATGCTGGCCACATGACCCTGAAAGTAGTCCATGGACAAACACCGGCTCCCTTGGCCTGAAAGCGAGATGAGCACTGCAACCCCATAGTCGCCTTTGACTGGACTCAATCACCCAGGGGTCCTTTACCTTTTTTACCTTGTACCATGCCCCCCTTGGGTTCAGGCAGTATTAAGATGGTTAAAAGCAAAAACATAACATTCATCTGGATTATTTAACTATTCGCCTCTCTGTGCTCCTAAATAGGCAAGTAGATACATGGAAAGCACCAGTTAACATTGTTCTTTGTGTTGAGAACTGTCCCTTTACAACAAATACAAACCAATTTGGATGTTTTACTTGCCATCAATTTAATTGCACTGTCTAGATTTAAGTATCTGCGCTTTCTCAGTGATTAGAAGTTGCAAAAAACTGTGTCAAGAATGAAACCATCCATGCTACTTGATTAGATTTCAAAAGGTTGCTCACCTCCATCAAGCTTTGCATAGATGCTCCCCTTTTATCTTTTATGCAAAACAACTTGCAGGTAATTGCATTCTCTTCCACTAAATGTGGAAGCAGATTTGATAGAAGTGACCAGAGCACCTAAGGTGCCACTTTGAAAAATTGTGTTGCTGAAACTCAGCCTATCTCCATAAAAATCCCACAAGATTAAATATATCAAAAGACTATCAGCACCTCGGTATTGCTAGATTACCATAACATAAAAATATTTACAGGCATTACTTGTGAGTGCAGTAGCTGCTTCCCACATGCCGCTGTAGGACTCATTATGGGATTTGTTTGCCCAGACCAGATACACAGCTCTGCTCCTTCAGGTAGTAAGGGGAATGCCACACACACAAGCCAGAATAACAAGTTGGGAAGAGGGCAAAGATGAGTCTTCTCACTGACAACCTTGTTTTGTATGTTCAGGAAGGATAACATTCAGATCAGTCTTCTCATGTTCACCTGCAGTCTGAAATGTACCATCCACTTAAATCTGCTGAATGTATAAACTGATCCTAAAACATTGCATTTAAGAAGAGTGAAGCTAACTTATTGCAGGAGGTTCAGATAACTTTATAATAGCAGGTAAAAAAAAGAAAAGAAAAAGGTAAAGGATGGTTAAGTCCAGTCAAAGGCAACTATGGGATTGCGGTGCCGATCTCACTTTCAGGCCAAGGGTGCCAGCGTTTGTCCACTGATAGCTTTCTGGGTCATGTGGCCAACATGAGTAAACCGCTTCTGGTGCAAAGGAACACCATGACAGAAGCCAGAGTGCATGGAAATGCCATTTACCTTCCAGCTGTACCTACAGTATTTATCTACTTGCACTGGTGTACTTTCGAACAGCTAGGTTGGCAGGAGCCGGGGCAGAGCAACGGGAGCTCACCCCATCACGGGGATTCAAACTGCCAACCTTTGGATCAGCAAGCCCAAGAGGCTCAGTGGTTTAAACCACAGTGCCACACCCGCATCCCCCATAATAATAGCTGGTAGGCTGTCATGGCAGCTATACAGCTTTGAGTGACACCCAACAAAGGTGTCCTCAACATGGAAGCTGCTTAGTTAGCCTTGCTAGAAATAATAGAGGGATCAAATCAACATTTATCTCACCAGGAGATGTTGGCATTTTTGCTGGTAGCTGCTCACTCAGAAATAGCTAAATGTTGACACACTCCAATAGGCCTGTCAATAGACTCATGGTATGTTCAGCTGTGGCCCATTGCTCTGGCCAAGTAATTGACCTGCCTGAACAGGGCAGCCAGAGGCAAGATGAATCCTTTATCCTTCTCCAACATTTGACATCCATTTATTTCCCATATGAGATGGAACGATACAGCAAGACAACATCCCTGGACTCACAGAAACATCTGTAGAGGCCTATGAAAGTTTCTAATATACATACAAACTGATTTTATGTACAGTGGTACCTTGGGTTAAGTACTTAATTTGTTCCGGAGGTTTGTTCTTAACCTGAAACTGTTCTTAACCTGAAGCACCACTTTAGCTAATGGGGCCTCCTTCTGCCGCCGCGCTGCTGGAGCACGATTTCTGTTCTCATTCTGAAACAAAGTTCTTAACCCTAGGTACTATTTCTGGGTTAGCGGAGTCTGTAACCTGAAGAGTATGTAACCCGAGGTACCACTGTAGTTGTTCCAATTTTAAGCTGCTGTTATGCCTTTTTTAAAGAAATGACAGATTAGCTGATTTTATTGTTGTTCATTGCACTTTGAATTATGTTTACTGCATGTGAAAATGCAATAAGAAAGAAAGAAAGCTGAAGTCCTGCAGGATAACTAATCGGGGAGACATAAACACCACGTATAAGATCATCTCTAAGTACAAGTCCAGCTAGGAATTCTATTAGGCAGTTGATTCTGCTGAATGTATAAATTGACCCCTTTTCTTTGCAAGAAGTTTACATGACAGCCTACTACTACTACAATTCTTGCCACAGAGAGTGAACACAAGCAAAACCAGAGGTCACAGCATGCCTTAACCCGCAGAAGGGTGAGCCTAGCTTTGTAACTGAAATGACAGAGGCAAAATCTGTCATTTCAGCATACCAGCAAAATCAATGCTGTTTCAAACAGCAGGCTTGACCATGCACCCCATATGCTTTAGACAAGACTATCCCCAGTGCTGAAGGGACGCGGGTGGTGCTGTGGGTTAAACCACAAAGCCTAGGACTTGCCGATCAGAAGGTCAGTGGTTCGAATCCCCGCAAACGGGGTGAGCTCCCATTGCTCGGTCCCTGCTCCTGCCAACCTAGCAGTTCGAAAGCACGTCAAAGTGCAAGTAGATAAATAGGTACCGCTCTGGCGGGAAGGTAAACAGCGTTTCCATGCGCTGCTCTGGTTCACCAGAAGCGGCTTAGTCATGCTGGCCACATGACCCGGAAGCTATATGCCAGCTCCCTCAGCCAATAAAGTGAGATGAGCACTGCAACCCCAGAGTCGGTCAAGACTGGACCTAATGGTCAGGGGTCCCTTTACCTTTACCTTTATCCCCAGTGCCACATGAAGGAGCACAGATTCATCTGTCAATTCTTCATCTTGTTAAGGGGTGGAGTTGTTGTCTGAAAGGGCAAAACTACTCTAGGAATTACTTTGTTGGAGATACCTGGGGGGAGGGTGGAAAAGTGGCGACCATTCAGCACCTTACGCAGCCAGCTTCCCTTGCAAATATGAAGGATATTCCACAAGAGCTTGCCTCTGGGGAGGATGTAGAGTTTAAGGGTAGCCTTCTGCTCTGAAAACATTACAACTGCCTTCTGCCTTAGAAGGCTTGCAATTGGCAACACAACTACTATTTTACAGCGCCACGGATTAGGGCTGTGCCACACTTTTCTTCCATGTTTAATTTATTTTTTTATGTTCATGATGCACCATCAGTTAATAAGAAAAGAAATAGCATTTTAAAATGATCAAAGGGGAAACAAAATGTTGGTGAAATCTCCTGGATAGGGGTTCACACTTGAGGCGCCAGCCTTGCCCCCATCCCATTCATGCTGTGTGTCTTTTCTTTCATTCTATGAATTATCTCTCAAATGCTCCACATTCTGCAGCCTTCTCGGGTGCCTGTACCTCATGAAATATCTATAAAATTCTCAGCGGAGCTTTCCCCTAAGTGTATGAAGCTGAAGAAGTTCCCTATCAAACACTTGATAGCTGTTCTCTATCTATCTATCTATCTATCTATCTATCTATCTATCTATCTATCTATCTATTTTGTTTACTTTTCTGTTTCACTTTTAAATAAATCATTGTGGTGTTTTTCTTAAAGGTAAAAGGAAGAACTTTCCCATTAAAACCCAAGTGCAGCAGTCTCAGATGCCTGGAACCCATGTGCCCCCAGCTTTCCAAACATCAATTAAAGCCCAGGGAAGTGTGGGCAGCCAGGGAGGCTGCAGAGCATTGGACAAGTAGAGTTCATACCACACTTGACCTCCTTACAAGAAAAGAAAAAAAGTAAGCTTAACACAATGTTCCCTGTAATCCTAAAGTACTCTATTGTCAGGGACTGGCTGAAAACTGAAGGAGTGGGCACTAAGAGAAGGAGACTGATTTGGAAGAAGGGAGCAGTGATCTGGGAGAGCCTGTAAGAGCCAGGAGATGAGAGTCACAGGCAGGAGTTGTTTCAGGATTGGAGAGTGAAGAACAGGTGCAGGAGGATGGAGAGATAGCGCAGGCTTGTGTTGAGTAAAGGACTGCCACACCACCACCTCCTGCCCCATTGCTCCCTGAACCAGAAGAAGATTGAAGTGGGAGGAGGTTGCATACAGACACAGATTGAAGTGGGAGCAGGTTGCATACAGACACAGTCTTTGCCTGCTTGAACACAGCTCAGGAAGGCATATACATAAGCTGAGGTTGGGGCGAGGTCTCTCTTGTGCAGCAACTGCCTTATCAGGTGCACACCTAGGACTAGCTGAGAGAAGTAGGACTAATGGACATGCCCTTTCCTAATTTGTAAGTGCACTTTTGACAATAAAGAGTTAATTCCTCACTCTGAGCATTCTGTGCCCGACATCTATGAACAAAGCAAAAAAACAGAAACTTCTTTCATTTCTGGGGACATGATTTGACATCGTACTAGTTTCAAGAACATGCTCACAATATCCACATATCCCCAAAAAATTATTTGGCTGTACAGTTGAACTTAATCTGTTCCAGGAGTCCATTTGACTCCCAGAACCGTTCGAAAACCAAGGCGTGGCTTCGGATTGGCTGCAGGAGCTTCCTGCACTCAATTGGAAGCTGTGTCGGAAGTTCAGCTTCCAAAAAACGTTCGCAAACCGGAACACCTACTTCTGGGTTTGCGGCGTTCAGGAGCCGATATGTTCAGCTACTAAGTCGCTCGAAATCCAAGGTACGGCTGTAATATTTAGTTTAGAGCTATACATTGGTGAGCCTCCTTTTTTAAAATCAGAAGAAAGCCAGAACTGCTGTGATTTCAAACCCAAGGTGAAAATAGACTCCTTGCCATCTTTAGGAAGTGAGGGGTGGGGGTAGAGATGGGAGAGATGGAAATTCAGAGCTGTCCTTTCTGCCCCATGTTAACACCCACAAAAAGCTAGATTGGGGGACCTTTTCTTGCACTGCTTCAATAAATGTACTTTTCTATATTTAACTCTCAGCCTCCTTTTGAGAATTCGACTTTGGCTGCCTTTTGCTCACAGGCTATCCTTTGTTCTTGCCATAGCAACGATATCATTGGCTGTTGCGACAAAAGAGCAGTGGTATATGGCAGCTTCACCATATATAAAGGCCAAGACCTTGCTTCCCCTCCCCCCATCTTCCTCCCTCCCTCTCTCCACAGCACAATAGGAAGTCCAGAAGTTATAATAACTGGGCATCTCTTAGAAGATTCCTGCTTATGCTCATTCACTATTCAATTAACAAGTTAACCTTGCAGCACAATGGCCCAGGCTTCAAAGCACTTTGTTAACCCATTTTTCTAATCACAGCAGGCACCCTTTTGAAGGGATTGGCTGTGCTGAAGCTGCCCACAGAGACAGAATTAAACATAGCGTAAGCAATCTTCTACAAGGAAAATAAGAACACACACAACAGTGTTCTTAGATTACCACAATTTTCGCCTGAGGTCAAAATTAGGGACGCGGGTGGCACTGTGGTCTAAGCCACTGAGCCTAGGGCTTGCCGATCAGAAGGTCAGCGGTTTGAATCCCCATGACAGGGTGAGTTCCAGTTGCTCGGTCCCTGCTCCTGCCAACCTCACTTCAAACTGCAAATAGATAAATAGGTACCGCTCCGGTGGGAAGGTAAACGGTGTTTCCATGCGCTGCTCTGGTTTCACTGAATGGTCAGGGGTCTCTTTACCTTTAGGGATAGACAATGAGGTGGGGGGGGGGAGGACGCACCAAAATTTCCAATGTATCTGTACTGGTTCCAAGAATAATGCAATACTTCTGAGGTGACCAGCAGCACCACAGTCATCTCAGTACTGAAAAAGTTGCCCCAAGGCAGGCACACCAACTCTAGGGGGCAGATGTGTCTTCAGCCCTCTCAATATTTGTTTGAATGGGACCCGGTCCGTCCTTTCCCCCATGCTGAGGGGGCCCATCGCGATATCACAGAAGGCTGCAGTGTCAGGAGATGCTTGATGTTACACACACACACACACACACACACACACACACACACACTGCATGCTGCCCCTCCTAATCTTGGGGACAACCTTGCACTTCTGTGCTGAGAAATGAGGTGCTACTTTTGATCCAACCAGCAGCAACTCTCAGTAGAAAATAAGGGGATATCCTAATGATTCCTGGGCCATCCTCACCTTTGGTGCTGTCATGGCTGTCTTTCAAGGACTGACACCAGGGGAGACAGAGAACGCAGCTACATTAGTTAATGAGTTGAATGCTTCTTAAACATACAATACCAGATGGCGCCAGAGAGCAGGAATTGTTTAAAACAACACTTCCTATAGCAATTTTTTTCTTTTGTTGGAACGATCTAATTTCTGCCTTATTTATAGTGTTTCTTTCCTGTGTTTAAATCCACCCTGAGATGACATCAGTGCCAGTTAGGTCTCAAGGAATGTCTGGCCAATTAAGGGTTCCCTCCTTCCTTTCTTTTTAAGAAAATGTATGATTTTTCTACACAAGGTATCTCATTCAGTGAGAGACAGAGTTGTACAGTGGTTAGTGTGTCAAACTAGTACTAAAGAGACTCAGTCATCACCAAACATCATGAGATGACTTTGCCCCACTCACAGTGATCCAGTTTAGGCATTCATTTTCCAGATTAAACCAATCTGTCAGTACGTAGGAGCTCTAACCCCCCATCTCTGATCTACTGGTTAAGCTTCCCTGTATAATATGTAACTCTGGGAAATCAAGGCTGTACATTGTGCAAGGAACCTACATACCGGTAAGCTCCCTGCTGCTTCAATAACAGTCACAAATTGAAAGTAAGGCATTCATTTCCCTTCTGCTTTGATAATAGCCACAAACTGACAGTAAAGTGTTCATTAAACAATGCGGCCCCCACAAACTAAAAACCAAGGGTCTGTCAGAATAAAAGTGTATAGACAACCTGCCTAAATACACTTTCAGCAATATGTGCTTTTCTTGGTCAGTTCTATAAAATAAAATAAAAAAATATGTAAGTTATGAGCTGAAGGCGCCTGGTTTTAAAAGAAATAAAAAAATTGGGAACAAAAGATTTTTAGAGTTTATCTCTCCTGTGGGGAGATTTTCAATTATCGTTATTACTATTAGTTAACACACAGCCAGCCGTAGCATCATCATCTTCACAGCTTAATACTAATTGTCTTCTGCCCAATTGAATTAAGGTGCATAACTTGGCAGGGGGCATCATTGGCTGAGCTTTATGACCTGAAGGATTGCTTATCACGGAGACACCTCTGGGCTTGATTCGATAAAATGTGATCACCCATATTAAGACCTCATTGTTTAATGAAGGAATTATGAAGTCGCTGGACATTTATTGCCAGCATTGGAGGCCATTCTGCCACCCAATTAACCTCTATGGAATCATGCCTGAAGGGGTCCAGCGATTCTGCACATTGAAGCTTTGGATTCCCAAGGAGTTATAGCAGTTTGGCGCAAATGGCAGATCGACAAAAAAAGAAAACCCAATTGAGACATTTTATTATTTTAGAACTAGTGGGTGGTGTTCAAGAAAGTTTTACTCAGAGTAGACGTATTGAAATTAATAGGTCTGACTTAAAGGTAAAGGGACCCCTGACCGTTAGGTCCAGTAGTGACCGACTCTGGGGTTGCGGCACTCATCTCGCTTTATTGGCCAAGGGAGCTTCCGTACAGCTTCTGGGTCATGTGGCCAGTATGACAAAGCTGCTTCTGGCAAACCAGAGCAGCGCATGGAAATGCTGTTTACCTTCCTGCTGGAGCGGTACCTATTTATCTACTTGCACTTTGACATGCTTTTGAACTGCTAGGTTGGCAGGAGCAGGGACCGAGCAACGGGAGCTCACCCCATCACAGGGATTCAAACCACCGACCTTCTGATGGGCAAGTCCTAGGCTCTGTGGTTTAACCCACAGCGCCACCCGCATCCCTCAGGCCTGACTTAGTCATGTTTATTCATTTCAATGAGATGACACTGGGTGAAAGCTACATGAATACCACTCTCTATTGTATCTTCATTGTCATGTTTGCAATGGAGTCATTGGCTTCTTTCTGACATCATGCTAAACTTTAGCTTAGCTACTGAAATCATACAAACCTTACTTTCCCCTCTGGTGAAGTTGGGAGCTTTTGTTTCTGCCTAATATTAAGCGTAATTTGCTATGTTGTCCTAACTTGGCAACTCTTAACAATGGTAAACAAGTCAGCTTCAAACTTGTTGGTTAATGGGCCCAGCTTGTTTCAACTAACCATACTTAAGATTAAGAAAAGTAGGTTCAGTAGGGTTCAGATGGAGCACTAAACTCATGCTTGTCTTGCTAAACTATGGCTTAATGTGATGTCCGGACATGTTAGTGATAGTGAGCAAGCATGAAAATCCATGTTCTCGGGAATCTATTGCACACCTCTACCTGGCAGATAACATTGATAGTGACTATATTTTCAACTGAGCAAGAGCTTAAGGAACTTCTGTTTTCAGTGTATGTTAAACTTCCCAAGTTATGCAGCCAGGGACATGTTTACTGCAAGGGGAAGCCTCTGAGGCTGGCAAGGTTGGCCATTTGTTGGGGGGCCCAAAACAGCATGGACCTATCAACACTGACATTTGTGCTGGACATGGAACAAAAATCTAAAAAGTTAGTTTCCATGCTCCCTTTTTTCCAGGTGAAATTGGAGTTTTGAGCGTGATCTGGCACTGCTTACCAAATGTGCCAGAAGTTGCCTCTTTCACTAATTCTTTTGTATAAATGCTGATTGAATGAAAGCCAATGTTTGTAATTTGCTTTCTCGGTGGGCATGCATGCAAGTCCTTCCTTCCTCCCGCATAGTTTTGTGCATTAGAATAGTAAAAATTATATTTATTTCCATTTGGATTTTTAAAAAACAATACCACTGAGGAGCATTTCTATAATAGCTTGATGTACATATGTAAAATTCTATGAGAACCTTTGGGATTTTAAAGGGAATTCTCATTTGAATGATAGATAAGAGAAGTTTAACCACCACCATCCAAATAAATAAATAAAATAAAAATCAGAAGGGCTTTGTATATCTCTGTCCTTCACTAGGCGCCCAGCTCATTCAGCTCAACAGCTTCTTCCAGCAAAGTGATAAAGTAATGGAGAACCCAGATAAAAATCTCAAACCTCTCAGATGTTGTCTCCTAATGTGGATTAACATGTTTGATGTACTGATGAATACAATGAAAGTCTAACTTTGGAAGCTTGCTGAATTAATATGTTTTGATGAGATGCAGTGCCCTGCGTCAGCAGGAATCTCATAGCCACTGTAATTAATTAGTAGCGACTCTCCAGGCTCCTCCTGCATACTGTGCAGTTGGTCCCCTGAGGAGGAAGGGGAGGAAGGGAAAAAAATTCAGATGACCCCTGTGGTGACCTTACATTATTGAGAATTATGCTGGCACAGAAGATATTGCAAAATGAATTGCCTATGAGTACTCGCAGTGTGGCAACAACGAGGTACAGTGATTTTTATATGTGTCAATATAGGTAGGCTGTGAAACCAAAGCGTTACACAAAACTGACAAGCTCCAGTCCACAGTTTCTATTTTAAGCAATTAGCAAATGCCAGGTTGCCAGGCTAGATTTTTGCCATGAGTCATCCTACGTCTATTGATTATACATTGTTCAGAATGATTTTGTAGGATTGCTCTTAAAACGAACTCAATTGAAGTAAGAGGCTACCCAGTCTATAATTTGTCCCTTTCAAAGCAAGGGAGCCTCCCAGCTTCCAAAAATTGATCCATGTAAGCCCTACATTATCTAAGAGAAAATGTAAGCCCTACATTATATAAATGATAAAATAAAGTCCCCCTTCATGCAGCACATAGTGTAAATGGTGGAACTTGCTCCCACAGAAGGCTGTGAAGGCCACCAACTTGGATGGTTTTTAAAGAGGATTAGACAAATTCACTGAGGAAAAACATACCAGTGGCTTCTAGCCATCATGACTTTGTCCACAGAGGCAGTAAAACTTCCGAATACCAGTTGCTGTAAACCTCTGACGGGAGAGTTCTTTTGCACTCAGGTTTCCCACAGGCAGCTGGGTTATCTCTGTGAGAACAGCATGCTGGACTAGATGGACCATTGGCCTGATCCAGCAGCCTCCTCTCATTTTCTTATGTGAGAATTACAGAGCTCTGGAACTGTTCCCATTGGGATGGGGGTATTTCCCCCTCTCCAGCTTGTCCCCCACCCCCCGCAAAATGTGCAACTTTAAATACATCAATTAAAAGCCAAGAAAATTTAGCTCAGCTGTAATGCACACAGCATGGCCTGTGATACTCACATCAGTTGCGAAAAACCACACCCATTCATCTCCCCATATGTATATGAAAAACAGAGGTTACTCACCCCTGGTTCAGGGGCCTGATCCAGGCAACCAAGCACATTTTTCAGGCCTTCCACAGTTAGGGTTGGCAAAGGGAGAATTTGGCTGGAAATGGCTAGCCACAGTGATCTAAAGGAATGTTCTGTCACACCATAGTTGTGCTTTAGTAGTCTTTGTGATCACCCTGCCAACAAAGGTCCGTATAGTTAAAGCCATGGTTTTCCCTGTAGTGATGTATGGAAGTGAGAGCTGGACCATAAAGAAGGCTGATCACCGAAGAATTGATGCTTTTGAATTATGGTGCTGGAGGAGACTCTTGAGAGTCCCATGAACTGCAAGAAGATAAAACGCATCCATTCTTAAGGAAATTAGCCCTGAGTGCTCACTGGAAGGACAGATCGTGAAGCTGAGGCTCCAATACTTTGGCCACCTCATGAGAAGAGAAGACTCCCTGGAAAAGAACCTGATGTTGGGAAAGATGGAGGGCACAAGGAGAAGGGGACGACAGAGGACGAGATGGTTGGACAGTGTTCTCGAAGCTACCAGCATGAGTTTGACCAAACTGCGGAGGCCGTGGAAGACAGGAGTGCCTGGCATGCTCTGGTCCATGGGGTCACAAAGAGTCGGACACGACTAAACAACTAAACAACAACAAGTCTTTGTGAAAGTAAGCCTAAGGAAGGTAAAGCTTCTTGAAATGCTCTCCTTTGACATCCTGTGGAATTGCTCCTTTTCCATTACACACTGTAGAGATGTGGAGCAGGTGGCCTGAGGATTCAAGTTGTTATGTTGCTGTCGTTGTGTTTAAATTAGCACACAATGGGCCGCTCTTTGTCTGGAATCTCTAAACGCTAAAGGAATCAAACTTGAATTTCTTGCTCATTGTTGAGAGCAGGAGAAAAGCAGCCTGCCTTGTCCTTATGTATAAAATCCATTATTGGATACAATCTTGATTTAGATAGGCAGTTCATGTTTGAGAGTTGCAGCCTTTGGATAATGGGAGAAAGGCGAGCCTTAAATATGTAAAAAGTTAGTTAAATGGGTGTCATTACCCGATCGGTAAGGAAACGAAGAGTGCACAAATGAACGTATGGAGAGGAACTATATACATTTGATTTGTGACTCTAAGGCACTCTTCACAATGAAGTGCCCTGTTAAGAACAAAGAATATTTGTTTGTGTGTGTGTGTGTGTGTGTGTGTGTGTGTGTGTGTATCCTTTCTATTCAGTGGCAGTAGCCCAGGAAAATATTTGAAATTTGCTATTGAATTACAAATCAATATCTTTTATAAGTTTTATGTGTGCATCTGAGGTGCCATCTGAAGAACATGAACTGTAGATCCCCACTGTGTGTTTTGTAAGCTATTTGTTTTTGATCACTGAAAATGTGTAGTTTCTTATAAGGTTGAGAGGGGGTAGCACAATGGCTATAGAACTATACAGTATTGTTTCTGCTCAATAGTATGGTAGGAGATTACAAAGCACAAAATAACTGCTGCTTTTTAGGCTTGGGGAAGGTGCTTTTCCATGGCTGTGCCACTTACGTATGTGAAATGTTCGCCATGGAGAAGTGAGTGAGAAATGGATCATCTTAATAGATGGTCCTGGTTGCGGGCAGGCTCTCAACCTGGTTCCCCCCACCCTGGCATGGGTGGAGCTATTGCCCTCACGTCTATCACCCTGGGCTATTGCCCAATCATGTTAAAGGGTGATGGGGGGGGGGAAGTATAAAAGTGGCAGCACAATGTGTGCTTGGCTCCTGCTTCTCGCTGCCGAACACCCGCCCACCCTCCCTTTAATTTAGATCCTTTGGTCTTGCTTTGGACTTTGGTTGGTTGCCTGGCTTGAGTTGAGGGCTGGGTAGGAATTTTTCATTTGGCAAATTGGCACAGGCCACTTGGTTTTTGCCTACCTCTTAGCAATCGTCACAACTTTGTAAGGTTTGGCGGTTAGGCATTGGCTTATGGTGAATGGGGGAAGGGAGGTCGGCCAACACCTGCCCCTCCAGTTTCAAGGGTATTCCATTGAAGGAAGCCAGGTCCCGGTTCCTGTCCGAAGTCTGCTAATAATAATAATAATAATAATAATAATAATAATAATAATAATGTATTATTTGTACCCCACCCATCTGGCTGGGTTTCCCCAGCCACTCTGGGCGGCTTCCACAAAGACCAAAAATACACTAAGATGTCACACATTAAAAACTTCCCTGAACAGAGCTGCCTTAAGATGTCTTCTGAATGTCAGGTAGTTGTTTATCTCTTTGACATCTGATGGGAGGGCGTTCCACAGGGCGGGCGCCACTACCGAGAAGGCCCTCTGCCTGGTTCCCTGTAGCTTTGCTTCTCGCAATGAGAGAACCACCAGAAGGTGGGGGTGGAGACGCTCCTTCAGGTATACTGGGCCGAGGCTGCTTGAAGGGTGAGGGCCATTCCAGGCCTCTGGGAACACCAGGGGAGATGCAGGCAGGTTCCCCCGAAGCAATTTCCCTTCAGGTGGTTTACCCTTACAGACTTCCTGCAAAGTGGGCAGGAGTCAGATATAGTCTTGCCAATGCCCAAGCCAATACCACTCTCATTTCTGTAATCAATAAAGTTGTGGCCAAATTTTTGCCCAAAAACCTTAAACAAAATATCCCTGTCTGTGTGAATTTATTTACCCTAGTGGGGGGTCGGCTTGACGGTCTTCCACGCAAACCTTTACAACCCTGTTTTGTGTTTAAATCACTGCACAAAGCCTATGAGGTTTGAAACATTTATAAAAATAATTTCACAAAAGTCACCTACTTTCACAAATAGTGGGGTTCAACTAATGAGCCCTGCTAGTGGAGAACTTCCATTAGTGTAATGCAATTTGGCTCTGAAGGTTCAGGAGAAGCCCTGGAACAGGGCATAGCAGGAGGAGAGGGCAGATCATTCCACCAGGTAAGCAAGAAATGCTTTCCCCAAGAGCAATAGGTTCTGTGCTATGTTGTATTCTTCTCACTTTACTCATGTGAATACTTCAAAGTTCTTAGAAAGGTTGCTTTAAAAGTGGTGCTTTGAAATCTGAGCATGCATGGTCCAAATTTCAGAGTATTTGATCATCTGCTGTAAGTGGTGTCACTAAAACCTATCTTACGAGTCTCTTTGCAAGCAATCATACACTGATAGCTTTGCAGGAGCAGAGGCGGTTTCATGGTCGCACAACCGGTGCTGTTGAGCTGGGCACCACCCTGAAGGGGGCACCAAAACAATCCTATAGAACAGAGCACAAGAGGTGAATTTTAGCACCATGCAGGGTGCCGCTGAAATTTGAGAGCCCAAAGTCTGCCATTGTCAGGAGCCTTACCAATTTGAGTCTCAGAGCAGTATTCAGTTCATTCCTGTTGGTGCAAAGATTTACATTTGCACAACAGAAGTCCCCCCTCCTTCTTCCCCCTGTGTATGTCCCCCACCCACCCATGCCATCAAGCCAGAGGCTGTGCTGTGCACTGTGGTCTTCCAAGCACTTGACAACACCCTTGTCTTTGCAGTACCAGGCAGGCAGTATAGAGAGATGAATTCTCAAGACCCTGGTAGGCTTTAGTACATGGCTGATGGGTTGTGTGCTCAGTTTGGTGGATCACAAATTGGTGCAGGTCTGAAGCGAAGCATTCATAACATTGCACTGCTGAATTCTCTATGATCCTCATATAACAATGAGAAGAAAGGAAATAAGCCCCATGAGGAAACAAAAGGGAAAGGCCCTGTTTTCAAGTGGCCTGCCATGCTCAGATGACTGCAATAATCAAGGGATATCCAGTGCATTTTGACTCTGATGCAGTTTGCCGGGACTGTGTCACATTACTAGCCTTGTCAAATAAAGCAAAAGCTAAAAAAGCAGCACAGCGTTTCGCCCTGTTAAGCTCTGAAGAAGAAGAGTGACACTGATGGGCTTCTGGTGGCAGCATATTCCAAACAGATCAGTTTTGCATGATCCAGCACTCTTCTTCCACTGGAGTGCAAAATAAAGGAGAAGAAGCAAAGCTGATAAATCAAAATGGCAACAGCAACAAGGCCATCCATGATTTCAAGTAGGGTCACTAAACATTACTGTTACAAAGCCATCTCTAGCACTCTTTTAGTGGCCCAGTGGCCTCTCTAAGCAGAGTGGTCATAACAGATTTTGTAAATGCTGATGATCAGCCAGGCAGGACTCCCTAAGGAGAAGAGGTTCCAAAGGTGAAGAGTCACAACAGAAAATACTATTGTTTACAGCCCATGCTTCCAGCAAGTTCTGTACCTTGTCTGAAAATTGTGGAAGATGAGTGGTAACACACTGAAAAAAGCATTCCTACAGATATCTGGGAACCAATCTCTTCAGCGCTTGAAAGATCAGTTATAGCATTCTGAATCAAATTAGCCTAGTATATTTTCAAAAGCCAGTCTAAAAATAATTCCATGTACATCACCTTGATTAGCCAAAATCATTAATCAGTTTCCTTCTTCCACATTAGTGCTGAGTTGTGCTGTATTTTAACATCAACGCTGGGCATGATGTTGTGTTCCAAATTACACCGACTTTGGCTTGCCCAAATCTCTGCAGAGCCACCAGGCAGTTCAAAAAATTATGTAAGTACACAGCAATAGCTGCAGGAAAAACGTCCATCTCACATACAACGTATAGCACTGCAGCAGTACTGAATAATTCTTTCTAAAATAAAACAACAATCTGAGGTTTCACAGATCTAAAACGAGAGACAAATATTACAAATTCTGTGAGGTACTCAGGATTCCCCAATACATGGAAGGAAACAGAAAACAAACTTGTTTTAAGTATGGTTTATTAATTGTAGAAAAGCTCCCGATGAAAGCCTGTTTGAGCTGAAATGCATTTGGCATTAATGAAAAGTGCATTACTCTTTGACACCTTTACATTAATTCTCCTTCCCTACCTCCATAACATTGGATCCTTCCTTTCTTCTTCTTCTTCTTCTTCTTCTTCTTCTTCTTCTTCTTCTTCTTCTTCTTCTTCTTCTTCTTCTTCTGGTATGTCTGCTTTTTCTTTAGGCATGTAACTTTGTAAAGGCCTGAGAGAACTGTGCATGATAGTTCCCAATCTTTTTGCTCACTTCATTCTCCCTGCAAAAAGGCCCCACCTGATGGATTTAAAATATGCTTGCAAGAGAAAGGTTAAGACCTCACCCACTCTCCATTTGTCCATTCTGAGTAATATAGCCTGGAGCTGCTTCCTACAGAAGTAAATAAGAAGGTTGGGCTCTTAACTGGCACTTATCCCCTGGCACACTAGGGACTTGTTAGGCTAGTCATCTATGACTTTGTCACAGCCTCACTTCTCTAGATTTTTCATCAGCACAGATGTGTAAGATTCTCCTGACCACTCCACAAATCAATACAGGTGGCTGACTTCCAGCATGGTTGCATGCATATCTTTCACATCAGCCATAATCTGAAGGCAAGCACCAAAGTGTGCATACAGCAATGGGGGATCCATTCAGCAGATCATCAGTTGGCTTGGTCAGCTGTTGATGGAAGGAGAAAGGCATGTGATTTCAGAGGGATTTCAGATTCCTCCAACCTGGTGTAAAAGGGAAATGCATCAGTCTTTTGTCAAGAAATGTGCTTCCTGTCCCACCAGAAGTATTGTGGTAGATATGTTAACTGTAATGTTGAGAACCCTCCTTTGTTTTTGGAAGTATTGAAACTACAGGGATGGAACTTGGTTAATTGGAGCAGTTCCAAGTTTATTACTGCTGCATGCTTTTGCCACTTCAATCCACTTCAGTTGCACAAACCTAAATTTGTTAGAATGCAGCTGAATCCCTCCCACAGAATAGGGATCATCTGGAAGCAACCCTGGACTCTCTGCAAAGGTGGGGAGAAAACATATCAGTTTCTCCACTGCTTTGCAGAATCCTTTGCACGGTGAGCACTGAATTTTCCAAGACCAGCAGCTGAATGCCAGAACTGTTGTATAAGCAAATAGGTAAGAGGAAAAGAAGCAAGATGGGAGGAACTGGAAAATGTGCACACCCACAGAAATAGTTTGGGAGCTCTGCAGATACTGCAGGACACACCACAAAGTTTTTCTGGTTATCTAACATAATCAGGGGACGCGGGTGGCGCTGCGGTTAAACCACAGAGCCTAGGACTTGCTGATCAGAAGGTCGGTGGTTTGAATCCCCGCGACGGGGTGAGCTCCCATTGCTCGGTCTCAGCTCCTGCCAACCTAGAAGTTCGAAAGCACGTCAAAGTGCAAGTAGATAAATAGATACCGTTCCGGCGGGAAGGAAAACGGCATTTCCGGGCGCTGCTCTGGTTCGCCAGAAGCAGCTTAGTCATGCTGGCCACATGACCTGGAAGCTGTCTGCGGACAAACGCCGGCTCCCTCGGCCCATAGAGCGAGATGAGCGCCGCAACCCCAGAGTTGGTCACGACTGGACCTGATGGTCAGGGGTACCTTTACCTTTAACATAATGAGGCAATGGCAGACCACTTCAGGAAAGTAATTGGATGCAATTCCACACATCCTTAATCAGTACAAGAACAATAAAATGGGGAAATGTGTTTCACAACAAAATATCACATACAAGATTGGCTGGGAAGACCCAGTCAGATGGGCAGGGTATAAATAATAAATTAATAAATTATTATTATTACAAGATGACCAATCTCACAAAGAACAAAGGCCCTTTTCCATTTGTTATTCCGTATATATAAATACAAATTATTTACTATTGTTATTTCTAGAATGAACTGACATTTAAGTACCCTCTCTAACTTTTAACATATGTTATTTTTTCCCATGATGACCAGGTCCAGCACTTAGATTTTGCCACTATTATATTCTGCAACTTTCCAGAATTTGGCTACACAGATTCATACTGTCACCAGCAAGTATTGTACAGGATTATGATACTTTTTTCTGAACAAATGATTGGATATTTCTCAGCAAAAGTACTTCATTTTAAGATAATCTATAGCCTATCATAGTTCTGACTGTGCATAATTTCTTCTGCTGAGAAGAAAAGAACGTGTTACATTTTCATGATGTATAATGTTAGCACAATATTTCCACTGTAGAGTATGGAAAAGTGGCTATGTCATGGGATGTTTAACCCCGAGGGGGATTTAGGGAAGTGCAAACAGTTCAGCCGCCTTTGTTTGCAACTTAACCAATCGTAAGAAAGGGTGTGGCGCACAACACTAAAACTTCTTTACCACTGTTTGGCAACCAAAGTGCCTTGCATTTGACGGATTAGACCAGGGCCCGACTTAGGTTTGGTGAGGCACTAAGCTACTGAAGGTAATGGGGCCCTTTATATGTCCAGCTGTCTTTTGTCAACAACAAATGGTCAGTGTTGTTTTTTTGTGTTGAATATATGCTACATGGTAATTTATGGATCTAATAGGTATCTATCCATTTGCACATAACAAAATATGTATTTTATCAAAGTAATTGTTGAACTGAAATACAATTAAGAAGAAGCATATTAATAATAATTTTATAATGGGATCAAAAGAAATAAATTGTGTATTACATGAAATATCAGTAGGCATAAGACTAATACCCTTAGTCTATGTTGCCTGATTATCAGTCTACATGCACTCTTTAATTAGATAACAGGTACAGCAGCTTGACCTACATTCAACTGTGCTGCTCTGCAGTCTGTAGCTGCCTGCTACATGTTGCCATGCAAACAGTCCATGCAGACGGTAAAGGTAAAGGACCCCTGAGAGTTAAGTCCAGTGGCGAATAACTCTGGGGTTGCGGTGCTCATCTCGCTTTACTGGCCAAGGGAGCTGACATTTGTCCACAGACAGTTTTTCCGAGTCATGTGGCCAGCATGACTAAGCTGCTTCTGGCGAAACCAGAGCAGCGCATGGAAACACCATTTATCTTCCTGCCGGAGCAGTACCTCTTTATCTACTTGCACTGGCGTGCATTCGAACTGCTAGGTGGGCAGGAGCTGGGACCGAGCAATGGGCGCTCACCCCGTCATGGGGATTCGAACTGCCTGCCTTCTGATCAGCAAGCCCTAGGCTCAGTGATTTAGACCACAGCGCCACCCTTTTATGCAGACTGTAGGCACCCTATACATAGAAATGAGCAAACCATTTATGTTTTAGTGAGCAGGCTAGCAGATGAGGCCCATTACTTACATCATAGGAGCCTACACAACACAAAACACTGTTGCTGTATATAGGTTTTATTTTATTTGTTTTTTATCTTATATTTTGGAAATGTATATCCAGGTGTGTTTTTTTTCCTTTAATTTTTGGGGGGGCCCTCAAGAGAGTGGGGCCCTAAACTATAGCTTGTTTAACTTATACGTAAATCCAGCACTGGATTAGACGTGTGTGTGTAAGATTTTATTAAGACTTTTAAAAATACAATAAAAGATCAGAACAAAGCAGAAACAGAAGCAAAACAAAGAAAATAAAGGAGTAAGGATATTAAAGGAAATAATAACATAATAAAAAGAGAAAGCTAAGAAAAAAGGAAATAAGTAACAGTGACTTTCAACTATCTGTCTGTCAGCTATACATAGAAAAGTTCCTCTAAACTCAAATGTTCAATCCAGAGTAATATACAGCTGTTCCACCCTCTGATTAGACCCGTGTCAACCCATTCTCACAGGCACCAATGGGGATAGCCCCACTGATGTGACTGGGGTAGAATACGTCACCAAATAAAACAAGCAAATCTGATTTTTCTTATTTGTGAATTATTGTCCTTTCTCATGTCCATCACCTCAAGCACACTTCTCTGTATCCATCCACCTTCATGTAGAACAATGCACAGATTCATTTTCCAACAGTGTATTATGAGTCTATTACATGTGTTTGAAGATAATTTTTCATGTCATTATGATGTGTAGACTTGTAAATGATTCATCTGAATTTATAAAAATGCAATTCTAATAGGAATGCAGCTGCAACCATTTCCTGTGTTATAAAACGACTGCGGTGTAAGCTGCTGTAACATTTGTTATGAATTAGGAGGGCATCCTTCACAAGAGAGCTGGGTTTTCATTAATGTCGGACTGACATTTGCAAAATTGATTTGTGTTGACATTTAGAGTACTTCTGTTGTAGTATGGGCCCATGTTTGACATTAAGCAAACTAAATTACATTGGTTATGCTTAACAGCCTCCTACACTGAACCCTCCTTTAAGCACTGCTACTGTGTAGGGGTTTTAGAAGATTCAAGGGTACACATCAAGTGTACACAAAGGCACTGCAGTCTCAAAGCATAAATGAAACCTTTGTGGAAAGTGATGACATTTATCGGTGGGCTGCATTTTGTGGGGGGGGGGTGTGTTTAAAAAAAAATGATGAAGAGAAATAGATCTTTCAGTTTCAAAAGGATACAGTTTTGTTCCTCAAAGCACCATGAAACTAGATCAAGAAATCAGCCACAATGCTCGAAATCTTGCAGACAGTAGATAATGTGCAAAGGGAAGGCATGCACAAATGCAAGAGAGGGGCCCCTGTGTCTCTAGGCTAGAGGGTTTCAGCATCTTTTCTTAACCCTGTATGATGAGATGAAAATGAGGGTTGCCAGGGCAAGAAAAGGATAGGGCTTCTACAGCAGTTACAGTTGTGTCTTGGTTCTCGAATGGCTTAGTGGATGAACAAATTGGTTCCTGAACGCCGAAAACCCGAAAGTAAGTCTTCTGGTTTTAAAACCTTTTTTGGAAGCCGAATGTCCGAAGCGGCTTCTGCTTGAGTGCAGGAAGCTCCTGCAGCCAATAAGAAGCCGCACCTTGGTTTCTGAATAATTTCGGGAGTCAAATGGACTTCCGGAATGGATTAAGTTTGAGAACCAAGGTTCCACTGTAGAGGGAATTCAATAGGTATATCTTCCCCTTTCTATACAACTGTTAAGGGTGCAGGAGCTCTGTCCTCTGGAGCAACTGGCCACCCAATTGCCAACCGCAGCTACTACTATGCCATAGGATCCACTGTCCTGTAATATCACAAATGAGCTTTCACTACTGATGAAGCCCAGGATGGCGAAACAAGGCCAATATTCTGGAAATCCTTGTCTTAGACTTTGTGAACGGATTTTGTGGAACTGTAACAACCTTTCATGTGGATAGTTTGGACTTTATGAACAGACAGGTGAAATGGACACCATTACACGGATGGACCTTATGCATGAACTGACTAGAGAATGATCTGATCCACTGGGTCTTCTGCTTTGTTCGTTTGTTGAACTTTATGAGTTACTTCTGTTGAAATTTACATTTTGATACTATGGATAGTATATCTTATTTATCTAAGAACACAGCTGGTTACGTCTCCTGTGTTTACAGTGGTAAAGGTAAAGGTAAAGGTACCCCTGCCCGTATGGGCCAGTCTTGCCAGACTCTAGGGTTGTGCGCTCATCTCACTCTATAGGCTGGGAGCCAGCGCTGTCTGCAGACACTTCCGGGTCACGTGGCCAGTGTGACAAGCTGCATCTGGCGAGCCAGCGCAGCACACGGAATGCCGTTTACCTTCCCGCTGGTAAGCGGTCCCTATTCATCTACTTGCACCCGGGGGTGCTTTCGAACTGCTAGGTTGGCAGGTGCTGGGACCAAACGACAGGAGCGCACCCCGCCACGGGGATTCAAACCGCCAACCATGTGATCGGCAAGTCCTAGGCGCTGAGGTTTTACCCACAGCGCCACCCGCGTCCCATACAGTGGTACCTCGGGTTAAATACTTAATTCGTTCCGGAGGTCTGTTCTTAACCTGAAACTGTTCTTAACCTGAAGCACCACTTTAGCCAATGGGGCCTCCTGCTGCTGCCACGCCGCCAGAACACGATTTCTGTTCTTAACCTGAAGCACGATTTCTGGGTTAGCAGAGTCTGTAACCTGAAGCGTATGTAACCTGAAGCATATGTAACCCGAGGTACCACTGTATTGAGTATGCTGTTTGTATCAGTGGCAACTAAATTGAGTGGGGCACAGATACCTCTGCAAGCACATGCATGAGAAAAGTAGGGCCACAGGCAATCAATAGAGCCAAACATCAGCACCAAACTTCAAACAAAGCCATTTAATTGCTCTAGTAAAAGGGGAGGTCCAAAATGAGTTGGGAGAAACTCATAACTCATTAGTGGAATACATGCATCTCTGGTGTCTCCAGGTAGTACTGTGAAAGATTCCTGCCTGAAACCAGGGACACTGGACAACCCTTCCAACAAGCATAGACAACACTGAACTAGATGTGCATATGGTCTGATTTGGTATAAGGTAGCTTCCTACGTCATTAAGATGCGATGCACCATGTGGAAGGTAAAGATCAGGAGGAAACAAGGCAAACAGGGAAGGCCTAAGTTACAGTGTTGCTATGAGCAAGACACACACCCAATTTAGAAGTGTTTACAGCCAAGCTAGGTACCTCCTTTAGGCTTACCAATGAGCCACTTCTAGAAACACCCCTCTCCTCTCTTTAAAATAACAATCAGGGTGACATTTCTGTATTGGAGCACAGATTGTGCTGGAGGAAAAAGGAAATTTGCAGTCCAATCCTATGCGTGTCTACTCAGACCACTGTGTTCAATGGGACTTCTTCCTAGCATATATAGGATATATCACAATCTAAGCAGATATAGGATATATTGCAATCTAAAATGATTCCCTATTCATAGTCTTGAGACTGAATTTATCTCTCCAGTGTACTCAAATGGATGGCAAGTTTAGGTAAGTCAAATAAAGTCAGTTAATTTAATTTAATTACAAACTAAGATCATTTTTTGCTTACTTTAGTTAACATTCAAAATAGCACATTTATTATTATTATTATTATTATTATTAATCTAAAATAAAGTAAGAATTGATCTGGTTTGTGCATTTTGGGGGAAAGTGATTACACATGTAACTATCTTATGAACTAATAAGTCTTTATTTTGCAAATGCATGGGTTGAATGAGCTCAACAGCTGACATGTTTCAATTTGCATTTTAATACTGTTTTGCAAAGTGATATGTCAAATCAAGGACATCCAAATGTATTTACATAGAAAGAGGGAACCAGTGTTTAATTCTGACATTTAGTTCAAGAAATGAGGGGGAGGCTGTGAGAGAATGGATATCAGAGTTGTTCTGAGGACCAGATTACATGTTACATTAAATTGCAGGTGAAAGGGGAAGGTAGTCAGCACTGGGACTTTGTTGAGTGGCAAATTTTATCCATTTCCCCACCATAGTCCAAAAGAAAACCACCCCCTTCCAGCAGCTACTATTTGTATTTGCACAAAAGATCCCATTGGTACCAATGGGAGTTTTTCTTCCAGTACAAATAGGAGCTTTGAGGAGAGGTGTATTTGTCAGGATCATGGTAAGAGAGAAAGGGTTAAACTCCCTCTCCCTGCCTGCCATGGTTCTGAATCATTTGACCCTCAATTCTTATAAAACCTCTCTCAGTTTTGGCATTGTACTGCCTGGAATTGTTTTGGTAAGGCAAAGTCACAGCTTGCCTAACCTATCAACTCTACTGCGATAAAATGAAGAGGCAAACCAAGGCACTTAAAAAATTCAAACTCACTATCTTTAGGGAATCCTTTCTACAGGAACCCCTGAATCTTTGCTACAAAACCCTTGTCAGTTGCACTTCGGTTGGGGGGGGGTTCCTATGGTGCATACTTAGTTAATGTAAGGTTTAGGGTTTTTAGGGTTCACCACAATGCCAAATAAAGTGATGCTGCACAATAAAACCAGTGTGAAATTGGAGAAGATTCGTAATGTCAAACAAGCTGTCTTTTCAGAATTTTTTATTTCATTAATTAGTTTTGCTTTTGCTTATCTTCTTCTTGAGAGGAAACCTGATAAAACATTGTTTCCTGAGCAATGACTGAAAATCAGTGGCGTAAAACAAATTTATTAAAGGCTTCCGGTTCTGCTCCGCCTTAATGGAGGCAGCCCCCACAACAACGGGAGATCAAGGATGATTGAAGGTAATTATCCTTGCAAATTTCCTCCAGGAATGGGGGTGGGAGCAGGATTCACTCCGCAATTTGTCTTGGTACCTGGGTCTCGCTCCGGCATGGGATGTGGGGGGCAGGGAGGCACTGAGTGCAAAAGCACTTTGCCTGCCGAAAACCCTCCGATGCCACCATTAAGTAGCAGAGGTTCTCCTGTTAATCAGAGCTTAATGGACTTAATGGACATGTGCTAGAAGAGATGAGATCACAAACTGCAGAGCAAACCAGCTGCAAGGACTTTAAGGTTTGAATTTGAGATAAGATTTCATTCGGTGCAAAAGACAGTGGGGTGGGGTGGGGAGCCTACGGTTTCTTTATTTAAAGTTTTCTTCTCTACAGTTATGATTTGGCCACCATCCTCTGAATGTTAGTTCAAATTATATTTTTATAAGCAGGGATGGAAGAAATTGGATTATAAATATGGAATATAATATCAAATGGAACTGTGTATGTAAAAAAAGGCAAAAGGGAGGAAAGTTCTATTTTGCAAAAGGTTTACGATGGGAACTTAGAGCTGACTCTTCCCCATCTTTTATTATTTACGAAGTGAGCTGAATAACGCTAAGAGGACTTGCAATTTAATTTAATTGGAAGTATAATTGCTCATATATCTTCAGCTGGAAGGATAAAAGGTGTCTGTGATCTGCCAAGGAACTGATAAGGTTCTTTACTGAGTCATCTGCAGTTGGGCAGACCACTCCTCTTCCCAGGCTGAGAGGAAAAATGATGAAAATAGGTTATTTACTGAGACAGAGTGACGTTTGCCGCTGTTGTCAAAGTTGCAAAACAACGAAGCATGTAACTGAGCGATGGAGAAATTTCTGGAACAGCAATGGGATATCAGCTCTGCCCAAGGCATGACGGATAATAGCAACAACCAAGGGAAAGAAAGACATAACATCTTCAAGCACAGGAAGAAACACCACAGACAGAAAAATTGCCACACACAGGAAGAATAAGGATGTATTTTGAGTTCCTCACTTGTAGTTTCATAGATCATTTAATGTGTCAACACAAATAGAAGTTATTAATATTGCAGTTGCTGTATAAGGGATTATTATGACTGGAACGTAACTGAAATTAAGAAGATTTTGAAATGCAGAAATAAATAAAACCTTCAAACCATCAAATCTTGCACGCGGGGGACCACTTTATCTATTTTTATTCTGTGAACTGCCCTGAGACCCCTGGGTATAGGGTGTTATATAAATTCAATATAATATCCTCATCATCATCATCATCTAAATTATATAATCAGTATTTGAAAGATGGGTTTTAATAATTGTATTATAAATTGATATTGTTATAATGAGGCTATTATTGGACTGCAATTGAAAACTAATAAAAATTAATATGGGGAAAAAAGAATTTTATTAAATATAATTGAGTATAGGTTTCAAGTAAAAAAATTAAAATGTGTTGGACAGCAACTCAGGAACTGAATGTCCTTCAAGTGGCATGTGTGCATTTAAATCTTCACTTTGTTATCTACTACTAATGAAGGAGAGCAAAATGCACCCAAAGAGTAATAATTCCAGTGATGTTAAATCATTGTCCTTGAGAAGACGGGTATTACAGTTAAATAGATCGATCCAGTCAAAATAATAGTGATACTTCTATTTTCTAATCATCCCAAGAAATCCATAAACATTTTTTAAAAATGTTCCAAATTATGCACTACTGGTTTCCTTGCCATTTTTATTTGCAGTGACTAATGAACATCAACAGCAAGGGAATAATTTAGAAGTCTACAGGTAATTACTGGAAAGTAAACTGAATTATTAGGCTGTGACTTATAATACGCCAAGTACAATGCTCATTACATGGCTTTCATTGTTATTCAAGGCTTGTAGTTACTATATCACACAATCAGCTAACAGACTCTCATGACACAGGGCAGGCTTGGGCTCTCTGATTTAATGGAAAATGAAATATGGATAATTTCTCAAACAATCACAGTTCTCATTACATATCCCCAACACTGGCTCATCAATTGACCAACACAGAGAAGATAACGGTCCCCAATTTATTTAATCTAAGGGTAGGTAAACTCACAGTTGTCAAGTTCAGGAAAACCAAATTAATTCTGGAATGGCTTTGTTGGTTACAATGTCAAAGTCCTCAGAACCTACTGTTACCTCTCTTTCAGGGGGCTGGTCTCTCCACTACTCCACAGAGGGATCCCAAAGCAAGAATGCTGTAACCAATGCTATTTTTCTAGAAAAAGGGGTGCTGGAACTCACCATGAATGCCTCCCCTGTTCTGGCAATGGCGCCAAGCTGAGAGGTGCCAGAATTGAGTTCCAGCTAGGGCCGTCATACATTCAGAATTTCTCAGACATAGCCGGGATTCATCATTCAAAAATGGAGTCTGGGTGGAATTTATGACAATCAGTTAAAATGTCTGGGAAAACCCTGTCATTCTGACTGGGGGGGGGGGGGGAGCCCTGGTTTTAACCAATGCTGGGCAGACTGTGGACTGCATTAGGCTTAGAGTTATCTGTGCCCTACTGATGGCATCATCTATCTCTTGCAATAAAGCCTAGTTGCTGATCTGTATGGTTTTAATGTTTATTGTGATTCTGTTAAGTTATGCACACATACATATTATAAAAATGTAATAATGTCATCATTAGGTGCTGCTGCAAACTAAAGTGTGATGAGATATGTTTGATGGATGGCCCAGGTGAGCTGCAGAGAGACAGCTAGAACAGGCCAGAACAGCCCCCTCCTTGCATTCTGCGTCTCGTTAACTTGTCAGTTTGGGGGGGGGGGGCTGTCCCCATGACCAAGTTTTTCAGGCCTGCAAGCACTAGTACTGGCTACCTTCCTCTCCCTAGTCAGCTTGGTGATTCACTGTTTCTGCTGCCACTGCTGAAGCTGAAGAGTTTACCTGGCAGGAGGAGGAACAGCATGGAAAGAAGGAAGGTGGTCTGCTGGCCTGCTGCTCTTGAGTATTAGGATGAAGTATTAGGATGAAGAGTCAGCACAGTTAAGGCAGCTATGGCAGCTGGGAATCTGGTGGTCACTTCTGGCCTCCATCCTGTGGTGTTCCTCCTGCCAAGCCAACTGTCAAAGAGCAAGCTGGCAGGAAATCATACCTTTGAAAGTTGGAGTTAACTCTTTCTTAACAAAAACACAGTCATTACTTGGCTGAGGATCAGGCCTAATGAGCGCGGCAGCTCATCTCTGGTAGGTCTTTCCCCATGCATCAGTTGTCAAGACTGAATGTACCCAACTCCCCATAACTGTATAAGTCTAAGTTCTTCAGGGCTTTTTGCAATAAATCGGAGACTGTGCCTGCATGCAGCCAACCACTCCCCTGCCCTTTTCATGCCTCTTCTGGTTCTAGGAGACAAAGGGGAGGGGAGCTTGTCACAGCAGGAAGAGGAGACACCTGTTACCCTTCACCAGCCTGACTCCTCTCTGTTTCTTGGCCTCCCTCATCCCACTCTCCTGCTTCAGTTTCTCCCCCTGATTCTGGATTTCCCTCTGCCACAGACTCCCCCAGCTCACTAAGCCCTGTTACCTTTTCAGCTTCCAACACCTCCTCTTCCCAGTCTTCTCCCTCTTCCCACTCATCACTGTCCCACCACCACTCCCCAGCTCTGAGCCTTACTCCCATTGTGGTTCCCAGCTGGTTCCTCCCACCATTCCACTGGGTCCAACCAGTTCGTGACACCAACTATTCAATTTGCTTGGCTGTAGTGGTGGCATATGGTGGAAATGGGAGGAATTGGGGAGGAATTACTGAGGCTTAGGGAGTGGGTTGGTGCTGGTGATGCTTAGTGAGTGTAGTAAGTAGAGTGGATGAACAAATTGAGCAGGGGTGAAGCATAGGTGTGGTGTGGTGTGGTGTGGTGTGTGTGTGTGTGTGTGTGTGTGTGTGTGTGTGTGTGTTTCAGTAAAATCCTGTCCTGAGATCAATCAATATTGGGTAGATACAAAAATTTCAAAACAATAGGTAAGCTATTCAGAAATTTCAAAACAATAGACAAACTATTAAAAATAGAAAACAAACAAACAAAAAGATCATGTTTAGAGAAAACAAATAAAATTGTTGTTTATTACAACATGTATTGCATGTATCTCATCAGTGACATAAAAAACTCATGTCTCTTCACTGGGTTTCACAGAATGTGACCTTCCTTGTGGAAAAATTACTCTTGAATATAAAGAGTGCATGAAATATATAAGAATAATTATACATCTCAACAGCTCTACATTTTAAATGTTCAGTGAACATCATACTATAATCAATAACAATTCTGCATGGAAGGCCATTATTATTCAGATTGCAGGTGTTGGAGAGATGTTGATGCTGAGAGAACAGCAGTTTATCTAAGACCATTTTGTGTATTCATACCTGAAGTAAGAACTGAGCCAAGATTTCCTTACACTGTTATCTGCTGGGCCACACCAGCTTGTAAAGAACCCAAGGTTGTTCTCATTCTCTGATGTATAGCTAAAGCAGTCTATTTTGGATCAAGTCACAGGTGGGCAGCACATGGACTTTAAAGGCATTCAGTGTGGTCCATACAGATGTCCAAGCCGCCCAAGCTGAATTCCTCCTACCATGCCAAGCTGTGCAATTGTGATGGGAAGGATGGCAAACAGAGTTAATTATTCATGCACACCATCCTTTCCATCACAACTGAGTTCTATCCAAACAGGAGTTGTACAGGCTGGAGGGAGTACAATAGACACAGTGAGGCTGACACACAGCTGGTCATTGCCACACACCATCCTTTCTCAGCACAGTGTTTGCTGGGATGGGAAGATGTGACAGTGATGGCGACTGTTATGGTTAACCCTCCCTGAAGGCATCTCTCCATCCCATGTGCAAGTGTGTATGCATGTGTGTGAATACTACTACTACTACTACTAATTTATTATTTATACCCCACCCATCTGGCTGGGTTTCCTCAGCCACTCTCGGTGGCTCCCAACAAAATTTTAAAAATACAATAAAACCTCAAACATTAAAAACTTCCCTAAACAGGGCTGCCTTCAGATATCTTCTAAAAGTCAGATTGTTGTTTATTTCCTTGACATCTGATGGGAGGGCATTCCACAAGGTGGGCACCACTACCAAGAAGGCCTTCTGCCTAATTCCCTGTAACCTCACTTTTTGTAGTGAGGGAACCACCAGAAGGCCCTCGGAGCTGGACCTCAGTGTCCAGGCTGAACAATGGGGGTGGAGCCGCTCCTTCAGGTATACTGGGCCGAAGCTGTTTCGGGCTTTAAAGGTCAGCACTAACACTTTGAATTGTTCTCGGAAACACACTGGGAGCCAATGTAGGTCTTTCAGAACTGGTGTTATGTGGTCTTGGTGGCCACTCCCAGTCACCAGTCTAGCTGCCACATTTCTGGGTCACCTTCAAAGGTATCCCCACATACAGTGCATTGCAGAAGTCCAATGCCCCCACCCATGACCAGTCCACTACCAGCTCCAGCCACACCCATAGGCACACAGCCTCCAATCATTCACCCACTGCTTCATGTGGCCCTTGGAGGTGGGGGAGCAAAAATCTTGACCTCCCCAGATAAAGTGACAGATACCTAAAATTACACACACACAAATAACTTCAAGGTAAATGGTTGTCCTTTTAAAGCACATGTAGGACTACAGATTTAAAACATCCTAGGTATGGCTTTCTCCTACATTCTTTTTGATGGGATTATGTGGAGATAGAGTCTGGATCTGACACTTCTCTGTGGTCTTCACCTGGTGTGGTTTCCTCAGCTCCTTTGATTCCCAGCCTCTTAGGAACATGCAGGTGGGCATAAGGCATTGTCACACGTTGCAAAGAAGAGATTATACAAAATGAATTTACACTTCTATCACACAATGTGGAAAAGCCAACCATTCATGTCTAAGTCGGTTTCTCATGTATTCTGTGGTCCTCAACCACTGTGCTTTTGATTACTGTCAGCAGCTGGACTTCTGAGCAGCAGGGAAAGCATTAGCATAGCAATAGCAAGCAGAACTGCAAGCAGCAACCTTCTTACATGGTAGCCA
Organism: Podarcis erhardii; assembly: GCF_964252035.2. Taxonomy (NCBI): domain Eukaryota; kingdom Metazoa; phylum Chordata; class Lepidosauria; order Squamata; family Lacertidae; genus Podarcis; species Podarcis erhardii. The sequence continues at coordinate 75,930,387 of NC_138499.1, read as the reverse complement.
TTCATTCACGCATTCCTTATTCACTCTGGAATTCATATCATACACACATCCTTTTATTTTCCTAGCATGCTGCAGTTGTTGTCTTTTTCCTTCCAGAAACACCAGCTTGGTGGTAGAAAGGTGTTAAATGCTGCTCTTTTTTACTACTACTACAAAACCTGCAATTGTATTATTCTGTGGTTTCTAGATAAGAACAGATTTTATGAAGAAGAAACCAGAGGTTCTTAAGCATGGCTGCCATTCCCCAACAGCTCCATCTCACACTACTCTCAGTGACAGCTACAACTTTCTTCCACACTACTTCTGATAATATAAGCATACAGGAGAGCAGTGAAACAATGTTACATGAATCATGCTCATACATGCACACAGCTCTTCCACTTCATGTGGTTTTAGTCTTCTTATATCACTGGTAATCATGCCAGATAGAGACATTTGACAGGGAATCTTAGCATTATTTTCTGCAATGCCCTGTCTTGAACCAGACCTGAATATTTCTGCTGAATATAGGAATGTCAGAAGGTGCTGATTTCCACTTCAATTTATAGTCATTACAACCAGTGCGGTTTCCATGCTGCTGACATTTGGTCTTGTCTGTCATTTTATGTCATTAATGTAAGTTACATAACTCATGTCAGTATTTACATAGATTATATCAATTTCAGAAAACATCAAAACAATGAAAAACCCACACCCTGCCACAACTATGTATCATTTGTGGGCTTAAAATAAGCAACATTGATGCGAATGAATACCAATCATAGTCCCTTGATTGATTTCCACTGCTAACCACATATGAACATGCAAACAGCAGCTATTTCCACTTCCTTTTTCCATTTTCTTAAAAGAAGAAGCAGCAGCAGCAGCAGCGGAGGAGTTTGGATTTGATATCCCGCCTTTCACTCCCTTTAAGGAGTCTCAAAGCGGCTAACATTCTCCTTTCCCTTCCTCCCCCACAACAAACACTCTGTGAGGTGAGTGGGGCTGAGAGACTTCAAAGACGTGTGACTAGCCCAATGTCACCCAGCAGCTGCATGTGGAGGAGCGGAGACGCAAACCCGGTTCCCCAGATTACGAGACTACCGCTCTTAACCACTATACCACACTGGCTTAGTTATTCTCTCACATCCCTAGCTGAATTCAATCCATCAGTCATTCATTCTTGCCTCACACAGATGCTCAATACCCCCTCATATAGACTGTCACAGTGAAAACAGGAATTTTGTTAAGCCTTCAGTTGACTAGACTACATCTTGGGGGCGGGAGGAGGGGAAGTTAATGGATCAAAAGTGTGCAGGTTTGTCCAAATAACAGCATTCATTACTCTTGAGACGTGAGAACAATCTACAACTGAAGCCACCTTCTTCACCTGTTTTCCTCTCTGATTGGGAGCTTCCAGACTGTTACTATTTTCAGGTGGGATTTAACCACATTCCAACAATTTTTGGTTGCACAATTACAGCTGATTGGGAGGTCTCCTGCATCAAACCTGCTTCCTCAAAAGCTTAGAATTTTTGTAATAAGCAAAGTAATAGGAAAATAGCAGAAAAGTGTGGGATAATGCTTGCTTTGAGGCAGCATTATTTAGCAAACAAATAGTAGTGAATGCACATTAAATACTCCAATCTCCTTGCATACAAATCATGATAAATACTCAGTAAACAAGTTGGCTGTCATTGGTCAAAGTTAGTTAGAACCTGAGTTGGTCTAAATGCCTTATGCCCCACAAAGTTCAAAACAGCCAACCAGCCAAGACAAGGACAGTTCTAGCCTACTTTTCTTCCTTGCTGCCCACCCCACATTCTGTCTGTGTGGGATGTAATCCATTGGAGCAGTCAAATACTGTACAACATTCCTTGTTTCCCTAGAGTGGGCACAGCAGGGGGATGTTACTCCAGTCAGTATAACTTCCTGTTCCACTGGCCTGGAGCATCCTGCCCCTGAATGTGATGAGGGAGATAGGTTGACCCTGGCTGACTCCATAAAGTCATGCAGCCATCTTTCTCTCTTAATGCCATGCTGCTCTCCTGCTGCCATTTTGTTCTCTTGATGCTGTTCTCTTAATGTATTTTGCTGTCTGCTAGCTCCTAGCCAGCAGCACATGGGCTCAATCCCCGTAAGGGATGAACTCACACTATGTTCTGTAACTACAAGCTAAAGTCTGCCTTCAGGGATCATACTGTGAACTGAATGTGAGTAAATTTCTTGTTACTTTTAAGGAAAGAATCTTCTGTCTTTATTCTTTTAAGAGGGATCAAAGGGGACACCCGGAATAATCCAGTCTCATCAAGCCAGTATGGATTGCTTAACTGAAGAGATTCAAATGAATCTGCAAACTAGCTTCCTGCTGTATTGAGGGGAATCTGCTCTGCTACATGACTCACTAGCGTGAATGAAGAAAGGATAATATTTAATCAATATATCCTCTCCTACTATTCTTAACATTCCCACAGTCTGATGGTAGGCCCAGCCGTGTTTGAGATTTCCACATATGGTGACTGTTGAACTGAGCTTCTCAGTATTTCAGAAATGTTGCATTTAAGATAAATCTGGACTCCACCCACCCCTCTTGTAACTTCTGAGAAAGATAAAACATATGTCATTTAGAAAGAAGGGGAAAGGTTGTAGAATGGAGCACATCACAGAACAGCCCAAACATAACAAATACTATAAATAAACTTTAGTATATGTATCCTGAAAGCAACAGCCTGCAGCAAAGCATTGTGTAGAGACAAAAGCTATCAGAAATTTAAATTAGTATAAGAAGACCAAATGGCAATTCCCATCTGTAATTGTTTTTTACCATGAAAAGGAGAGTGCCAGTTCTTCTTTCACAGCTCACTGGATAATGTGTTTTTGTAAAGATGGGCAATACTTGGCCTTTGACTCTGTACCCTTATTCTGATTTGGTACACGACAATAACTTTATAGTTTTGGTTAATTGATGTAGTGGTAAATAGATATGTTTCCTGATGTCTAGGACAGGAAGCTTGAAAACACGCTTCCTTAATTTTGAGGAAAATCTGCTAAAAGTAACAGTTCCTTGGTGTGTGTTTTTTTTACTTCAGTTGAACAATTCAATACACCCTCTGTGTTTTGTCATGAAAAGGGTTCAGCTGCTGTTCAAATGACATTTAAAATACTACTGTTCAATTAGTGATCTTTCCCCCTTTTTTACTTCAGTATTTCAAGCTGTTCTAGAAATCTGCAAAAATAATTTCTGTTAATTGTTTTCTCTTCTGAGAGAAAACATTCTAAATAAAATCAGGAAATTTGCTTCTCGGGGATCCTTTCCCCATTAACTTTAATGGCTCACAGAAACTCATAAGGGATAAAGAGATGGGGGTGAGTGGAACCTATTAACTAATCTTTGTATGCAAATAGGAACTGTGAAGGTATTCACTAGGTTTACGGAGTAAAATGCTCTTGCAGTTTATTATTATTTCAGACTACAAAGGATGGATTCAAACACCCAGCCCCTTCTATGAATTACTTGAGATAGGAGTTTATTCCAGGGTCATATTCATTGGCAAAATTGTTCCTCTCCACTCCATATTATGAAGCCTCCCAGACCTTCATGCTTTCTGCTTATTTCTGCAGCACATTTTATTCCAAGCCACACTCTGTATAAACCTTGCCACCCATCCCTTCTCCCAGTGTTAGAAACTGAGATATGACAGCTAGGAGTTAAATGGCACCTTAAACCTAGGTTATGGGCGCCACAGTGGGCTGCCTAGCCCCGCTTTTTTATAACAAGAATACAAAGCTGAAAATGAATGAATTGCAGCTAAAATATTATGTTCATTTTTCACATGGTCTAGTCCTTCCCCTGCCCACCCCCCTAATATTCTTAAGAGGGTCTCTTCTCCAGTCTTCAGAGAGTAGCTGGAAGTGGGAGGCAGAAAAAGGTCCTCCTTTCCTTCCACTCTGCAGTTTTAACCTGAAATCTTAGGCACAGTACTATGCCCAGAGCTCAGAAACTGCTTGCGTTTATGAAATTCCCTGTCGCAAAATGAGTCTAGAACAGTGGGAGTTTCAAACTGTGCCTTCTCCCCGCTGAATGTGATTCACCTAGCAAGATAAACTTTGCCCTCCAAAGCCTGAACAGACAGTCATTCTGTGTAGCTTGAACTGTGACAGCTGCAGATAGCTGCTACTTCTGGCTTTTCCCTGATAGAATTTACCATTTGGGGGTCTTCTCTCATTGGTTGGACTTAGAATATTAAGTTCAGTTGAATTCTAACCTGCTTGTAAAGTGCTTCCAATTTAATATGGACCATTTCTGGTCCATTCCAAGGACAAAGCAGCATGCCACCTTGATTCTGTCCCTTTACTCTGAAATTCTACTACTTCTCCAGAAACCTCCAAAAGAAGACTTAAAACACCAATTGAGAACCTCTAGCCCAAGGTGTAAACTGTTACGAAAAAGGAGCAATGCTCCGGCGAGCTGCAGCTGGCTGGAATGTCAAACAGGATGTTGATGTTTGTGGCTGTACCGTGGGAACGAAGGGACAGCCTATTCACTGTACTGAGCACCGGATGTTAGCTCAGTGTGTCACCTGACATGTACTGGAAGTACAGAGGTGGAGTTTATCACTCTCTGCTGTTGTTGTTTGAAGAGTACGGACGTGTTTCTCTGTACTGCTACATGGACAGAAATAAAGGCATGTAAATACATTTCTGTCTGTCTCTTCCCCCTCCTGGGGAAACAGGGAGGAGGGAGAGTGGTGTGTTCTTCTCACGTTTGAGGAGAATTGCCGATAGAGACCTCGCCCGTCTCCTGCCGGGAGTCGCTGGACAGGGAGGTCAACAAAGTAATCAGAGCCGGGTGCCTGGAGTATGGCACATTCCTCTGACTAGGCTCGAAGATTACAATATAAACTTGGTCCAGGAGGTCCAGCTATCAACTTTTCAGTGAGGATGAAGTAGGCTCTATTGGCAGACATCTCATATACCTTTTCCAATCGTTTTTGAAGCCCCATGGAACATAAAATCTATTCCCAAAGCATGGATTTCACTCAGCTGTGCCTGAACAATGCATTTAGTAAATTTTCTTAGCTTCTGACTTAAATTATGAAACTCCCAATTTATTTTACTTCATAAAACACACTGTTCATTTAAACATAATACCGAGTCATCAAAAACCGCCAGACCTGAGAAGTACACTAATAAAAGCCAACAACCAGACACGAAGCTAAATCTTTAAATTTTTTCATAATTACTTTTGATGTTGATGTTTATTGCTTATTTGTTCTATCACTTGGCAATGGTAGGTACTTATTCACATCTTTATGCATGCAAATCAAATTCCCAGCTCAAAACTAATGCTGTAATATAATGCCCATTATACTACCTCACACAATAACCGGATAATGTCTTAAAACTGACAATAGCTGTCCACAATAAAGAGAAGACAGGCTATGCTGGAGACAATTCTTACATTATAGACTCATAAGACCTGGACATGATCTTAAGGTTCATCTCGTCCACCCTTCCGTTCAATGACACGATTCCCTATACTTAAAACAAACTTCTTCTGTAAGGAACCAAGATATGAGGTTCCATCATGCTTCACTGCACAACTGTTCTGGCAATTAGAAAATATTAGCTGTTTCATCCTACTTCAATTTGTTATGCTGCAATTTAATATAATAATATAATAATCATAATTTATTATTTGTACCCCACCCATCTGGCTGGGTTTCCCCCGCCACTCTGGGTGGCTTCCAACAAAGATTAGAAATACATTAAAATGTCACACATTAAAAACTTCCCTGAAGAGGGCTGCCTTCAGATGTCTTCTAAATGTCAGGTAGTTGTTTATCTCTTTGACATCTGGTGGGAGGGCATTCCACAGGGTGGGCGCCACCACCAAGAAGGCCCTCTGCCTGGTTCCCTGTAGCTTTGCTTCTCGCAGTGAGGGAACTGCCAGAAGGCCCTTGGCACTGGACCTCAGCTTCCGGGCAGTGGAGCATAAAATTGCTTTGCTTCATCCTACCGAAACTTTAGTTCTGTTCAGATGATTGTCATACATGCAGTGCATACTATCAGTATGCTTCCTAAACAAGGACAGTCAGGGACCATACTGATAATTTTGTGAACTTGCATAGGTTATGTTTGTGCATTTGTGTCCCATGCACCATGCTAAAGGTGCATTCTTTCAGCAGAACACTTCCTTAAAGAACCAGTGCAGTTCAACAGTTAAGAGTCAGAGTAGTGAGCTAGGAAGTTCCTGGTTAAAATCTCACCTCCTTAGTGAACTCAGTAGGTGGTCTGAGGTTAGCCGCTCCTTGAGGAAGACCTCAAGCCCCTATCAGCAATGCGGAGATAGTAATAGAGAGGCCCTGTGAGTATTACTGATGTAATGCATGTGAAAGTCTTATATAGAAACTATTCTTATTTTGTCATCTTGTCAAAGTGTAATTTATACTGTATTTTTTTAAGTCTACTGGTTAACCTGAACTGCAGAAAACCTGATTTAAATGTACAAACCACAGGAGTCCAGCAAATGCAACTGTAATTGCTGCCTTACATTATATCTGCAATTTTGGTGAACTCCAGCCATTGGCAGTAGCTCATAAGAAAAGAATGTGTTTTGTTCCTGTCCCTGTTTATTCATTCATTTTCTTCTCCGACTCCTCCTTCCTCCATTCCCAGCAGCTATACTTCTCTTTTTCCTTGCCTCTCATCCAGCTGCTCATTCTGAATAGCTTACTTATCCTTTATCACATACAACAGACCTCCTTGCATAGTCTTTAATTACTTTCCATTCCCTCATATGAAAAAGTGGGGGGAGGGGATTGAAACCATTTCAAAGAATTTTTTATACTTGTGAAATGGCCACCATACAAGGACTACATGCCTACATATTGGCAACAGCTGAGTTCAGGAGCATATCTCCAGACCCTTGTTCCTGCTGCATCGTTCAGCTGGCAAACAAGGTTCCCTCCAAGGCTGAATTGATTGGGAGGGAGCTTACTTGAAATAAAGTGGCTATTTTATATCCAAGGTGCCCCAAGGCATTTTTTATTGCCACCACTTCAAATAGCAGCTTGGCTGATCACAGCATCTCAGTAGCATTTCTCTGCAGAGTGCCCCATGTAAATTTATGGCATAGCGATTAAAAAAAATATTGTTCAGCCACCTCATATTTATGTAAGTAGCAGTGGTTGGCCAAGTTAGAGTGACATCAGAAGATGTGGGTGGTCCACAGAGGACCCTGGGGATGAGAAGGTTGATGATTGAGGAGAAACACTGTAGCATTGGGCATGTCATCATCTCTCAGCCTTATGCGGGTGGTGCTGTGGTCTACACCTCTGAGCCTCTTGGGCTTGCTGATCAGAAGGTCGGCGGTTCAAATCCCTGCAACAGGGTGAGCTCCCGTTGCTCTGTCCCAGCTCCTGCCCACCTAGCAGTTCAAAAGCATGCCAGTGCAAGTAGATAAATAGGTACCGCTGTGGTGGGAAGGTAAATGGCATTTCCATGTGCTCTGGTTTCCGTCATGGTGTCCCGTTGCACCATAAACGGTTTAGTCATGTTGGCCACATGACCTGGAAAGCTGTCTGTGGACAAATGCCAGCTCCCTCAGCCTGAAAGTGAAATGAGCGCTGCAACCCCATAGTCTCCTTTGACTGGACTTAACCATCCAGGGGTCCTTTACCTTTTACCTTATCATCTCTCAGCCTAACAATCACATGATTCTTGTTGGGATAGAATGGTATGAATCTTGTATACCTCACCCTTGAAGGAAAGGTGCAAAACAAATGCAAAGCAATACATGGGAACAAAAATAGACAAGGGAAGCAGACACATACAAGGGCTAATGCCCGTCGTTTTGAATTCCAGCATTCAGCTTGGACTGCCCTACAGGACAGCCCAAACCTCTTTCCCATCCTCTGTATGTAAATAATGGATGGAGTTGATGGAAGCCTAACATTTTTCCCAGCTGCCTTCTATTCTGGAAGATTGCAAAAAAGTTCCTGAGTTCACCAACCTTTTATTTCTCCTATTTAAAGTCATATTTTTAATAAGGCTCATTCAGCCGAAACATGTTTTTCTAGCTGAAGTGCAGAGCTATTAGTCTTGAGTACTTTCTCAGTCATGCATTAAGGACAGAACAATTCCCCAAAGCTTGACTGGAATAAGGTGAAAGGCCTGTGTGTGTAGCATATACATACACTGCATCTATTTTTCATTACTAGTATTTTTTCCCCCATCCTCCCCACCCCCTTCTCCATCTCTTGGTATTAGCTTTACATTCTGCCCCATTTCTCACCTTATGTTAAAATAGTTCTTTTCTGCTGTTCCAAAGTCCCAAATATAACATAAAGTTGCTGAGGTAGCACACGAATAGAAGTGACCTTACAGGCTCTTCTAATCTTGCCAAACCAACACAGAGCCTCAGAAGATCCAGAGTGGTCAATAAACTGCTATTTCAATTGCCAGAGAAGTACCGGTATATGTTAGGTATATGTAGAACACACACACCTAAGAATTTTTGTTAATCTATGTGGAACTGCCTCAAAGTTCATTGCATTTTTTTCCTGGGACGAAACTTGCAAATTCAGTTCAAAATTTCACTGCAGGAAATGTCGGTGAGAATTTAAAAATGTGCAGAACTCTTCTGAGAAATGTTTCTGGCTACACAAAAACACATCTTGAACTTTCTACTATGTATTGCCAAAGAAGAACGCCCTCTTAAAATCACAGGTAGCTGCGTAAATATTGTCCTATTGTAGATTTTAGACACACAGACCACGCTGACCCTTAGGGGGAAACAATACAAAGTCCGCATTTTGTACCTACAAAGACAGGAGTGCCCAAACTTTTTTTCAAAAGAGGGCAAGATTTCATAAAGTGGACATGCATGAGGGCCAACCAAAGCTTTTTTTTACAAGTTTACCCCAAAGAGTTAAATCAACCGGTGGGCTGGATTAGGCCCCTGGAATGGACTTTGGACATGCCTGTACAAAAATGTCACAAATTAGTGCACACATTTTTAAACTCTTCAGGATTCTTCTTAGAAAAGGGAGGGGGTAAGAAAAGTCTGATGCATTGTTAAAGTCATCAAATCTGCTGTTGTAAGATGGAGTGCTGGATAAGTAGTGCAGAATTGATCAGATTGACCTGTAAGAGGTAGCAAGAGGTTTCCTGTTGCATTGATGACTGGTGAGACAAAGAAAATCATGGATGAGCCACCTTTTTTCTCTCTTTCAGATATAACATCAAGATGTTACTCAGTCCCATCTCCAGCAATTAACAGAGACCATGCAAATTTTCTTTGAAACTGTGGTTTAGGCATAGGCAGAAGGAGCCCATAGCCATCATGAATAGCAGGCACATGAGATGAACAACATAAATTTATCCACTTTCCAAGGTGTCATTACAGGACTATATACTAGATTCTGTATACCAGATTATTGGGTGGTTGTTTTTATTTTGATTATATATTTTGAGGTTTTATATTTTGATTTTGTTCTGTGAACCTCCCTGAGACCTCTGGGTATAGGGCGGTATATAAATTCAACCAACCAACCAATATTATGGATTCTGTTCAGTTAGCAGGAGCCAGTTATCCGTTCACATAGGAAGTACATTAAACACATTCTTTAGGTTTGCTTACATTACAAGTTATCATGGTATGGCAATTCCTTCCTTACCCTCCTTCTTTCTCTTACTTGTTTACACTATAAAGGAATTAAAGCAAGACCAAATCAAGCTGAAAGTGGGCACAAAAAAAACCCCAGTCCCTGTGTACTTAGGGCTTCTTGACTCTTGGTGGTTAAAAATGTCACCACCCAAGACTATATAAACGAAGAACCAATATAGTAAATATAAAGTGGGGAAGAGATGCACAGAAAAGCAGAGTTTAGCCCATCTACATTTAAAAAATCACAATGTTGGTGCTAGAGAATCGCTGAGAGTCACATGAGCCAAGCTTCCTTAAAAGCCAATTCTGCTTGTGTCCTGTTTCCCTCTTGTGCGCTGAAGAACATCTCTCACACAAGAAACCTATCAACATTTGAGTAGGGATGTGACTGTGATTGATCTCTTTGGGAATTATGCTAGCATTTCACAGCTGTGGACATTCCTGGATATTTTTTACTGATGCAGAAAAAATGACATTTTTCAGGGTGTATTGACGATTTGAGCCAATGTTGCACAATGATAAAAGGGAACACAGTAACAGGTTGGGCAGCAACTGAAAGGAAAGCTACAATGAACATTGGCTCAGCACCCATGTGAAAAAGTTAACAAGACTTTACATTCGCTGGGGAATATGATGAGCCCTAGATAGACCTGATGGATACGTAGTTTAGATAGTCGCTCTCTGCTATTACATGGGGGAAACAATGCAAAATAAAGCTAGTTTTGTTAGGAAAATCCTGCTCTTGTGAAAATTTCATGTTCCCCTTTTTGTGAATAATATTCCCAATAATGTGTTGCCACTTTCTGGCAATGTAAGGGCGGAGGGAGTCTGCAAAAGCATTACAGGAAATTTGGCAAATCCGTACTTCTAAGACTTGGAAGAATTATGCCACGTTAGGTCCTCCAACTACTTTGAATCTAACCAGCCCTGAGAAGCCCAATTGCTGTTTGTTTGTTTTTGTTGTTTTTTTTGGGGGGGGGAGGAATAATAATTTTGGATGATTTATAGCTCATCCTATCCTTCTGTGAGAAAGTTAAAACTAATTTTGCTTTAATCTTAACACGGTATGGGGCATTGCCCTTTTGGGAACTATTTACAATGAAATAACACAACTGAGGGACAGGCCATTAAACTATTCTGCACACATAGGAAGGGATACCACCCATGATTGCAGGAACTGAGGAGCCCTTGCACAACAACATTTGTTCTTTGTTGTATTAAAAGTCCCAATGGGTTGTGTTGTAAAAACATTTAGACTCTTAAAAACAAAACAAAACAAAACCCCAAGAAACCACTGCATATAAATCAAATACATTAATACTTGGCATTTATATAGCACCACTCATCTCAGGAACTCCAAGTGCTTTACAAACATTAATTACTTATTTCCCATTGAGGTGAGAAAGGTTTATTACAGCTGCTGTACTACTGAGAGGAACAAAAGCTCAAGGTCAAGTTCTAAGATAGCAACAGAGTCTAAGAGCTGTTCAGTATGATATGTTTTGTATTCAGGGATAGAAACTTGAGTACAAAATATTCAGCAACTGTGGCAATGAATAGAGGGGAAATAGTCTCTCTCTCTCTCTCTCTCTCTCTCTCTCTCTCTCTCTCTCTCACACACACACACACACACAATATTGTTGCACACCACCCCAGTCTTCAAGCAGTGTGATATTCTGTTCATTTCCACATACAGTCGTACCTTGGATCCTGAAAGCCCTGGAACTCAGATTTTTTGCTCCCGAATGCCACAAACCCGGAAGTGATTGTTCCAGTTTGCAAACATTCTTTTGGAACCCGAACGTCCAACACCCACCCAGTTCTTTGGGCCTACCCACCCCAACAGAAAAATCATCTTTATACAGTGGTACCTTGGGTTACAGACGCTTCAGGTTACAGACTCCGCTAACCCAGAAATAGTACCTCAGGTTAAGAACTTTGCTTCAGAATGAGAATAGAAATTGCGCAGCAGCGGCGCAGCCGCAGCGGGAGGCCCCATTAGCTAAAGTGGTGCTTCAGGTTAAGAACAGTTTCAACTTTTGGATAAATTTGATAACAACTATAGTTGTGTGTAATAAAGCAGCAGAAATGATGTTTTGAGATTTAGATGGAAACACAATCACAAGCATCCACACTTAAAGAACAACATTCAGAGATCTAGTTTTTGAAGCTGTATTTTTTTTTACCAGATGAACAACTTGGTACAAGCAATCTATACACTGTAGCCCAAGTATCTTCCACTAATCCTGTTTGCTGACCAACACAGTCATTTCAGCTTCTCGAAGTAAAATAAAATAAATACTTGGTTTGAACCTGATGGAAGACATTGAGCTCTGGGGGTGGGGGCGGAGGGGGGAATCATTAAGATTTCCTTAAGTCCTCTGTACAAGAAGTCAGAGTTTAAACAAAGTTCATTCAGTGTAATTTCCGAGACCAGCTAGAGTAAAGAGATCAAACACTTAACTGATGTGTTTGGTACTGAAGTTATCTGCTTGTTCAAAAGAGCTCAGATCCTCATTTGATCTTCCTCATCCTAGCTTTGCATATATCCAACAGAGGCATTTCCTAAGCACTCCAAACAGTGAAACAGGTATTAACCTATTGATCTTTCTGCATAGCATCTGCTGGGTTTTCTTAAAAGTGTATTGATTGTGGCAATAATATTCACCCAACAGCTACCCTAGGAAAATGAGACAGGAAGCTAAAAATAGGACATTCGGCATATATGTGTGGTGGGGAGGGGGGAGAGAGAGATGTTACTGGCTTTTCCATTTTTCAAAGGCTCCAAGAAATTAGGTTCAGGGTAAACAAATGTGAGTCTCAGGAAGGGCTGCATACCCACTACCCTAGATAAATAAAAAAAATTCTGCCCAGCTAACAAACGAAAATGAAATCTAGAGTCACCACTGAATGCTGGCCTATAGAAGAATTCAAAATGGTTCCTGATATGGAATGGAATGCCAATGAGGAGTCATTTAAGATTCACAAGAATTATAGGCTTAATGAATTCCCACCTCCACTCCTACCCCACAACCTCAGGCATGAGAATGCCTTGGTGTTGAGAGCTCTGCAGGAAGGAATTTATGTTCTCCATTAAAATTTATTTGGGGATGCACTCCCAAAATTCTGAAGGTGGATTGTTCTATGGAAAATTAGGGGTTGCTTTCACCTATATATAGCTCCACTGTGATGAATAATGATCAGCAGTGAGCTTCTTTGGTGCAATTAGTTGCTTCTTAGATCAAAATAGCACACTTGATGGATCAAAGACCTTGTAATAAAAGCCACATGTGCTTTTGATGTTATAAAACTGGTGAAAATACTCCAGTGTTGCCTATAGAAATAAATAAAGGGAAGTACCACTTCAGCTCCAAAGACCTCTGAGCTGGACTAGCGATAAAAATGTTCAAATGAGTGGAGCCAAGCAAATGCTGATTAGGGTAATTTACAGGCAAACAGCAGCAGTCAACACAATCTATACAGCAATTCACAGAAAATTAACCAATTCTGGCTTGGAAACAGAAATAATGATTGTAAAGGCAGACCGTCTGCATTGAGTCCACACGGTGCAATCATTTTTAACAAAAGGAGCCCTGCTTTAAAAATAATGAACTCTGCAATTTCCTATCAGCACTAGGCAATAGTTTGCAAGGTTTTAAGGCAATACAATTAAAGAAAACCAACTTGCAGCACTTCAGTTATATGTCGGCACACTCATGAAATATGATTCTCCTTCCCTCCCATTTTGGGCTGAGGGCTTTTACAGCAACAATATATGAAGAAGGCTTACTCAGGAACAAGAAGTGACGATAATACAATGGACTCAGTGACCACAGGGTAGTCATAGACATCAATTCTGTACTGAGGACATATGGTGTTTTTGTACTAATGGGTTTTTGTGTGTGTGTGTGTGTGTGTAAATTAGCGAACACCCCCCCCCCCAAAAAAAAGGAAAGGCAAACTTGACCCATGGCTTGTTGGCCTTCAACTCTCATCATCTCCAGTCAGCATGATGCACCTGACTGCTTGGCAAATTTCTGCTAGTCAAGCACCCATTAAAAGTCTAGAGATGCCATCAGAATTTGCCTGAGCCTGACTCAGAAAGACTTCCAAGGGAAGAACATCTGAACCTTTTTCTGGGTTGAATCCACATATGCACCAGAAATGAAGCAGGAAAACTGCAAAACCTATCACCGCAAACCTTTCAGCCCCCAAGTTACCCTCTCCGCATTCCTTTATCTGCCAGTGGGGTTAGAGGAAGGAAGTGGTGATAGCAGTGAACAGTGATTAGCTTTTTCTCCCTTCTGTTTCTGCAGCATCCTGGAGTCATGTGACACTGACTCTGAAGGACTTACATCGGCTGCCTATCGGCTTCCAGGACAGATTCAAGGGGCTAATGATGCAAAGCTGGGGTGGAAACACCAAAAGCAACACTTCTCAGTATAGCAGCCTTCCCATGCAGAGGCCCCTCTTGTTGCACCACTATTGAACACTGTATGCTACATGGTGATACAGGAAAGGGTCTTCTTAGGAGTGGCACCCCAGTTATGGATGACGCTCCCATTAGAGGCATGATTGGTGCCAACTTTTTTCTCATTCCAGTACCAACCTATTTGATGGCTAGAGCATCTAAAGGATAGCAGTTCTACTTAGTTATCACAGGAGGATGTTGCTTGCTCTGTGGTTTAACAGAGGATCTGTATTTTAAGGATTTAGGATGGTATTAAAATAACTTGTCCGCTCAGTGCAAGAATTTCCATTTGAACAGAAGACAGTCATCCCTCTCCGCTGGCTCTGCATACTCCACAAACTGGTTATTGAGGGAACCCCTAGAACAGATTAAGGGGGCACATGGGGAAAGAGAGGGGGAGAATGTTTTATTGCATAAGCATAAATACTTGCATTGATGGAAAATTCACACTACATTGGATTCAACATTGGGAAGTTTTTATTATGTTTACATATGTGCTGAAAGCCGTCCAGAATGGCTGGAGAAACCTAGCCAGATGGGTAGATATAAATATAGCAGCAGCAGCAGCAGCAGTAGTAGTAGTAGGTTTTAATTCTATTTGTCTTCAACTGTGATTGCTTATTGTGGAGTTTTAGTTGTAATGTAGCCGGTCCTGAGATACATTATAATGAATGGAAGGTTATATATACTCCAGTCTATCATAAATAAACTTGAGGCATTCTCAAATCCAAATGCCTCCGCAGTAATGTTGTGACAATAGTTTGCTTCCAAATCTGACAAAAGTTGATAAGCTTTAAGCCTTTTATTTTAAACTTGTTTACTCGTAAGCTCCTGGGTTATTTATAGCACTGACTGGTGCAATGGAGCCTTTATTCAGGTATTACTAAGATACAAAGATTATGTTAAGTGCTTGGCAATTAGAATTTAGTTCCATCCTTTGATAACGCAGTGTCATTAAACTATGGAATAGGAATTATTTCCAGAGGCTATATTACACCATTACAAACGTGTAGATCAATTCAGCATAGCAGAATGGGGCTAAAGGGCTGGTTTCATACGTGCAGCATGCCACATGCTTCTGCTGCACTCCATCAAGTTTGCAGATGTGATCACTAAACCTGCAAGTGTTAGCTGCAGTACCATTTGTCCCATATTACAGGACCTATGAGGGATGCATGTGGCACTGTGGGTTAAACCACAGAGCCTAGGACTTGCCGATCAGAAGGTTGGCGGTTTGAATCCCCACAACGGGGTGAGCTCCCATTGCTCAGGCCCTGCTCCTGCCAACCTAGCAGTTTGAAAGCATGGCAAAGTGCAAGTAGATAAATAGGTACCGCTCTGGCGGGCAGGTAAACGGCACTTCCGTGCGCTGCTCTGGTTCGCCAGAAGCGGCTTAGTCATGCTGGCTACATGACCTGGAAGCTGTACGCCAGCTCCCTCGGCCAATAAAGCGAGATGAGCGCCGCACCCCCAGAGTCAGTCACGACTGGACTGAATGGTCAGGGGTCCCTTTACCTTTACACCACCTATGATTTGATAACTATCTGTGGAAGCATGACTTAGACCCATTCATTTGAATAAGACTACTCTCTGCAGAACTTAGTTGGGATATAACCTACGCAAAGCACAGCAATGTGGGCCTGCCAGGGCCATTTTTAAAATGTTGTTCCAATGTTGGTGTAAATGTTGGTCCAATGCAAAGCTTCGTTTGCAACACTGCGAATAAAGTGGCCCTTCACAATCTGATTATTAGTTCCCAATCTCCTCTCGGCATTTCTTCAAGGATGCAAAGAATAGCTACCTTCATCATGCACTTGGTAAACTGAGGCAGCCATTTAAGCTGTTCATTAAAGGTCATCTGATTGGGAGCGGGGGGCGCTGTGGTCTAAACCACTGGGTCTCTTGGACTTGCTGATCGGAAGGTCAGCAGTTCGAATCCCCATGACAGAGTGAGCTCCCATTGTTCTGTCCCAGCTTCTGCCAACCTACCAGTTCGAAAGCACACCAGTGCAAGTATATAAATAGGTACTGCTGGGTGGGAAGGTAAATGGCATTTCTGTGTACTCTGGTTTCCATCACTGTGTTCCGTTGCACCAGAAGTGGTTTAGTAATGCTGGCTACATGACCCGGAAAGCTGTCTGTGGACAAACACCAGCTCCCATGGCTTGAAAGCGAGATGAGCGCCGCACCCCATAGTCGCCTTTGACTGGACTAAACCGTCCAGGGGTCCTTTACCTTTTACCTACCTGGGAACTCTGTAATGGAACAAACCTTTCTCTTAATGCTCAAATCTAGCTCTACATTCTTAACCAGCTTCTGGTCTCATCTTTCTGTCTCAGACACTAGCCTATTAGAAATCCCCCTCCTCCCCTCGCTCCAAACACAAATAAGCTAAAAGGTCTTATCCATGAAAAGATTATTTCAGACTGTTTTGCTCTATTATTAACAGCTCAGCTTCTCAACAAAACTAACTGTGCACGGTTACTGTGTTCATTAAAATACAGGACAACTTTGGGCAGATTTATCCCCTGCCAGCTCACATGACATTGCCTCCATCAGTGAAGTGCCAGAGCAAACTCAGACTTGCAGTCTGTCTGGGATTGCATGAAAATGCCCATTGTATGTATTAGCATCTCCACATGTTTGCGTTCCATGTAGCCATCGTGATTTCTGCAATCACAGTAACTCAAAAAAGCATTGCAACAATTATTGTGTGTGGTCTGTAGGACACACACAGTAGTACCTCGGTTTTCAAGAGTTGAACGCCAAAAATCTGAAGTTCCGTTTTTGAATGCACCTCAGAAGATGAATGACTTCTGCTGCGTTCCCCCCCCCCCTTTTTTTCCTCCACTGACTTTGCCAACCACCATTTGTGCCTCGGTTTTCAAATGTTTTGGAAATCGAACAGTCCTCCAGAACGTGCACAATGGCAGAGAATGCATAAGCCCCACCTCCAGCCCCCCTGTTAGCCCTGTTCTGCCCTTTTCTAGGACCCATGCATTGGTGGTTGTGCATTAATTGGACACACACAAAATTGTCTGTGCCGATACATGATAATCCCCTAATTTGAAAGCTGAAATGTTTCATGTGTGGCATAGAGAAATGAACTCTGCATTTTATCCACAATAGAATTCTGATCTAAGTACCCATTTAGTTGCTTTTTAAACCCGTTTTCTCTCAAAACACACATTTTCATTGAATTTTGATACTTTTTCTTGAGACAAGAACTGCATCAACATTCAGAGATGTGTGAAAGCAAATGGATCATTCTGTTCCAATCCACGCATTAGTTAGATCAAGCCATTTTGTATAAAAATGCAGAAGATCAGATTTCTCAAGTATCACTATGGGCGTACATTGAGAATTCCAACTCTAAACCACTGCTTGTATACTGGTGGTGATAGTGGCATCAAGCTCAGATTGCACATAGTTACGTGTAACACATAGCATGGCCCTGAATACTTATATTCTCAGATAACCAGTCGGCTGGTTGCCACAACAGTGGGAGAGCCTTTCTTCTCTTTATTTCTTACTGAACCACTTTCACTGTGGGCAGAGGATTATTCAGAGCACATTGTTGAAGCTGCTGATTATGTAGGGATAGGATGAAGAACCCTGCTCACAGCTGTCATCCCACTGTGCTCAACGGCACTTTCAAACAAATGAATATGGATGGCTTTTTGGATAAACGTGTCTGTCTCCCCTTGATGTCTGAAGGTATGCAAGAAGAAGGTGACAAATATTAATAGAAATCACCTCTTGCTTGGTCCAACCAAGGCTGTCCAAATCTTTTCTATGCCTCCAATTAACTGTGGCTGTCAATCCTTAGATTACTTTAAAAGCAGGGAGAGAGAAAGGCACAATTATTGCCAGAAGCTTCATTGTTCCCAGGAAAAGTTATGGACCAATTGATGTGAATGTGATAAATTTAAGGACATGAAAAATCAACCCATTGAAATCAATTAGGATTTGCAAATGTTTAATTGTTAGGGTGAGGCTGGGGTCATGACTAACCATATCCAAATCCTGACTTGGCAAATGTGCGTTTCAGCTTTGGGTGCCTGTGGCTGTATCTGAAGATGTCAGTAATGCATGCATTTGTTGATGAAGCAAAGGTAGAAACCAAACACTTAGCATTGATAGCAGGCCTGGCAAATCAAGAGGCTTCACACTGCTAACCAACTGCAAAGGCTGATGTTACCCACCCCATTCACCTCTTTTCCTTATGTGAACTCAGCACATGTTAGCTCACTAGGGCTAGGTTACAGAACCCCTGCCACCGGCTCAGTCAGATGCAGCATATTTCAACACTGAGAATTTGCTTGGGCAATCCTTGGTCTCACATGCTCCCTTTCCTCTCTCCTCCTCTGGCAGGGCCAAATGAGGAGACATCTGAAGATGAGAGATAATTGACAGATCCTGAAGCTGAGACTCCAATACTTTGGCCACCTCATGAGAACAGAAGACTCCCGGGAAAAGACCCTGATGTTGGGAAAGATGGAGGACACAAGGAGAAAGGGACGGCAGAGGACGAGATGGTTGGATAGTGTTCTCGAAGCTACCAGCATGAGTTTGACTAAACTGCGGGAGGCAGTGGAAGACAGGAGCATGCCTGGCGTGCTCTGGTCCATGGGGTCACGAAGAGTCGGACACGACTAAACGACTAAACAACAACAACAACCTAATGAGTCAGTACCAGAAACCACAGCTGACTCCTCCCTTGTTTCAATCAACTGTCACACACACACACACACACACACACACACACACAAACACACACACACACACACACTCTATGCAACCCTTCACCAATTTGTGCTTAAATGGCCCAACTCATAACAATAAGGGCATTTTCTTTATTATTTCAAGGGTAGCCAATGTATTTCCAACTTGATTTTGTTGGTCAGCTACACCCATCAGCCCCAGCCAACATGGCCGATTGTCAGGGCTGATGGGAACTGTAGTTCAACCACATCTGGAGGACACCACACGGACTACCTTATTTTGATTGCCATCTCTTTTCTTCCTTTCTAATGTTTTTGCCAACAGTACAGTATTAGAATGCTGTGTTGCTTGGATCTTTCGTGGATAATTGTAGGTTAAAAAAAAGAATAGTCAGGATCTATCCACTCTCTCCTTTATAGAGAGTCTGAAAACTTGCAGAATAATAATTTCTAATGATAATGACAGAGAAAAATGGCATGATAAATCAATACAATTTCATGATCCATATTCAAGTGCAGCCTCTCCCGTTGCCTTCAAGAATAGATCCACAGAATGTATTACATAATTAGGCTGTCCTAAGGTGACACAGGGAACACGATTCTTGGAATTAATTTTGAAGCAAGGTTCCCGTGTGGCAAAATCACCACGCTCTTTCCTCTCTGGTGGGCATTCTGCCAACAGCTTTAAAGGATCATTAGGCAAACTTTTCAAAGTGTTAAGAAAATTGAATGTAACAGTTATGGGCACAACCTGAGATGGGAAATCCCAGTGATGCAGGATTCTGTGTCAAAACACAGACCCAATGGAGGTAAACAAAAGTAAAATGCGATACAAAGCAGTGCCTAGGAAGGCAACTGATCTGACAAGAATGAAGACCTCCTTATGGGGTCTTCGCTGCGAGATCACATTCAACCGGTACTATACCAGCTGCACTGGCTCCCGGTGGAGTACAGGATCAGGTTTAAGGTGCTGGTTTTAACCTTTAAAGCCCTATACGGCCTAGGACCCTCGTACCTACGGGACCGCCTCTCCTGGTATGCCCCACAGAGAAACCTATGGTCTGCAAATACTAACATCCTCAAGGTCCCAGGCCTCAGAGAGGTTAGGCTGGCCTCAACTAGAGCCAGGGCCTTCTCGGCTGCGGCTCCAATCTGGTGGAACGCTCTGTCACAAGAGACTAGGGCCCTGCGGGACCTGACATCCTTCCGCAGGGCCTGCAAGACAGAGTTGTTCCACCAGGCCTTTGGTCAGGGCACAGTCTGACTCCCTCCTCTGGCAACCTGCTTAGAATCTTGCTTAATTAGTTGCCATTAATTTGATTTTAATTGATTTTTATAATGTAATATTTTTAGAATGTGTGAATATCTGATTGTTTGATTGTTGATTGTTGTTAGCCGCCCTGAGCCCGGCTTCGGCTGGGGAGGGCGGGATATAAATAAAATTTATTATTATTATTATTATTATTATTGTTGCTTCCAGCCTCTCCAAGAATACCAAACATATCAGTTTGGACAGATTTGGTTTTCTCCCAGTTTTCAATTCTTTCCAAGTTCAGTATGCCATGTTTTTGTATCTGTGATTTATTTGTTGTTGTTTTTAAGTCCACGTGAAAATATTTACAGGCACATTTTGGCTCATAGTCATTCTTAAGAAAATTTAAGTAGTTTTGTGTAAGTCCCTTTCAATAATATAATGATTTATTTATTTATTTTGTACTTTTCTGACTATTCTTTACATATTTGTGCTAATGTTTTTCCAACACAAATATTTCTATAAGCATGGTTTGGCTGGGGAACTACATCTCAAAATTTGGAAAAGTGCTAATTTCAGGTGGCATACTGATTTAGGGAGTGAGAATTAGGTAGGTAGGCCTACATTAAAACACAATACAAATTAATTTCTTCCCCAATAACACACCCACATGGCCTACTCGGCTGGTTTATCTACTAAGAGAAACAAGCAATGAATCAGCTCAGATGAAGCTAGGAAATGATTTACATCACATTCCACTGATTCCTGAGACATTTGAAAGCTGCTGTCAGTCAGACAATAGACAGACAATTAGTTTGACTCGACGTGATGTAGAAGCCTATGTTCTATCCCATCCTTTCCCATTCAATGCCCGCCACAGATAGTTGGACCTTAAAGCCATCAATCCCAGCCACTACTTAGAGATGGTAAGATTTGTAGTTAAAAACATATGGAAGACAGAATATTGGGGAAGGCTGCTCTGTGCAATGTAAGATTGGCTGAGCAAACAAATTTACTGGAGTGGAACAGCACCTCAATTTGCACCAATTTCAGAATCCAAAGCTCAGTACAGAGGTGTGTGAACTGACATTGTCTGCTCAGGTTTCCTGTTTTGAGGCCAATTTCAGTGGTTGTTTTTCTTCACAAGGCAACGGTTGACCAGTCTTCCACTGAGTTTCACTTAGCAATTTCTATCTTAGCAGTTCAGATCACAGAAGGCTGTTTCTCAGTGTCTCAAGGAACAAAATGTTTTGTTTCATTATGGGATACTCAGCTCATTAATCGAAGAACTTGTCCTTCTTGGGTAGAACTTGCCATTCTTATTAAGTTATTATACTGTTATGTTCCTGGATGAGCTTTTTAAGTATATTGTATTGAATATTGTTTTATATTTTCTTTTCTTTTTTAGATAGTTTCCCTCTGTTTGTACTTTACCTTGTTAAAAGGCTCTGATACTTTTTAAAAATAACTCACTAACAAAGCTTAATTAATGAATGAATAACAAGGGAGATCGGAATGTATCCATAATAATGATAGCCATTATTATATAAATAAAACAATTTCTCCTTTGTCAGAGGACAGATTCATTATGAACACCACAGAAAAGGCAAGTAAAGGGGGACATAATAGAGGTAAATATCATTATGTAATAATAATAATAATAATAATAATAATAATAATAATAATAATAATAATAATAATTTATTTACGGCTATTAGCCCATAAAATATGTACAAACATAAAAGCACAGAAACATAAAAACCAATACATCTAACAACAGAAGAGGAACACCACGATGCAAGGGTGGGTCATTGAGCAGTGACAAATAACAGCTTGAGGCCCGGAAAGATCCAAGGGACGGTTCACAGAAAAAGGAGAACTGGAGACGAGATCCGTCATGCACTCTCATCATAACTGTCCGATTAGTTTTTGTTGTTGATGTTGTTTTTTTTGTGGTTTTTGTGTGTGAGATAACCGCATTCAGGAATCTCGCCACCTGCAGAGTTACAGAAGGATCTGTATCCTGCAAAAGCAGTGCGGCATGTGACTCAACAGGCCTGCCAACCAAGCGCAGTAAAGCAGGACCCAGGAATTTAGTCCTGGCTATGCTATGTAAGGGACAGTTGAACATTATATGTGGAAGAGATTCAACTGTTTTCCCGTCACACTCACATAGCGGAGACACCAAACCCTTGGAAAATCTGTGGCTCAGCAGGTTCGATGGAAAAACATTGAACCTTGCACGAATAAATGCAAGTCGGTGTGGTACAGATGAAAGAGATGACATGTATGATGGAAGGCCAAGTGGTGGGGTTATTCCATGATACCTGGGGGAGCAGACACCCCCACCCCTGGAGAGGTTGTGTTGATTTTCAATGTCTGCTAATCTTTGCTCGATAAGGCTTTTGGCTGAGCGTAGGTTCATCTTTAAGGAGTCTGCTGGGGAAATTCCGATGCTCAGAAGTTTGGTAAGGATTTTCCCTACCCACGGATTAACAAAGTCATCCCGCCAGAGGCACTGAAAGAGGTAATGGTCGGGAAGCCTATGCCAGCAGGACAGCCAATAGCCAAAAACTCGCTTCCAGATGACAGTCTCCAATGATGCAATCCTTAGCTCCAGATGTATGGCTGCATTGCTCACACACATGGGGAGTTTCAGGAGGCGACGGAGAAACTGATTCTGCAATGTCCCCAGCGATGTTAAATTGGACCCTGGGGCCCAGAGCGGGGCAGCATAACAGAGGGTGGAAACCACTTTTGTGTGGTACACCTTCAATGCAGAAGGGATGTGGGAGGCTCCGTCGACCGCAAAAAATTGGAGTAGAGTGTAAAGTATTGTTTTCCCTTTGTTCAGTAAATACTGTATCTGTGGCTTCCAGCTTAGGTTGTAGTGAAAAAAGACTCCCAGGTATTTAAATTTGAAAACCTGTTCTAATTGGACTCCATCTAACTTCCAGCTGTAAGTTTTCCGAGACCTGGTAAAGACCAGTACTTTAGATTTTCCATGATTAATTGTCAGATGGTTGAGTTTGCAATAAGCCGCAAAAATCTTTAGAGCTCTGCATAAACCGACTCTAGAGTAGGAAAGGATCGCTGCATCGTCAGCATATAGGAGCAGAGGGCAGCGAAAATCAGCTAGGCAGGGGGCATGAATGTTGGCTTGAGACTCACTCAGAAAGAGCTTCATGTCGCTAATAAACAAGTTAAAGAGGAGTGGGGCCAAAATGCAGCCTTGGCGCACTCCTCTATTTATTGGGACCTCATTGGATAGGTTTCCCGCCGGTGTGAGTCTCACTCTAGCCGACGACCCGTGGTGTAATTGGGTTATAAGCCATAACAGCCTTCTATCTATGCCCCATCTCTCTAATTTCTTCCATAGACAGTTTCTTGGGATACTGTCGAAGGCGGCCTTTAAGTCTATGAAAGCGACACATAGGCGCCCCCGACTCGGGGGTCATTATGTAGAATGTGGATAGAGTGAAGTTTTCCTTCCTCACTCATAATGCTAGAACCAGGAGTCATCCAGTAACAATGAATGGTGGGAGATTTGGAACAGACAATAGGTAATGCTTCACTATGGAATTCAGTGCCACCAGATGTAGCAATGGCCACCAACTTGTATCCTTTAAAAGCCTAGTAGACAATGGAGGGTAAGGCCGTCAATGCTTACTGATGATTATGGCTATACTACATCTGGTATCATAAGCAGAATATCTATGGACACAAGTTGCTGGCGATCTTAAGCAGGATAGAAATATAGTGCTCACATCTTATTTGTGAGAGGTGACTTTAAAAAGGGAGTCATGGTAGAAATAATGGTTGTCAGAGCCGCCCCTAGGTCCCAGCTCACAAAGGACCAACGCCCGGCTGTAGTTATGTACAAAAATCTTTATTGAAGTTCAGTTTCCATTTCAAAGCCGCAGCGTGCCGCTCTACGTCTTAAAGTCTAGACCGGCGAAGTTCCGTCTGAATCTCTGCCCCTTCCACACCAGTTTAAGACTCTAGCCTTGCTCCACCTCTTCCTTAGCTCCTTCCTCCTCTGGGCCCTCCTGCCCGCTGGGGTTTCATCCTTTCTGGACTCTTCTGACGCTGACCCCCCTGATTCTTGCCCCTCCTTCTGGCGGGCTTTAGGACCTGGTTCCCTATCCGGGCTACCTGCTGTGCCGCTCGCCTGTACATTTGAACTTGGCGCGCGCGCCCAGCCGGCAACCTTCCTCTTGACCGTTCCCTCGCTCTCCGATGGAGGCGTGGTCAACCCTGACTCATCTTCTCTCGCTGGTGGTGAATACACTGGCCCTGATACCTGGGACTCTTCCCCCCCACTACGCTCTGGTGGGGAAGCTGGTCCTGATTTCCAACTGCTGCTCTGGGAGTCCCCACTGGCCCCTTGCTTCTGGGGTGTCCCCCTTGGGGCCCCCCTTGCCCTGGCCATCAGCGCCCCCTTCTGTGAATCTTCCGATTCGCTGGAGAGGCTCATGGAATGTCTCGGGCTACTGTCATCTTCTCCTACGCTGTCCTCGGATTGCTCCCCCTCGCTCTCCATCTCCTCCTCTCCCTGTGCTCCCGCTGCGTCCCTGACAAGTGCTCACATCTTATTTGTGAGAGGTGACTTTAAAAAGGGAGTCATGGTAGAAATAATGGTTGAACTAGTTGTATGAAGCTAGTCACTGCTGCTTCTGTAACTCACAGTTCCTGGTGTAACTTCTGGCTCCTGGTGGCAAACATCAGAGGTGCTGGAGAAGTAATGGCATTCCCATGCCTCCCCAACTGACCATTAGGTCCAGTCACAGATGACTCTGGTATTGCGACGCTCATCTTGCTTTATTGGCCAAGGGAGCCAGCGTACAGCTTCCGGGTCATGTGGCCAGCATGACTAAGCTGCTTCTGGTGAACCGGAGCAGTGCATGGAAACACTGTTTACCTTCCCGCTGGAGCGGTACCTATTTATTTACTTGCACTTTGTGCTTTCGAACTGCTAGGTTGGCAGGAGCAGGGACCGAGCAACAGGAGCTCACCCCATCACGGGGATTCGAACCGCCGACCTTCTGATCAGCAAGCCCTAGGCTCTGTGGTTTAACCCACAATGCCACCCGGGTCCCTGTTGTTATATTAGGCAGTTTAATTTTCTAAATTAGCAGCACAACTTTAAGACAACTTCAAGGATTACCGTTTTACAGATGTAGAACTGGGGACTGAGAGATACCTAAAGTTATTCCATTGAATTACAGCAGAATTTGTCTCAATCTAATGAACCATCCTGGCTCTCAAATGGAAACCAATAATGGACAGTTGATACATTCATTCATTCATAAACATTTTTCTGTCTGTGTTCAAAGGCAAGTGGACATTCTGTCTATGGTTTTTGGCCAATGATGGCTCTTACATATATCTCCAGTAGTGAAGTTGCAGGTATATGATCTATTCTTTGTTTTAAGTTTAATTTCACCATAAAATAGTGCAAACACCACTCTTTCTTTCTTTCTTTCTTTCTTTCTTTCTCAAACTAGGGAGGTGATGAAGATCTCAGGTTGTTTTTCTGTTCATTGGGGTATGTTACCATGGCAACTTTCTTGGCATTGTTAAATGGAAAATTTGAAATGGCATTCTATTAGCTGCATGCTTGCATCCGGTTTCGCCACAGGGGGGTCGTGGTTTGCAGTCCTTAACAGCAATTGTCATAAAATATTATTGCTGAAACAATTTTGAAGATAAATATTTTGGGGTGGATCCTTTTTCTGTTGCCTCTGAGCAAGCTGTAAGAGCGTACTGTTTCAACATTTTAGCCAGCTGATTGGGAGGTGGGGGGACAGCTGAAGCTGTTTGGTGTGTTATTGTTTTTTAACTTTTTTGTTTAGTAGCATTGAAGAGCATCCCCACATACACATGTTACTGTGTGCATGGTGCATGGTGCATGTGCAGATGCTTTTATATATATATTTTTGCCCTTCGCAGAATAAAAGAACACTAAAAAATATATTACCAAATATATTGTGGAAATATACTTACAACATTCAACCTTTTGCCTGCATTATTATTTCTGATCATTGCTAAATGTTCTTACATAAGCTGTTTCAAATGGTTATTCTTATGTAGCTCAAAATTAAGAAGGAGAAGTTACTGTAGTTACTGAAGGCTGGTTGGCCCACCATCCATATACACATTGGTTGGTCGCCAGGATTCAACTGTTGAATGGGCTTGGTTTAGTTGAAATTCTGTGATACCCTCTTGGGCTACGGCAAAAACTGTTGCTATTCTGGCAGTCTTAGGGGTACAGTTGTGATTCTTACAAATATATGCCATGAGTGTTTAATTATAACTAATTGTCTGTGTTACACTTAGAGTAAGGATGAGAGTAACATCTGATTAGCTATAATTTATTTCAGTAAGTTTCCTCATCAGATCAAAAGAAGTAACGGGTCTTCAGTAATAATCTATATAGGCCATGATAAAATACCCTTGAAAACATAGTCCTTTGTCAACATAGCAATATACCCTTCTGTTATACCGTACTTAACCAAAACCTGAATTGTTGACTATGGCAAACATTGTCACACACACTTGGTTCTATGCTGCCATGGCAACTAGTTTCTATGATCAATTTATTTTTAAACGACATTATGGGGGAGGGGTGATCAATTCAGTTATACAGTATTTGTTTTGCATTCTTTGATCCTAAGATAACAGAGACTACATATGTCATCCTGCAAAAGAATAGATAATGTATCAAAGTTTTAAATATGATAGGTCTTTGATCGTTTCTGGAGCCTTAATAAATGCTTGAATAATATCATTACCAACTCCAAACACAACTTCATTAGCCAAATAATGATAGTTTAATGTAGCACATTAGAAACATTTATAGGAGGGGTGCATTGGGCAGAGAAGCAAGGAGATCAAAAGCGGGGAAATGCAAATTCATACGTGATTTTCATAAACAGCTGGAGATGAAGGAAAACTTCAGACAAATGGGAAAATGTATGCAAATTTGCCAGGAAGAAAAACAAAAGCTTGTATTGTCATTCTACAACTCTACTGCACAAGGAACAATGTTACTTTAACTAACGTGGCACCTTGATCCTGGGACACAATTCACAGAAGCACCACTTGGAAATTCTATACATGTGTAGGGGGGGACTTCATATTCACCTATCACACATGAATCTGTACTACAAGCTTGCACTTTTCATGTTTATCCTCCTTTTCTGCAAAAACTATACATATACCCACACACAACTACTGTAATGAGGGAAATGGATAGGATCAGCAGTGAAGGCTGGTCCATTCAGGCAGATGTGGTGTCCCCACTTGTCTGCCTTCTCACTTACAACCAGCCAAGGGGCTGGCATTGGCTATCAAATTCCTCCTCCTTAAAAGAAAGAAACATTTGGAGGTACCTGCCTGGAAGAAATAGCTAATAAATTCCTTGGACAGCAAAACTTTGATTAGTTTTATTTCTCACGAGGCCTCACACATTACTCTTGAGGACCAGTAAGTCATCAGTACTCTATAATGATCAGAATAATCTATGCAGCTTAACAGGAGAATAAACTTCTTATCACTGCATACAGAGCAAAGAGCCTCCTTCCTCTAAAAAAGGCCAATTTTTCTTAGATTCCCCATAGTCTAAGCACCATCCATTACATTTCACATGATTATTTCTCTTGAAGTTGTCATAAATTGCCCAAATCAACACTTTAGCATGTGATGATGTTATTTCACATAAAATGTAAATCTCATTTTATATAAGGGTTCAGCAATGAGGGGGTTTGTATCAGAAGTGTATTTAGGGGAGAGCAACCGATTCAGCCACACAGGGTGTGGAGCACCTAGGCCTTCCAAGGGGATGCCACAACTGTTATTTAGGATGGAGCAAACAAGAGCCTGGGGGCACCAAATTTTGGTGTCACACAGGGCGCCAGTGGAATTTGAGACCTGAAGGTCTGTCACTGCACATTTTACACTATTTGATTTCCATAACCATAAGTTTGCATTGCCAGATTTTGTTGAATCTGTTCTAATTAAAGCAAAAGGAGAACAAAAACTATTACCTGAAGAGCCACTGATTGTTGCAAATACGCAGCCTGAAACATTTTGACAAAATAATAGTCCACAGGGGTAACAATTATATAAGTCCCTTTTCAAAAGCTGCTTCCTCAGAGTTCTGCTTCAATGCACATTTTTACCAGAAGAATGTCCTAAACGACCCCGAGGAAGCACCTTTTAAACAAATTCAATTACGAAAAAATATTTCAATTTGTCATGTTGTGTTAAGACTTTTTCAAATTCACCCAGGTTCCAAAATGTATTTATTCATTTGATTCCATATATGAGTCACTTCCTATAAAATATCTTGAAAGACTGTCACCAACAATTGAAACAATCCCATTTATACAAAAAATTCAAAACAATTACATGGAGAATACCAGCAAATTGCAGCTGTTAAAGGCTACATCCCTTAACAGATGTGTTATTTGGGCAATGTGGATATGGTTTGGTATTATATTGTGGCTTTTTCAAGCCTGAAGCTAGATGGTTCTCAGCCCATCACATTTGTCTGTTCAATGGAATAGCAGCTGAAGCTGCTATTCCATACCACAAGTACCTAAATGGAAGCCACATAACATAACATGCTAATCAGTAATCTTTTGTTGTTGTTGATCAAATTTGATTACATTTTGGGAAGGTTAGCCCTGCAATTATTTGATCAAGCAAACTTGAAACTGAAAATGAGAAACTCAATAAGAAAAGAAAGGAAGAAATATAAAAATGAATAAGGGATCACACACTGTTTAGAAAGGTAATGCACTATTGAATGGTTAATCTATTTAGTGAAAAAATAGGATTCAAAAACACCTGATGGAAATGCTGATGGAAATCCACAATTTATCTGAAATGTTGACTCCTGTTTTTAATCCTTCCTCCTCCTGCAGAAAGCGCAGTTGAGAGGTTGAAACCCAGTCCTCCATTATTGTCCATTTAAAATTATGATTATATTTACTGTTATGGAGGTGAATGGGGAGGAGGCTTCACCAAATGGCTGCTCAAAAACTGCATGGTTATTCCTCTGATAAGGAATTCATGTGTTCATTTACAACACTGTCTGGATGCAAACTGCCATTCCAAGGGTGAGGAGCCAACCCAGAAAAGGTTTTCTCTCATGTTTCCAGCCACCACACTAGAGTCACTAAATGGTTAATATGCATGGTGGAACCAAATCTTTGTTTGGAAAAGGAGAGGGACTGTGTTGCTTGTAAAAACATCTTCATTTCCCAACCAGCATATTATGTAAAAAAGAAAAGGAAAGGAAAAGATTACTACTTCTTGAATCCCTTCCGAAAGTTCTTTCAAAGGCTCCCAGGTCAAGCAGGATAGCCTCAGTCACTTAAGAGGGCTGGGGAGACACAGATTGACAGCTGCAATGCCAACAAATAAGCCATGCTGCAGCCCTGGGGTCTTCAAGTAGCCTGAAGATCTGATACCGCTCTTACACACAAGCCTTTCTGACAGCCTTCCGGAGAGCTTTAATACTTGGGGTGTTACAAATTTGAAACCTCTATACCAATCAACACTGGAAATCTCAGTGCCTTTGCTTTTGTAGTCATAAATTACAACCACGCTTGCATGATTAATCCCAGGAAGATGATTTGCAATGAACTGCAGAGTTTAATTGGGATGTAAATCATGAAACTGGTTATAAACTTAGACTGATGTAACAATAATAAATGATTAGACTTTCTTCACTTGTTTTGCATGCTTAATGTAATGCTTAATTAATGATCTTCTGGTAGCCTTTACATTCCAACAGTTGTAATCAGCTGCCAGAACATCATCTAATCACTCTCAGGAAAGCTGGTTGTCAACAGGCTAAAGAAAGCACATCTAGTGGAGACAAGCAGAAGTGGCCAGAAATCAAGGCCTTCAGTGAGTTATAGAGTGGGTAGAAATACAAGTAGGATAAAGATTGCACATCATTATGGGTAAAGGGCATAAAGAGCAGCTATTTTAGACACTGGGTTTATCCCTATTTCCTCATGTTCCACTGCTTTCCCTGAGAGAAGACCACTCTTTACTGCTCAATTGGAGCAAACAGCAATTTCTGTAGATTGCCATTTGTTTCAATTTAGAGCAAAAGAGCAGGTTTTTCCTGGGAAAGGAGTATAGCAAGGGGGAAACCACTCAGACCCATGCTTTCTGGGCACAGGACAATTGGAAGTTTGGATGAGCCCAGTGTTATGTATGCACTAAAGGGTGATAATGTTACTGCTGCTTAGCCTCTAAGATCCTATTCTGTTGGTGGTGGGATGCTCCTGCTGTTGCTGTCTGCCTTCAGGGGAAGTGGGGAAGTGTTTAAAAATGTTGTATGCCGATGTGTGAATGCTGTCTGCATGGGATATTAAAAAAAACACAACAATTAGAATTTGAAAATACATAATGGTATCAGTCGGAGTGCCACCTCTATAGGACTGAGATGTCGCTGGGATCCTCAATATCTGTTGGGAGGGGACCAAGCCCCCTCAATGTTGATGCGGCAGAGGAGGCCAAGTGCAACATGCTTCCATGGCTAACATTAAACAGATGTGTCTTTTGGTGCTGCGCTGCCCCATCGATCAGCTGATCTGCAGGATGCCATGGCCCCCAAATCCCTCTCTCCCTTCTGCTCATTCTCCCTCCTCACTTTAAAGTGCCAACCAAGATCTAGGCTCATGCATTACTTTCTGTATGGAATAATGGAAAGCTTCCAGCAGCTCCTGCCTGCCTGTTCCTCACCAGCTTTCCCCAGAGCCCCAACTTCTAGCAGCGGGGTAGACTGAAAGCTGCTCCAGGCAGCCTGACTCTTCGCTGCTGCTGCAAGGCCTTGATCGCTTGGGCTGAGGAGTGGATGTTGCTGCTATCACCACAATGCTCTTACTGCTGTTTGCAAAAATGCCTCCTTTTTTTGGCCTTGCCCGGTGCCGCCTGCATGAAGGGGAAAAAGAGAGTCGGAGCCCAGGCAATGCACTCTTTAGCCACTGTTCCCCAGTGCTGTTGTTACTGCTGCTGTTTTTGTGAACTGAGGTTGTGAGTTCTCTGCTCCCAAGTCCTGAACCCTGCCCCACCACTGCCACCAGAACATACAGAGTTCAGCAGATTGGTCCTACAGTTCAGCAGACCCACTGCCCCAGGCCTCGGGAGCAAATGCTAGTCTCAGCGGCTGGGGTGGTTGGGTATGGAACTCGGGAGCAGAGAGCTCTTTAGTCACTGATCCCTGGCACTGTTGTTGTTGTTGTTGTTGCTGTTGTTTTTGTGGGCAGCAATGAATTTAATACTGGTGTGGTGTAACACATGCCAAGTTTCTTGTGTGAGACGTCACACAAATGCTGCCAGCCCTCCCCCATCTGCTTTGTAAGTTTGTGCCTCTGGCCTCAGTTAAATTATTGCCATGCACAACTAGTTCCCCACACAACCATTAGTGTCACTGGAAGTGATATGAATGCATATCCCAACCTGCAAGAGACACATCCAGTCAATTTAGTGGAATTCAAAGAGCATTGTGATGAGGATGTAGAATTGAATCAGTTGTACTTGGATATGTCTGTTGCTGCATCAGATTTCAAAATAGCCTGGCTGTGCAAAGTAATGAAAGTTTGCATATAAAAGAAGAAAAGTAAATAATTTAAGGTTATTTTAATAGCCAAAATGAGTTTAGCTTATGTTATTAATTCAGCTTCTCAATCATTTGTCAAAACTGCTATCTAAACGTGCATGCCTTGAATATACATTTTATTTTTTTGCAATGGTGGAAAAAAATTGCTGGAGGAAAATTTGCTGGTGCGATCACTTTGCATCCATCTCCTGATAGTGGCCTGGCTGCTGACATGACATTTTAATCACCCTGTGAATCTATAAGAATACTAAATGGGGCAGCTTTTTCTTCTTCCATTCAACTAGTACAAGTGTGAATATTGTACCTATGAACAAAACTACCCTACCGCTAATGCTAACAAATCAAACTGCTGGTATTGAAAAGGACATCTGCCCAAACTAGAAAGCAGCCTTTTCATATTAAAATGTTCATTATACCAGAGACATATGCAGCATTCTGAGATGCGTCAATATTCTTATTGGTGTCTTACTCATTTTATTGGTATCTTATCTTGTTTTACTGGGCAACTTACACCTGCCAGGAGCAGTACCTCAAAACGTTCCATATGTCTAGGACAGGACAAAGATGTGGTCTCCGAAGCCCACATTCCCAGCATGTTTGCACTCCTGTCTCAATAAGATCTACGATGGCTTGGTCATGTCCATGTTGGCTTTTTGCAGTATGGTAGTGCTGCAGAGAGCTTGCTGGGGAGACCATGCATTAAAAAGGGACTCAAAAATAACTTAAACAAGGTTTTAATTACAAAAACAAAAACTCCTTATACAGTAAATACATCAACAGCAAACCAGACCCAACCACCAACCCATCCCCCAGGGTAATGGGAGAGCTAGGTGCTGCTCCTTATATACTACACCCAATTGCTGACACAGCTTAATCAATACAACTCAGCAGCACCTGCTATGTTTCACAGCTGTAAAGCTGGGTCTCATTATTTTGCCCTGGCCCCTCAAGACATACATATCGAGTGGAACAATGATGAACCTTTACATTTAAAGAAACCATTCAACAGTCCACAGAATGGAAGGTGGCAGGGTTCTCAAGGATGTGCTTTATGGGGAGTTGGCTTCAGGCACCAAACCTGTTGGCAGACCAACTCTGTGTTATACAGATGTCTGCAAATATGACATGAAGGTTGGCAATGTTAACCTGCTGGTTGGAAATCCCTTGCAGATGAAGAAGAAGACGAAGAAGACAAAGAAGACAAAGAAGACGAAGAAGAATAGTAGTAGTAGTAGTTTGGATTTGATATCCCGCTTTATCACTACCCTAAGGAGTCTCAAAGCGGCTAACAATCTCCTTTCCCTTCCTCCCCCACAACAAAAACTCTGTGAGGTGAGTGGGACTGAGAGACTTCAGAGAAGTGTGACTAGCCCAAGGTCACCCAGCAGCTGCATGAGGAGGAGCAGGGACGCGAACCCGGTTCACCAGATTGTGAGTCCACCACTCTTAACCACTACAGCACCACAGAGCCTGGAGACAGACAGACAGACAGGTTGTTTATCCACAGCAGTGACCATAGGGGAAATGACTGCTGGGAGGAGCACAGAGAGAAGAAACATGGTGGTGCACCTGTAAAAGTGAAATCAGATGCCTTCATGTGCCACAGCTGCAAACAGAAAACAAACAAAAAACCCATGCCTTTCCCATGTCAGTCTCTATAGCCAGAGCAGGCACTGTAACTCTCTAACAGCTTGACTTTACCCCCGATCACACGCTCTTCCATTGTCTCTCGAGACAGATGGATGCCAACAGTACCACACATACATGCAATACATGCAAAACTGATGCCTCAGTTTTTTTACTGATATCTCATGATACTACCAACCATTACGCAGGAGCTACATTTTGAAGGTTGGAAGAGTTGTCACACATATCTCAACAACTTGAAGCAAACCTGGAGGTTGATGGATGCATCAAAATTCCATACACATACAATAGCAAATTACAATGCTCAGAAGGCTTTTCCCTTACATTATAAAATAATTTAATTATTTCCTTCCACACACATAAGTGATGTTCAAAATTCACATACAGTGGTACCTCTGGTTAAGAACCTCTTGTTAGAGGAGGATTTTCCACTGGTGGCAGATGACAGAGACTATGACACCATGAGACTGGTGTAAAACCAAATCAAATAAGGACTTGTGGCTGTTTTTTCTGCAGGCAGAGTTCAAACTGCAGCTTTTCTCCTTTTGTAGCCATGGCTAGCTGCAACCAATTAGCCCAGAGCTCACAAAAACTGTTCTTAAAGGTACAAACATCCCTACTGTTTCTATGCAGAATGTCTCCCAACACCTCTTGAGGGTTGAACGTCCCTTCTATAAAGCATTATAACAATGGAAGTGTAATGGATTGGCCTGCTAACCTGACTGTGAAAATTTCAGGGCTTTTTACTCACTGTGTATCTATCACAGAATTCAACACATAGCACTGGTGGTTGGTGCCTATTGAGACTAGTGGGGTGGAAATCAGGGAACCCAAGCAGCAAATGAAGCCAGGGCCAATGAAATGAAGAGATAACTACAGTGGTACCTCAGGTTAAGAACTTAATTCATTCTGGAGGTCCGTTCTTAACCTGAAACTGTTCTTAACCTGAGGTACCACTTTATCTAATGGGGCCTCCAGCTGCTGCTGCACGATTTCTGTTCTCATCCTGAGGTAAATTTCTTAACCCGAGCTACTACTTCCAGGTTAGTGGAGTCTGTAACCTGAAGCGTTGGTAACCCAAAGCGTTTGTAATCCAAAGCGTTTGTAACCCGAGGTACCACTGTACATATCTCTCCCTCTATTTCTTCTTTTTTTATCCTCTGCTGGCAGTTGTATTTACTTACAATCCTTCTTATATTTTCAATGCTCAAGCCAAGACAATATTATCCATGCACAAGAGGGAATTGAGTGAATCCCAAAGTTTGCAGAAGCGGAGAATAGCCCTATGAGGACTGAGCATGCTCTATAGTGGCAGAATGCTTATTGACTTTTGCAGTAGTGGTGAGATGATAACTTGGGGGGGGGGGGATGGAATTGAATTGAGAATTGTGGAAGAAGTCATGGGTGATTGGAAGAACAAGATGAATCATCACAACATTTTGTTACAAGTCCCTGTGGACCACCCTCCCATCAGATGTCAAGAAGATAAAGAACTTTTAGAAGACATCTGAAGGCAGCCCTGTTTGAGGAAATTGTTAATGTTTGATGTTTTACTGTCTTTTTATATCTTCGAAGCTGCTCAGAGTTGACCGGGTATTAGTTGTTGTTGTTGTTATTATTATCATTATGTTGTTGTTTTACTGATGATTTGTTAATTATTGCATATAATTTTGTTGT
Source organism: Podarcis erhardii (assembly GCF_964252035.2). NCBI lineage: Eukaryota > Metazoa > Chordata > Lepidosauria > Squamata > Lacertidae > Podarcis > Podarcis erhardii. The sequence continues at coordinate 75,895,323 of NC_138499.1, read as the reverse complement.
ATTTGTGATGTTCTGTTCTGCTATTGTTATTTATTGACTGTAAGCCATTTTGAAATTCATGTGGATTAAAAGCAGCATAAAAATATAATCAATCAATCCATGATATGTTATTGTGCTATCTCAGCCTCTTACAGAAAATATATTATAATGCTGCATTTTCCATGTCCTCTTGAAAACAACTCGGTGAAGACTGAGATGGCATTCTAGCTTAAAATGCAGAATTCTTTCCCGAATGTGTGGACCAAGTTTCATTCTAAAATCTCAGTATGCAAGAAAGATAAACGATCAAGAATACCCAAAGGGCATGTTAAACCAAATACATTTTATTTATTTATTTCTCTATAGTTTCAGGCTGGAGACTACTCATTATAGTTAACATAGAGCAGGGTGGGTTTTGTTTTGTTTTGTTTTGTTTTGCAGGTTACCTTGTGGAGTTGGTTTAGCTTACCATAGTCTGCAAAATATTCAGTTAAAAAAAACAACTTAAATGTTTAAGGTTCTATCCAACCTGGCGGCTGAAGGCATATGTGGCTAATTTAGCATCTTTCCCAGGATAAACGATGGAAAAATCACTGGGGCATAAAACCACAACCTGTTCAGAGTTAATCATGATCATTAATCTCCGCACCACATTTCCCTGTCCCTTGTGAAAAATTGGATGTTGACAGGAATTGACTTCATTTTTGTTTACTGAATATCAATGAAGTCCAGACCAGAGGCTGTTGGCCTCTGAGAACTTTTTATTTATTTATTTATAAAAATGATTCTGTCTGAAAAGCTGAATTCTCAGGTGGCCTACTAATAGTTTAAGAACTGGGCGGTGTTGCCTCCTGGGTCTCTTTCCCCTAATTAATATGTGTGTGGCGAGGAGAGACAGCAACACTGCAGAACTTAGTCCTAGCGAAGTTGTCAAATTATTAGAAACAACTGAGGACTCATCCACAATTAAATTTTTGCTGTAATTTTTAGGAACATGTTTGTGATTCGCAGGCACAAGTCTGAGGGGGGAGGGTTGTTCCACCGGTTTCCCCATGGAAACTTGATTTATATTTGTTCCAATTAAGCAGGAAGCAGTGGGTTTTCCCAGTGAAAGTGGAGGAACAAAAAGCCTGCTTACAAATCACATTATTGTGCACAGAAGTTGCAGCAAAAATGCCAGTGTGTTCTAATCTTCTGCCTTTGATAGCAATCAGAAGTGCAGAAACCAGCCAGTGATACTTTGTCTCTACGCCATACATGAAAAAATTACCACCTTGCTAACAACTACACTTTGAGATGCTACCAGAGATACAATAGCAGCAAATGACTATAAAGCTGGCAATCACAGGGTCTAAATATAAAAATATTTTTTAAAATATAAGAATAAATATACAGTACAATGGCATGTTTTTAGAAAACAACTTTTCTAAATAGCAATCAAATGCCTTTAAGCAAGAGCCAAATTAAATAGAAATTAGTGAACAAGCATTTGATTCCTGAAATATTTTATGTTGTTACATTCCTTTCTTATTCCCTTTCTATTTACAAAACAGATGAATATTAATGGCACTTTTGACACATAATTAGCCGCCCAAAATAAATTCCTGCTGGGTGATAAAAAGAGCATTATATAGAAGTAATGAACAGCTCATCCTCCAGCAGACACATTCTCAAAACATAATTGTTTACAAAGATTATTTATATCTGTATTGCGGCATTCTATAGTGCAGATAAGCAAAATTAGGGCAAAATGCTCAGAAAAAGGGAACAGAACTCTACACCCACAGTGTAGTTTAGGCCCCTTCACCAGGATCTAGTTAAACGAATCAAAATATGAAAGGCACTTCTCCAATTCAGTCAGCTAGAATAGGTCCCCTGAAATTAACTGACCTAAGTTAGTCACACCCACCTATTTCAAGGGTTTATTGTGAAGCATCCGCTACGTTTACAATAAAAGTTTTAAGCCCTTTCTCTGTGGATATATCCACAGCAGTGAACCGAGGAATGAACACTTGGAGAAATGCAGAAAGAAGAAACACCATGGTACAGCTGCACCAGCCCAACCAGATGCCTAAACCTGACCCTGCTGCAACAAAACATGACTCTCCTGTATCGATCTCTACAGCCACAGCAGGCAATGTAACTCTCTAATTTTCTGACTTAACCCCTGAAAGCACATTCTTCCATCCTCTCTCGAGACAGATTAATGCCAACCAACTATTCTGAATATGACTAATGTTGAATACAACGTTCCACCTGGATCAAGCCAATTCATTGTTATTGATGGCTGGTGGCACATCTCTCTGGTGTGGTTCAGGAATGGAGGAGTAAAGTCAGGCAGCTGGAATATAGCTGGTGAATGAATGAATAGACCGTGCTTTGCAGCAAAGAAGCTGAAAGATGTGTGTGTCTTCACTCTTGCATGTTCGACATTGGCCAACTAGTCTATAAACAGATACCATGCAAGACATCATAAGCCCCCAGTACATGTTTATCACAAAAGAGTGTCTCTTTGGGTTTTTGCCCAGAACTTCCTACTAATAAATGAAGTGGGGAACACAAATAATTAAAGAAGACTGTGAAAAGCTTGGATAATGGGAGGGTATTTGCTACTTCAACAATAAAATAGGCATACTAGCAGAACTATTTAATCCCCTTAGGCTGCAAGACCAATCCTACTTATGCTGATTTATTTGTCTGTGTGTGTGTGTGTGTGTGTGTGTGTGTGTGTGTGTGTGTGTGTGTTTTGAGTTGAGGGATCCTTCCTCTTGCTTCTACCAGCTCAGCTAACCTTCAGCTGGCCACTGAATGTGAAGGCAGATCAAAGACCTATTGGAACATTCCCTACTGGCTGAAGCCCTTGAAATGAGGCATTTAATGAGCATGGCTGAGCTGGCCTGGGATCCACTGGACCCTGAGCTGCTCTCACAGTTGGTGCTGGCCAATACTGGGCCTCATTCACCGGCCTCCCGAGCATTGTTGCCGCCATGAGTGGCCAAGTTAGTGGCGCACACGTTGTACAGCACTGGCACTGCAGCAGCAGGAAGTTTGGATTGCTTTCTTATATAAATGCAAGCTGCTGCTGAAATAGACCCGTAAGCCAAAGTTTTCTGGGACAAACGTCCAACAAACTGAATACGAGGCAACAAATTTCCAGTGAGTAAACTTCAACCTGTCATTTTAGTGTGTAATAGCAAATTCAGCTATGTGGTGATAAGCTGGCAATTTGATGCATCGATGACAACAAACTTCTGACTATATTCAGTTGCAAAACATGGTGACAATGCATATTTTGAAAACAGCACAGCCTGTGACAGGATTTTGAAAGCAGTTGAAAGCAAAAGACAGGATTTTGAAAGCAGTTACAAGGGCAGCAGCATTTAGTAAGCCCCTCTTTGCACCCTTCATGAGAGTAATTATATTGAAATAATTCCCAAAATGGATCTTTGATTTCTGCCCATTTCCTTCCTTCACTTAGCTGCATAATACTACAGAGGACTTTTCAACTTCACTTTTGACTTCTTTGATTCACACATTCTAGCACCCACTAGAGATTCACTAACCCTCTTTCATAATATTAGAGCTCGAGGACATCCAAAGAAACTGAATGCTGTAAGATTCGGGCAAGGGGAAAAAAGAAAGTGCTTCTTTACACAGCATAATGTTAAACTATGAAATTCACTCCCACAAGAGATAGTGATGGGGAGCACCTGGGATGGCTTTAAATGATGATTAGACAAATTCATGGAGGATAAGGCTACTAGAAGAAGAAGAAGAGTTTGGATTTGATATCCCGCTTTATCACTACCCTAAGGAGTCTCAAAGCGGCTAAAAATCTCCTTTCTCTTCCTCCCCCACAACAAACACTCTGTGAGGTGAGTGGGACTGAGAGACTTCAGAGAAGTGTGACTAGCCCAAGGTCACCCAGCAGCTGCAGGTGGAGGAGCGGGGAATCAAACCCAGTTCACCAGATTATGAATCCACCGCTCTTAACCACTACACCACGCTCTCATACTGGCTCTCATACTAGCCACAGCTACGTGATGGCCATGTTCTACCTCCAGTGTACAAGGCAGTACAGTGCTACCTCGGGTTACAGACTCTTCAGGTTAAAGACGCTTCAGGTTACAGACTCCGCTAACCCAGAAATAGTACCTTGGGTTAAGAACTTTGCTTCAGGATGAGAACAGAAATCATGCGGTGGCAGCGCAGCAGCAGGAGGCCCCATTAGCTAAAGTGGAGCTTCAGGTTAAGAACAGTTTCAGGTTAAGAACGAGTCTCGCACCTTATCTTTCATTTTCTCCAAACTCTGCAATTTCCAATTGTCTCCATCTTTTTCTAATATTTCCCAATATTTTGGCCATTTGGCCTCCATATTGGGTCTTTTTCGGGCCTTAGCCTCCAGAGGTGAAAGCCACCTTGGAGTTTTATTTTCCAATAAGTCTTTATATTTTGTCCAGACATTAAACACTGCTTTCCTGACAATATGATTCTTAAAGGCCTTATTGATCTTAACTTTGTCATACCATAAGTATGCATGCCAACCAAAAGCATTGTTAAAACCTTCCAGGTCCAGTACGTCAGTGTCTTCGAGAAGTAGCCAATCTTTTAGCCAGCAGAAAGCTGCGGCTTCATAGTACAACTTTAAGTCTGGCAGGGCAAAGCCCCCTCTTTCTTTCGCATCTGTTAATATCTTAAACTTAATTCTGGGCTTTTTGCCCTGCCAGACAAATTTAGATATATCTTTCTGCCACTTCCGGAAGCACTCCGTTTTATCCACAATCTGTAATGTTTGAAACAAAAACAACATTTTTGGCAATACATTCATCTTAATAGCAGCAATTCGGCCTAACAAAGAAAGCTTCAATTTTGTCCAACTATCCAAGTCTCTCTTAATTTCAGACCAACATTTTTCATAGTTGTCCTTGAATAGACTCAGGTTTTTTGCTGTTATGTTTACCCCTAGGTACTTTACCTTTTTAACCATAGTTAATTCTGTTTCTCTCTGAAACCGTTCTGACTCTATATCTGTCAAATTTTTTCCCAGCACCTTGGTTTTCTGTTTGTTTAATTTAAATCCCGCCACCCGACCAAAGTCCTGAATCAATTGTAATACTCTTTTCGTACTAGATTCTGGCTCCTGCAGGGTCAAAACTAGGTCATCTGCAAAAGCTTTAAGTTTGTATTGTTTCGCTCCGACCTGAATCCCTTCCACCAACCGGTCCCCTCTGATCATATTCAAGAGCACCTCCAGAACCGAGATAAATAACAAAGGGGAAATTAGAAAAAGATGGAGACAATTGGAAATTGCAGAGTTTGGAGAAAATGAAGGATAAGGTGCGAGACTGGTTACATTATGCTCAGATTAAAGAAGTTTTTAAAAATGACAAAAAGTTAGGGTTCCAGGTGGAGAAATCGAAGTTAGAAACAGAATTGTTAGAACCAAAGACCAAGGTACTATCTAGAATGTATAACTTGCTGCTAAAATGGAATACACAAGACGAAATGGTTAAATCGGCTATGATAAAATGGGCACAGGACATTGGGCATAACATTATGTTTGAGGACTGGGAAAGGTTGTGGACCACTGGGCTGAACTTCACCGCATGTAATGCTCTGAAGGAAAATGTAATGAAAATGATATATAGATGGTACATGACCCCAGTTAAACTTGCCAAAATATACCATTCGTCTGATAATAAATGTTGGAAATGCAGAGAAAATGAAGGAACATTCTTTCACCTCTGGTGGACATGCCCTAAGGTGAAGGCCTTCTGGGAAATGATATATAATGAGCTGAAAAAGGTATTTAAGTATACCTTCACAAAGAAACCAGAGGCCTTCCTTCTGGGTATTGTCGGCCAGAAGGTGTTAAAGAAGGATCGAACATTTTTTATGTATGCAACAACGGCAGCAAGGATTCTCATTGCAAAAAACTGGAAAACTCAAGATCTACCCACACTGGAAGAGTGGCAGATGCAGCTGATGGACTATATGCAACTGGCCGAGATGACCGGCAGAATCCGTGATCTGGGAGAAGAGAAGATGGAGGAAGACTGGGAGAAATTTAAGATGTATCTACAAAAACATTGTAATTTGGTTGAATGTTAAAAAGGATGCTAGATTATAAAAAATTGGCCACCACTAAACTAGATTTAAATTTGATGATAAGTGAGACTAAAGAAAATATAAAAAAATTTTGGAAGAAGTGCTAGATTATATTTGAATGAGTGGACATGAGATTGTAAACAAGTTGATAATTTGTTTGGAAAAAATTTTTAACGATGTAAATGGGAGCGGGAGACGTGAGGGAGTCCAAAGAAGTGTTGAAATTGTTGTAAAAGAAGTAAGATTGTTTATTATGTGTGCATTTATATTTAAAAACCTTAATAAATATTTATAAAAAAATAAAAATAAAAAAAAGAACAGTTTCAGGTTAAGAACGGACCTCCAGAACGAATTAAGTTCTTAACTCGAGGTACCATTGTATTCCAAAAGCATGGTAGTGCAAGTAAATAAATAGGTACCGCTGCCAGGTGAAGGTAAATGGCATATCAGTGAGCTCTGGTTTTCATCACAGTGTTCCCTTGCGCCAGAAGCGGTTTAGTCATGCTGGCCACATGACCTGGAAAGCTGTCTGTGGACAAACACCAACTCCCTTGGCCCGAAGTGAGATGAGTGCTACAACCCGATAGTCACCTTTGACTGGACTTAACCATTCAGAGGTCCTTTATCTTTACCTTTTACCTATTCATCTGCTGGGAATGACAAGAAGGGGGATGCTGTTGCACTCAGGCCCTGTTTCAGGGCTTCTCACAGCTAGCTGGTTGACCACTATGACAACAGAACACTATCAGTGATCCAGCAGCGCTTTTCTTACGTGCTTATAATGCCCCAAGTCACCTATAAAATATTTCTATCCTTAAATAAATAGTTTTGCCAGCATCACCTTGAAATCCCTCAATTGTTTCACTAAACGGCAGTGAACTTGTCTTGAACTTCCCTTTGAACTTGCTTTAAAGGCCCCGATCAGGTTCCAATATGCATCTCAGCTATGTGGATAGGAGAACTCATTTAGTTCTAGTGGACTTACTGCAAGACAACTGGGTCCATAATTAAAAAAAGAGATTATCTTTATAAGATATTTGACCAGTGACTACCAGATTTTACCCTATTTTGGCAAAAATACATTATACAGAAGTAGATAAAGAATGTGGCACCCTCCATATATTGTTGGGCTTCAAATCCCATTAAGACCTATCAGCATGTTGGAAGTTGTAGTTCAAAAACATCTGGAGAACATCATGTAGCCTACTCTTGGACTATACCCAAAGAAACAGTTTTCCACACTTCTGGGAATAGTAACCCTGAATCCCGCTTCTGTGCATAAGTTTCTAAGTGGATATGGGAAACTGTATATGTGGAAAGCTGTTCATGGCATTTGATATATCATGACAGTTTTGCACATAATAGTGATTAGCATGCATGTGTAAACTTCATTATTCTTTTAGGCTACAATACCCTATCCACGTATCTAAGAGTTTATCCTATGAATTCCATGGAACTTGTGTAGACTGTTAGGATATTTCCGTTCCACCTTAAGAAGGGAGCAGGTTGTTGTATCACAGCCTGCGTATTTCCTGTTCACAGGAAGTTTATATAGCTGTTGTTTTTTCTCTCCATGCCTGAACATCGAAGCAGGCAGTCATGTTTGTTCTTTGTTCTGACCAACGCTGAATAAAGTTGTAAATAATGCTCTCCTGGGTGCATCTTTCGTTGTACGAACTCTGCTGAAAGAGCGTGCACCAGCCTTGGAATGTGGCATGTTATTTCTGAGGCTCGTGTCGCTAAGTGTCTGGTACTGCGTTTCTACGATAGATTGACGGATCGTCTGGAGACGGCGTGGGGGCATGATGGCCTCTGTCTCCCTGGCAGTATCCCAACAACAGGTTATGGGCCCAGATTCACGGCACTTACAGGAGAGTAAGACTGCGAGAGACTGTGAGAGGTATGTGGAGAAAAGTAAGACTTTTCGTTGCCGCGGAAGAGTCTTTGAACTCCGGCTGGCTAATTAGCCTGGGAGTCGAGGCAAGCAGGCTTCAAGATTTATGGGTGCCAAGATAAGGAGTCTCTGAAGTGAAAAAGACTCACGGCTCAAGTAAAGAGCTGGAATGGAGTTTTTCCAAGCCTCTGAAGGTACTCAGTGCCCTAAGTTAAATGGCCAAAATTATAAGGCCTGGACAAGCTACATGCCAGGAAAATGAAATTCCTGCTGATCTGTTGTCTAAGGATGTTAACAGAGAACAACTTAAGGTTTACGTACAGACGTTGCAATTGGGTTGAACCACAGGTACTACAGGTTACACGGAAAGGGGGAGGATGTTAGGATATTTCCATTCCATCTTAAGAAGGGAACAGGTTGTTGTGTCACAGCCTGCATATTTCCTGTTCACAGGAAGTTTATGCTTTGTTATATAGCTGTTTTCTCTCTCTGTGCCTGAACATCGAAGCAGGCAGTCATGTTTGTTCTTTGTTCTGACCAACGCTGAATAAAGTTGTAAATAATGCTCTCCTGGGTGCATCTTTCGTTGTACGAACTCTGCTGAAAGAGCGTGCACCCGCCTTGGAATGTGGCATGTTATTTCTGAGGTTCGTGTCGCTAATTGACTGATACTGTGTTTCTATGAGAGATCGACGGATCGTCCGGAGATGGCGTGGGGGCATGATGGCCTCCGTCTCCCTGGCAGTATCCCAGCAGTGCAGGATGGCACTGCTCATGAACTTTTGGTGGGAGATCTTTCTAAAGAATCCAAGTGCACTGGGCCACTGGGCCACTTCATCTTAATTGGTCATTTAATCAACAATTTCCAGGTTTTATTTTCCTGCATGATAGTAATTATTATTTATTTAATCCCTCTTTATTATTTATTTAATCCCTCTTTTCTGGCAATCTTCAGGATTACTAGCCTCTTATTTTTCAGAGCTAAGGATTTAAAGGCTGGTGTTACCTATGTTAGTAACCTTGCTAAAAATGTAAAAGTGTGAAATGAGTAGTTGTATTTTCTGATCTGTAGGCTAGATTGAATGTGAACCAGAAGGTAACACAAACATACTTGTGAAGCTGAGAGTCATGAAAGAATGTTACAGGTTATTATTCGCTAAAGATTTTATTTTGCCCTAAAAATGCCTGAACATCACTATACCATATGCTTTGTTTTGATATCACTGACTTAGGAAATAATATATCTTTGTAAGTCATATTGGAAGTACAGTGGTACCTTGGAAGTTGAACGCAATCTGTTCTGGAAGTCTGTTCGACTTCCAAAACATTCAGAAACCAACGTGCGGCTTCCAATTGGCTGCAGGAAGCTCCTGCAGCCAATTGGAAGCCGCAGAAGCCCCATCAGACATTCAGCTTCCAAATAACGTTCGCAAACCAGAACACTCACTTCCAGGTTTGAGGCGTTCGGGAGCCAAAATGTTCGAGTTGCAAGGCATTTGGGATCTAAGGTACGACTGTATTAATACTCTTAAAATAGGTATTTGGGAATGTATCATTTCAGCTACCACATTTTGTAACTTGGTATTTTATTTTCTATTTTTCACAAATTGCTTTCCAGAAGATTCCAGTGAATGGAAAGCAAGAGGATCACATTCAGTTGTTTGATAATGCACACACACAGCCATATAGGAGTGCTAGTGTGGTGTAGTGGATAATGGGGACTTGTGGTTCGAGGACCCGATCCGCGCTTTGTGGAATGAAGACACACAGACACAGAGTATAAGGTTAATGGGCAAGAAAAGGCCACAACTTTATTGATTACAGCAAGTGAAAAGGTATTGGCTTAGGCATTGGACCACGACAGATTGACTCCACCCACTTGGAGAGGGGGTGAGCCCAAAGGGGGTTTATTCACCAGAAGGTGGAGCCTGTTGATGCTAATACAACTATAAGCTCTCCCCTGATGTCACCGAGGGTCGTGCCATGGCCCCCTGCCACACAGGCATCGGACAGGATCCACGACTGCTGGATTCCATTAACGGAATACCCAAAATTGAAGGGGTAGGCGATGGCCACACCTAGCCCTTCCACACACCAAGAACACATTCCAATGCCTAACCGCTACCCGAGCCCAAGAGGCTCGCTGCCAATACCTTCACAGCTGTAACCAATCCCTAATACTGCTGATGATGCTACCTAACAAAATATCGTTCCCCCGATCCGAAAGATGAACCTCATCATCCCGGAACAAGGCCTGATTGCCTATCCGGATACCCTCATGAGAAATAACTAGGCCATTCATAAAGCGCACTTTGTGGGCAATCTCACGATTTAAGAGTTTCCTGGATTTCTCAATGGCCACAGCGCCAAACTATTCTCTTTAGGAGCGAGGACCAGAACACGGTTGTTCTGGGACATAAAGCAGCAAGCTCGTCCAAGTCTTTTTCCATGCTCCACAACAAGTCCACACTCCTTCTGCTGACGAGGTCATTCTCCCCCAGTTGAAGGATAAGGATGTCAGGGGGGCCAAACGCGGCAACTTTTCCTTTCAGCAATGGCATGAGTTCCTCCCAACGCATGCCCCACCTTGAAAACCAGGAAACTCGCACCCAAGATGGCAGCCCGAGATTAGGGGTGAGGTCACAGGTTGCCTCGCGACGGGAAGGCGGAAAATGAGACAGAAGGGCTGGCACAGCAGTAACTTAAACTGCAATCCACGCTCCCTCCAAGCCGCTCGGTTGGGCGCTTACCTGTGGGTGTGGGTGCACCAGCCAGGTGAGTGGGGCAGGGGGCATAACACCCCCTGCATGATGCAGAAATCGCGTCCCGCCCACAACACCTCCCCTCTTGGAGGGAGGAGAGGCTTAAGCAGAACTGAATTTGAATCCCCACTTAGTTATGAAGCTCCCAAGGTAACTTTGCACCAATCACTGATTTCCAGTGTTTTCCATGTTGTCCTCCCAACTTCTTTTAGAATAGCTCTTTAAAAATATAGCAGCAGTAGAACATAAGAACAGCCTGCTGGATCAGGTCGTCCGTCCCCCCCCCCCTTTTGTAGCTTGAGCAATTCCTCACTCTTTTATTTTATTTTGTAATGAGCACACTTACAAATTTCTGCTCATAAAATTTAAAATAAATTAATGAGCACTTGCTCTGCCTGCAAAGAAGACGACAGCAATTAAAACCCTTTCCCCATTCCATAATAGGAACTAACAAATTAAAAGCCAATTTCGTCACTATGTAACCATCAGAATGAACAGGAAGAATTTAATGACAGATACAAATCAATAAAACCCATCCTACCACATGCCAGAAGTGCCCAAAGGAGATTTCTTTCACATGTGGTGGGAAGATGGTGTTGCAAAAACAAGTAATGGAGAAAAATTAAAAGTCAAATTAAAAAGGTCTTAAGAGTATGACATTCCTCTCCAGCCAGTATTTTCCTTTTTGTCTCAGGTGAAAAAGTTCACTGGTTTGCCAGGACATACAAAAGTATCTTCTGACAAGCTAGCTGCAGCAAGAATACTCCTTGCCAGAATATGGAGATTGGGATTCTATTAAAAAATGAATGCACAAACTTTGGGAATTCATGGCTCCCTGAATTGACACATTATCTTAAATTTAGAGAACAAAACAGAAGTACAACAGCTTTGTGGTAATAATTTTACTGAGTATAGCAAATATAAATGGTTCTGCCCAAATGTAAGTTGGAGGGGCCACTGAGACCATACAAGACCAGTCCTTAAAGACCTACATTGGCTCCCAGTATGTTTCCGAGCACAACTCAAAGTGTTGATGCTGACCTTTAAAGCCCAAAACAGCCTTGGCCCAGTATACCTGAAGGAGCATCTCTACCCCCATCGTTCAGCCTGGCCACTGAGGTCCAGCTCCGAGGGCCTTCTGGTGGTTTCCTCACTGTGAGAAGTGAGATTACAGGGAACCAGGCAGAGGGCCTTCTCAGTAGTGGCGCCACTCTGTGGAACACCCTCCCCTCAGATGTCAAGGAAATAAACAGCTATCTGACTTTTAGAAGACATCTGAAGGCAGCCCTGTTTGGGGAAGTTTTTAATGTTTGATGTTTTAATGTGTTTTTAATATTCTGTTGGGAGCTGCCCAGAGTGGCTGGGGAAACCCAGCCAGATGGGCGGGGTATAAATAATAATAATAATAATAATAATAATAATAATAATAATTATAAATTGTGACTTTATTATAATTTAGCAATTATCATTGCCTTCAGCAGGTCAAGACAACCTCCTCATATCTGTTAGCATGGCATGCTTTGTTTTGCTTGCAGTAGTTGCAGCTAACTATAACTTTGTCTCAGCAACTCTAAAAGATTCTAGTGTTGTTCGGGATTTTTCTTTTTGGGGGGTCCTGGTTTGGAAGCTACAACCTTCCATACTGGAGGGTTGCTACTTGCTACAAAATTATATACTCTGAAAGGCTGCGAAGAAGAAGAAGAAGAAGAAGAAGAAGAAGAAGAAGAAGAAGAAGAAGAAGAAGTCCAAAATTCCCTTCATGGTTCTTAAAAAAGAAAGTTAAAAGAGAATACTGGGTACTCTTATATAAATTGCATTCAGCTTCTCAGAATAGTTTATGGTAGGATAAAGCACCCTGAATCACACAAATTCTAGAGAAAAGGAACAAAATGCTTTAAAGGAAGGCTTTAAACTTTCTATCAAAGCAACAACATTCTAGGGAAAATGGGAGATCTAATACCTTTGTTTCACTATAGCACTATATTCAATGTTCTGCAATTGATTTCTGTATTTATTTACAGTTTAAGGAAGATGGAGAACTCATATTCGAAACATGTGCTGGGTAGCATGGCTAAAAATCCAAGCAAATCCAGGCCACATGGTGACCCTGTATCTTTCAGAGACCAGACTGAGGAGTACAACTCTGTTGAGGAATGGTGGGAGCCTACTCCCCCCCCCCCCCATTGAGAGTCAGGATCCTGAAACTCCATAGGAGCAGTACAGTAGTGTTGATTTGGAAGAACGGTTTGCTGAGGGGCACAGTTCGCAAGACAATAGTTGGGCAGAACTGGGAGGTGAACAGCAAGAAGAAGAATAGGAAGAGAGTGAGCTAGCTGACTCTCACTGGAAGATATGCAGTCTCTCAGTCTCAAAGCTAGGAGATTAGATAAGGTGGCTGCGCAAAAGGCTCAAAGGTTGAGAGATCAGGTGGCTAGGAGACGGAAGGATGGAAGTGACTAGAGGGAAGTGGGTGGAAACTTAATTGGGAGCACCTGCACTCTGAGAATGGTCACTTGTTCTTTTGCTGCTTTCATTAAACATTTCTGTTACTGGTAAGAGATTCCTTTATCTTTGCATTGCTTTTCTATGGTCAAGGGGGAAGGATGCAGAGCCCCTGAAGCCTGACAATATCTGGGTGGAGACTTTGTGGAGACTAGAACATTCCCAAGACTACCATGTTCTTGGAAATACAGAAGTTATTCACCTCTGTGTTAGAGGTTGACAGCATATCAGGCTCGAGCATGGAATGGATTGCACCTGACTTGGTTTCCCCTCTGATTAATAGGGGAAGGTGTTTCTTGTAATTCTTGGGCTTTCAGTTTGGCCTCACAATGGGCAACATAAACATAATATTTTTTTAATATAGAATATATGTTGTTAACTGCATATTGCTGACAGGGGAAGGTTAAGCCAGATATGTTCAGGAAATATTTGGAGGAAGCATTTCAGACAACAGAAGCAAACTGTCAAGGTAAATGTCTGGTCTAATTTGAGTAAAAAATAATCAATATGCCTATACTATAGCTCCTAAATTAAAACAGATAAGGAGCTGCTTGTGAATTGTGACAGCAAACTTGGTAATGTGGTACATTCCAATCGGTGCTCCCACAGCATCAGCAGACTGGCTTTGAAAACCGTATTTTGATGCTCAGCCATTGTTATGAAAATGCAAAAGGGAGCACAAATGCTTTAAAAATAAGCCCCTTTATCAGTTGCCTCCCAGAATTCTCCCAGGTAATCCACAATTCTCACTGAATGAATAGCTGCATATAATAGCATGTGTTAGTGGGAAAAATACCACCATCTTGTCTAGCATATTTAAACAACCTGCCAAACATTAACACAATGCAGTAAAGCCTGGTTGTCACTTGTCAAATAAACTATCTAAGGGGCACAATTTATCTTTAAATCGTGTGCCCGTCACTATAGGAAAGGAAGATTTCATTTGACCTCTAAAGCAAAGACGAGCACCTCTAAAAGAACTAAAATCTGAATAAACTCTTGTCTGTAAGATGAATGAAAATAAATTAGATTTCCTCCAAGAGGTAGATAAGGCAGACCTGCACAACCTGTGGCCCATCAAGCTGAATGAAGCACATAGGCCATATATGACAAGCCACTATGAGCCACTAAATGAACCTTTTCTTATTCCTGCTCTTTCTTAAAAGATGAAAGACTTGTTTTTTAAAAAATATATATATATACCTGGAACAGAGCAACTGATAACACATACGTCTTGGGGACAAAATATTGACCCAAATACTTAATGTATGCCTCTCTCCACCTGGCCCAGAGCAGGGCCTGACAGGCCTCATAAGGACTGCTGCTGCGGTCCAGCAAGGACTGGGGTATTTTGGGGAAAGTTTCACTGGGAGTTTTTGCCCTTGTTACTGATATTAACTTTTTGTATCTTTATTTTTATGTGGAAATTGTTCGGTTTGGTTATGTAGTTTTAATGTGTTTTACTTATTTTTATGACTACTTTGCTATATTTGTAATTATGTAAAGCTTTTCATATTGTAAGCTGCCTTAAGCATTGTTTTAACTGTGGAAAGGCAGCATATAAATAACATAATGGTGAAGATGATGATGCACATCTTAGCTGTAAGGAATGAGAATTCAATATTTTCCTATATTCTTTTACTTGCTGTAGAGTCTACTCTGCCTCTAGGCATATTCTATTCAGTTCCATTATGCACTTCCATTCTAGTGGTTTAAAGGAAACATTTAAAGTTACCCCAATTTCCTACAAAGCCCCTTGAGATTATATAGTGAGCTGAACAGAATGGGATGTTCGAAACTGCACTGTCTATGGGTTAATCTGTTAGAATCTGACTTGGGAAGTAAATGCATAAATGGTTGTAATAGGTATAAAGCTAGAAGTAATATAAATATAACACAGCAATTAAGAAGATTGAAAATTTGAAGTCCCAAAACAGTGGAAGGAAGTTAAAATCTATGTACTCTGAACGTTATAGTTTTTCTTTTTCTTTTTCTTTTTCCTTTTCCTTTTTCTGGTTTTGTATCTATAATTTATGTTGTAATTTCACATTGAAAAATAAAAGTAAACAAAAGAGGAATCTGATTTGGAAAGCATGGCTTTAGACGGGCAGTGGTAGTTTAGGAAAACAGAGGGGTTTCAAAACAGAGAGGTTACATAAATAGGGAATGAATCTATTATTTGAACTATTATTATTTGAAATGGATGAATCACATTTTGTTCAGAGGTAACTATTAATTATGTGGAAGTTAGATCAAATAATGCATAAAGGCTGCAGCCACCTCCCCCCCCCCCCCGAGACATCACTAAGGCTGCATATGCACCATATATTTAAAGCACATGGCTTCCCCTAAGAATTACCCTTCATAACTAAAGTTCCCATTATGTAAAGGTAAAGGGACCCCTGACCATTAGGTCCAGTCGTGGCCAACTCTGGGGTTGCGGCGCTCATCTGGCTTTATTGGCTGAGGGAGCTGGCGTACAGCTTCCGGGTCATGTGGCCAGCATGACTAAGCCGCTTCTGGTGAACCAGAGCAGCACACTGAAATGCCGTTTACCTTCCCGCTGGAGCAGTACCTATTTATCTACTTGCACTTTGATGTGCTTTCTAACTGCTAGGTTGGCAGGAGCAGGGACCGAGCAACGGGAGCTCAACCAATCGCGGGGATTCGAACTGCTGACCTTCTGATCGGCAAGTCCTAGGCTCTGTGGTTTAACCCACAGCGCCACCTGCATCCCCAAAGTTCCCATTACCTTTAGCAAACTACGGTTTCCAGGATTCTTTCAGGGATTTGTGTGCTGATAAATACACAGCATCAAACTATTGATAAAACCCCCATTGTTCAGCCCAGAAACTGAGGTACTCCAGCAGTTCCCTCACTGTGAGGACTGAAGTTACAAGGAACCAGGCAGAGGGCCTTCTTGGCAGGGGTGCCCTCCCTGTGGAGCGCCCTCCCGTCAGATGTCAAGGAGAGAAAGAACTACAAAACTTTTAGAAGACATCTGAAGGCAGCCCTGTATCAAGTAGTTTTCAATGTCTGACTTTTATTACATTTTTATATGTACTGGAAGCCGTCCAGAGTGGCTGGGGTATAAGTCATATTATTATTATTATTATTATTATTATTATTATTATTATTATTATATTATTATTATTATTATTATTATTATTATTATTATTATTATTATTATTTTCAATCCAGCAAAGTTAGGTGGAACTGCAGTCGTATCTGTAGTCACTTGGATGCAAGTTCCTTAGAAGAAAGTAGGAAGGTTTTGCTTATTTTCAAGAAAACATGCACAGGAGTTGTCTACATGTCTCCATTTTCAGGCCTCAGGTCTCTAAGGAAGATGTTAAGGGTGAATCTTGAAGCCTCATGTCTCTCATCATATGTTTAAAAATAATCCCATTACAGTCTCATCTCATTGCTTTCAATTGGATTTTCTTGCAACTAACATTTTTCTCACAGGGTCATCATTTTGAATATTTGTGCAGTAAGTACTAACCTGCTGGCATTAAAAACATTGCTTGGGTGAACAGACTTTATATTCTGGGGCATATAATCACACTTCCCCCCCCTGAAACACCATGCACGTTTAATGCAATGTGATGAATAATGTGCGGAGACATGTCTTTCCCCTGATGTCTTACCTATATCAGAACAAACTGGATGTAAACACCAATCTCAAAAGGCAGAAATCACAATGTCTGTGATATGGCAGAGGTTTGCATGCAGATAAAATATCTTTCTGCTGCTGGTTCTGGGGAAATGCTTTGTATGCTGATTCATCTGAGTCCTAAACACGCAGGGAAAAGGGTTATAGTTCTGTGGTAGAGCACTTGCCTTGCATACAAAAGAGCCCAAGTTCAGCTCCTGGCATCTGCAGATATCTCCTGCCTGAAACCCCAGTCAGTCACTGCCATTTAGTGTCAACAATACTGAGCTAGGATGGACCAACAGGTTGACTTAGTATAAGGCAGCTTCCTACCTTTCTTCCTGAAGAGCTCTGGCTCACAGCTGCTTTGCTTACTATAACTTCTGCACACACTTGACTTTTCTGCACACACTTGACTTTTCATTGCATATTCATTGGATCCAGATATTTTTTTAAATGCTGTATTTCTACCATTCTTTGAATGCTATTGGTATATAGAATGGCCACTTCACCAAAAAAAGAGGCACCAATTTGTATATAATTTGCACATTCTACTTTATATATACCGTATTTTTCGCCCTATAGGACACACTTTTTCCCCTCCAAAAATGAAGGGGAAATGTGTGTGCGTCCTATGGGGCAAATGCAGGCTTTCGCTGAAGCCTGGAGAGCAAGAGGGGTCGGTGCGCACCGACCCCTCTCACTCTCCAGGCTTCAGGAGAGCCACAGCGCCAGTCCCACAAGGTCCCACAACGCCGCCATCCCGCTGTCTCCCGATGTGGTTTGGAGGCTGACGGCGGGGAGACGCGTGCTTCTCCCGGCCGCCAGCCCCGCAAGCTCTAGGGACAGCGGGGAGGCCCGGACCTGGTCTGCAGGCGGGCGGCGGGGAGAAGAGCTCTTCTCCCCACCGCCAGCCCCGCAAGCTCCGGGGACAGCTGGGAGGCGCAGCGCGTCCTCCCGCTGTCCCTGGACCTGGTCTGCAGGCGGGCGGCGGGGAGAAGAGCGCTTCTCCCCGCTGCTGGCCCCACAAGCACCTGGGGGGGAAATAATTTTTTTTTTCTTTATTTCCCCCCCAAAAAACTTGGTGCGTCCTATGGGCCGGTGCGTCCTATGGGGCGAAAAATACGGTATATATGCAAACATATACACAATTACTAGAAGTCAAATACAACTCACCATTGTCGCTTCCCCAGCAAAGATAGTTGTTTTCTCAGCACAATATAGCTAATACGAAGTTCTAAGATTAGCACCACTGGAAATATAAACGCTGCGGTAATGTCAAGACTATCAGAAGAGCCCTGATGGTCCAGCATGCTGTTCTCATGCTGTGGTCAACAGATACCTATGGGAATGGTAGGGAACTACTTATCGGTAATGGGGCCCACCCTGTGGAACACCTTCCCATCGGATGTCAAGAAAGTAAACAACTATCTGAATTTTAGAAGACATCTGAAGGCAGCCCTGTTCAGGGAAGTTATTAATGTTTGATGTCATATTGTGTTTCAATTTGTTGGAAGCTGCCCAGAGTGGTTGGGGCAAGCCAGTCAAATAGTCAGGATACAAATAAAAAAATATATTGTTATTCTTATTGCTATATTGTTATTAATATGTGGCTGTTCAGCCTCTCTTAAATATCTTTCTGCTTTTGGCATCTCCCTTTTTTCTTGGTGGTGATGGTGGTGGTTGGATTAACATCTCTCCCTAACCACATGCTAAGAAGCATGTGCAGGTTGCATGAAGGGGGGACTTATAATTTCCCATACCCCCCTCCTTCATTCCCCCCCCCTTTACATTTTCATGTATATAGGAAGACACAGACACACACCTGTCCCCTCTTCTGGTGGAAAAGCCAGGTGAACATGGAAGAAACAGACACAGTATGGGAGAACTGCCTGCCAACAATTACCACCATCAGAATCTAATCTAAGAAACAGCTCTTTAAGACCTTTTAAAATTTTCAATCTCTTCCAGTATCATCCCATGTTTGTGTTTGATGCTTCTGTGTCTTTTTATTTCAGATGAGAAAGCCAGATTTAAAATGCTGACAAGGGTAATAAAAATTAATGATGGAAATGTGTGGTTTGCTGGCCCATTATGTGATTGCCTCCTACAAAACCATGGACTTCTCCAGTTAGGACTGGCACCAGAGGGAATTTAGACTGATTCATCACCCATTTTAGATAGTGGACGGATCATTATAAATGACTTTATTGACCCATGGTTTTGTTCAGCATCATATGCTTCAGTGAACCAAGCAATCAACAGCTGCTAAATGCAAGTGAGGAGCCACAACAGCAAACACAGGTATTGAACTACGAGGTTGCTTGCAATCACTAGAGCCAGGATGATTCAAATTGCTAAGTTTCTATTTACTGGGTAAATTTTCATTTATATATTTTTCAAATAAAAATGGCTACATCACTTGCATCCAGTTTTCATTTTCAGAAGTGGGTGGAGCCATCCAATCTGTTACTATTTGAGAATTGTACAGGAGTTAACTTTACCCTAATCAACGTTATGTATCAGAAGGAGATAAATCACATAGACATCCGTTGTTCCATTTGCTGGATGAAGAGACAAGCCACTGGATTGTCTTTCAAGTGGTAGTAACTAGCGGAATGAAAAGAAACAATGAAGCTATCATTGACTCAACACTTTTTCCTCTAGGTGCAGTTCGGTCTGGTTCAGATATTCTCCTCAAAAGAGTGTGCATATAAACCCCAAGGATCATGTACTCCTTGCCTTCCACCTAGGAAGTCATGTGTGAGTGGCCCTGGTGTACATGTGTAAATATGTTGTGCACAATTTTCCTGATTGCAGTTTTCTTTTCCAAATGAAGAAAGGCAGAAGAAAAGCAGAAACTGGACAAATTGCACATCTGAATGTGTAGACACAAAGTCCCATGAAGTGTGCATTTGAGCACACTATGAAGACCTATAAAATCCACCCCATCTCAGCTTTTCCAGATTTTAGAGTTTTAAATTACTGAACAGTTTTCCAGCAGCATTGTCTTAGCAATCAAATAGTCTTTGGGTTTTCAAAATATTCCATTCATAATATTCATATCGGATCACATCAGTATTCCCATCTGAGTGTTGACATTCACCAAATTTTGCACGTTAACTGTGAAATATGTGACATAAAGTTACATTTTTATAGACATTTTTAATTATAGTAGGCACTGCTCATTGCAGTTTGAGGATATATTTCAATTAGATGATATTTGTACTCGAGCTGTGATGATGTAAGTGTACGGGAAGGATCCACTCTCACATGTAAAATGGTGGTGCAGACTTCATTAAACCCAACTCCCATTTTCATTCTAAACAGCTGTTGCGAGTAAGCAACATGTGCTAATCTGCTTTCCTCCAGATGTTTAGGACTACAACTCACAAGAGTCCTAGCTAGCACAACCATGCTGGCTGTGGCTGATATGAGTTGTAGTCCAAAAACAACTGGAGCGGTGAGCATAGATTGTGATAACATATTCACCAAAGTAAGTGAGTTAAGTGTAAGTGTGTGTGTGTCTCTCTCTGTGTGTGTGTGTGTGTGTGTGTGTGTGTGTTTAGCAAATTCTGATCTAAAGGCTATGGCTTACCAAGTTCTTGGATGCCAGCTCCTGATTTTGGACAATGTGCCAGTAAGAATAGAATCTGATGAATTGGAAAGACAGAAGCAGAACTCCTATTCATTCTCCAAGGGCATAGTAACTCCAGCTGCCAGGATTGTTGTATTTGTGATGAGGTAAAGAAAGGAAGCAGATAGAAAATATGGAGGAGTCAAGTCATATAATCGGCAACATTACTCAAGGCTTCATTTTGGAAACCTGGGAGGATACTTATTTCTGAGAGAAGAAGAGAGAAAGGCGCTGCACTCTGGTGAATAATTCCCCCCAACTACGGAGCTTGTTCTGCCTACTTGCAATGAAACCTGGTTTTGCTTAGGAATGGAAGAGGAATCCCCTTTATCGCAATTTATACACTGAATCAGGCAGTTTTGATCCAGTCGAGTTTCACTTGCATAGGACTGTTTGCGTGTTTGCACCTGCTTGCGTGAGAGATGCTCAAGTATCATGGTGGTGTTTAAAGTTTGAAGTTTGGGGCTGTGATGTGAACTAGAAGAAAGCTGGAGAGAGGATCAGAGAGCAATGTTTGATTTCTCTTTGAATCCAAGGCTTTGCCTATGGGAGAAACAAGACTCTTTGGGGGTATTAATGATGTGAACTCCTCCATCATAGGCTCAGGTTGTACATATGTGTAAATAAACCATATATCATAAAGACAGTGCAGTTTCCATTTTGCCTCATTTCCAAAAGGAACCACGAACCACAGGCAAGTGCCTGGAAAACTTGGAATCTTATACAGTGGTACCTCAGGTTAAGTACTTAATTCGTTCCGGAGGTCTGCACTTAACCTGAAAATGTTCTTAACCTGAAGCATCAGTTTAGCTAATGGGGCCTCCCGCTGCTGCCACGCTGCCGGAGCCCGATTTCTGTTCTCAACCTGAAGCAAAGTTCTTAACCTGAAGCACTATTTCTGGGTTAGTGGAGTGTGTAACCTGAAGCATATGTAACTGAAGTGTATGTAACCTGAGGTACCACTGTACTGCTCGGAGATTGGGGTGGTATGCATCAATACTTATTTATATCCCATCTTTTCCCCAGACCAGGATTCAAGGCAGCTTACAGATAAAATAGAAAAAGGAAAAAAAGTGGAAAAGATAGTCATTAAAATGGAATCAAACATGAACAGAATTAAAACAATATAAACAGATACATTAAAAAAACAGATACAGTTATACCTTGGATCCCGAACGCCCTGGAGCTTGGATGTTTTTGCTCCCGAATGCTGCAACCCCGGAAATGATTGTTCCAGTTTGTAAATGTTCTTTTGGAACCTGAATGTCCGGCGTGGCTTCCACGGCTTCCGATTGGCTGTAGGGGCTTCCTGCAGCCAATCAGAAGCCACAATTTGGTTTTTGAACATTTTGGAAGTCGAATAGACTTTCGGAACAGATTCCGTTCAACTTCCAAGGTACAAAACAACATCATCATAACACTAGTTCTTTTCAGTCAGTTCCTAAAGGCCTGTTGGAATAAAAAGTTCTTTGTCTGACAGTGGAAGGACAACAGGGAAGGAGCTGATCAAACTTCTCTATGAAGCAGCCACATAATGTATTAAGAGTCTGTATGTAGCTATTTGTATTGTTGTCTGTTTATCTGCCAGTTACTTTAAGGAAGCTGAAGTTTATATGATTATTTCCTCTACTATAACAAAGAGCTGTCATTTAGTTTAGCTGAATTGTACAGATCTTTGAGAACAACCAACCACCGAATATATTTGTATACTTAAAAAAAGAAAGAAAGCATGATGTGATTTTTATTCTAACCCCCTGCTATTCTTTAGGAGCATAAAGCAAGCAGTCATATATTTTAAGCATAGGATCTCATTGGCTTAGAATTGCAATTAACACTAGCTTTGCAGAGACACTGAAAACAACAACAAAAACTGCCTCCACATGTGTTATATCAGCAAGAGCTGCTGCAAAGCTCTTGTAAAATTGTTTCAGAGATCTTTAAGTGAGAGTGATGTTACCGTGGGATTTCTCAGAGTGTTATCTGCCCTGCCTAAAATAAGTCCTTCTCCTGCTGCTGCTTCCCTCCAACGTTTAGGATATTCCACCCCTTCCACCCTTGAAACCACCAACATGGTGCTCACAGGTCCACAAGAATCTACAGAAGCTTTCTCTGGCACCCACTGGGTCCCCTTCCTCTGCTGAAATTTGCCTCGAAAGAACCATTCTACTGTAGTCAAGATAATAGGTTGCAGTATGTGCTTGACTGCTCTGTGTTTGCTCCAGTTTGCAAATGTGCCTATGTATCCACAAAGGGTGGCAACCCCTGCTGCATACAATTAATTAGTAGAGTCCTGCTTCTCACATGGGCATACGTATCACCCAGTTTCTCCTCACTTTACTACTCAACACTTGTAGGAGGACTACACATTACTGACTCCACTGTCTACTGACAATCTGAATTACCGTTGTGTAATAACGAAGAGGAAAATGCAGCATTCTGGGAAAGCTTCATAGGATTCTAGTTTTTCATTCTTATTCTTTCTTTAAAGCACTGTCAATTTAAACAGGGAAAACAGATAGAGAAAAACGGGACTCCATGTCGCTATCTGGTGACACAATGTTATATCACACATAAAAAAGATAAAGGGACCCCTGACCATTAAGTCCAGTCATGGATGACTCTGGGATTGTGGTGCTCATCTTGCTTTACTGGCCGAGGGAGCTGGTGTTTGTCCGCAGACAGCTTCCGGGTCATGTGGCCAGCATGACTGGCAAAACCAGAGCAGCGCAAGGAAACACCATTTACCTTCCTGCCGGAGTGGTACCTATTTATCTACTTGCACTTTGACATGCTTTCAGACTGCTAAGTTGGCAGAAACAGGGACTGAGCAACGGGAGCTCACCTGTCACAGGAATTCAAACTGTCAACCTTCTGATTAGCAAGCCCTAGGCTTTGTGGTTTAGACCACAGCGCCACCTGCATCACCATATCGCACATACAGCATATATAAATCACTTTTTCTTTACCATTCTAGATGAGTACTTGGAATGCAAAACAGAGTATAAGGGGCGGGGGGCATGCCTGAGGTTCCCCATCCCTGCACTAGAGATCACATGCATACCTACAATCCCCAGCTCTTAAATTGTACTATGCTGGGTTAAAAATCTTGTTCTGCTTTCAGCAATCCCATGAACTGTCAAGGAGCCCTAAATAGCCCTGATGCTTGCCCTTCAATGTTAGCAGAGGGCTGCAGACCAGAGAGGGAAGCACAGTGAGAGAAAGTCTCCTGCTCCCACCAACAGGTTAGAGAAATTACTGCTTGTTCTGAACCTCAAACTTTGCGAACTTTCGTGCCGCCTCCTGTGAATTTGAGAAGGCAATTCATTACCATGTGTTATCAGCAGCCAAAACAGCCCATGACCAGAAAGTTAAACTTGCATTGATTTATGCGGAAACTCTTCAATAAACTGCACAGTATATACTCCCTGATACGGTGCCTCCATAACTACCAGAATCCATGAAAAAGACCTAAGCTAAAAATAGACGGTATAAATAACTAAAGGCGTCACAATGAGTTTGTTTTTGCAGTAAACAGCTTAATTTTCCGAAGTGCCATTTTGCCGATGGAGGACAATAAGCCCTAAGAAATGTTTTCTTGCTATCAGCTCTTCTGCAGGAACCTTTTGATGTATTTTGTACTCTACAGACCTATGTCATTAATTATTGTCCATGCACTGTTCTAGTCCAAAGCATAATCAGCGTCTTAGCTGAGCAGAAGTGTCTCTGGCTTAGCTCTAAGGACTCTGAAATTCAAGTAAAGGCAATTGCAATAGCACTATCTCTGGCTGTCTCCACAATGAGGATCACTTCCACATGGGATACAAGAAATTCACTGTATTTCGGCTACCTATCTACAGCCTTTAATACTGACCAAGTACATTTTTCAAGATATAGTACATTTCCCCCACTTACAGTAATTATTGTTGCTTTGCCGATACTGCATTGTCTACCCACATGGTAAAACAAATCATTCCTACATTTTTGTTATGTGGACTGAACTTGCAGTTTTGGAAAGTCCAGGGGTTGCCACATGCAAAACTGGTCAGCGCTCCTATGTCCTATTTGGCTGGAATAGATGGGGTGCAACAACGTCTGGAAGGCCACAGGCATGGGGGCAGTTGCCCCTCTGGATGAACTATAACCCCCAGATTCCCCTCCCCCTCTTTCATTCATTCATTCTTTCTTTCTTTCTTTCTTAGAATATTTCTAGCATTTGTAGGAAAGTGCAAGCACTATCACTGTCATTTGTTACATGAGAAACTCACCTGCTCCCCCTCTTTGTGTTCGTAGCCAGTGATTTAGGCACAATTAATTAAGGCTGGGACGCGGGTGGCGCTGTGGGTAAAACCTCAGTGCCTAGGGCTTGCTGATCGTATGTTCGGCGGTTCGAATCCCTGCGGCGTGGTGAGCTCCCATCTTTCGGTCCCAGCTCCTGCCCACCTAGCTGTTCGAAAGCACCCTTAAGTGCAAGTAGATAAATAGCTACCGCTTTATAGCGGGAAGTTAAACGGCGTTTCCGTGTGCTGCGCTGGTGCTGGCTCACCAGAGCAGCTTCGTCACGCTGGCCACATGACCCGGAAGTGTCTCCGGACAGCGCTGGCCCCCGACCTCTTAAGTGGAATGGGCGCACAACCCTAGAGTCGGACACGACTGGCCCGTACAGGCAGGGGTACCTTTACCTTTACCTTTAATTAAGGCTGGAAGCATTGAATGGAGCCAAGAAATGAACTGAGGGTTTTAACAATGAGTGGAAAGACATTGCTTGGATGTCAGGTCCACCCACAGACAGTGCCAGATCTGGGGTACAAAAGGGGGCATGTACCCTGGGTGGTAGGTTAGGTAGGTGGCAAAATTGGAGGAAATTCTCCTGTAGGCCCACCATACCCCTCAAAATGGGCAGGGGAAGGCCATTGCTCCTCTGCTTTTACATAATAATAATAATAATAATAATAATAATAATAATAATAATTTATTATTTATACCCCACCATGCAGCTTTCAACAGAATATTAAAATACAATAATCTATTAAACATTAAAAGCTTCCCTAAACAGGGCTGCCTTCAGATATCTTCTAAAAGTCTGGTAGTTGCTGTTCTCTTTGACATCTGGTGGGAGGGCGTTCCACAGGGCTGGTGCCACTACCGAAAAGGCCCTCTGCCTGGTTCCCTGTAACTTGGCTTCTTGCAGCGAGGGAACCGCCAGAAGGCCCTTGACACTGGACCAGCTTTTATAGCAAAGAGAACATGTGAGCCTCAGAACAACCTTTTTGTCCATGGATGCCTTCTCTCCAAGGCCCTGCAAAAGGTAAGCAGGAGATACCAGCAGTCACATTACCTGCCTGGCTGTAAGTCTGGCAGATCCCACATCCACAGCTGCTCAATTGTGCAGTTGCTAGAAGTACCTCAGCCAGTCCACACCCCTCCCAGGGTAGACAAGCTCCATTGACTCCTAAGGAAACATGGCAAGGGTGCTTTTGGGTGGTCTTTGACAGAGGAAGTGGTGCCCTTTTATGCGGTGTCTTACTTAGGAGCACGTTGGTCACTCTCATTGGGCCCAGGACTAGGACTGCATGTAGTGAAGGGTGTCATGGCTGAGCAGGGCTCAGGGACTTCACTGCAGCTAGAGCTGCCTTCCTCCCATCCTCTCCGAGGTGAGGCCCGCTGGTGGTGTATCCTTCACCAGTGCTGGGAGGGTCAGCAGACAGCATTTGGAAAGTTTCCAAAGGCAACACTCAAAAAAAAAAAAAAATGTCACATGGATTTCACAACCGGGAGAGTGGGGTGGCAGTACAGGTTTTTGTCCTCCATGACAAAGTTTGTAGATCCAGCACTTCCTTCAGGTGGACTGCAGGTAAACCTACTGAGAACCAATGGAGGGGGTGACGCTGTGGTGTAAACCATGGAGCCTCTTGGGCTTGCCGATCAGAAGGTCGGCGGTTCAAATCCCTGCAACAGGGTAAACTCCCGTTGCTCTGCCCCAGCTCCTGCCAATTTAGCAATTCAAAAGCATGTCAGTGCAAGTAGATAAATAGGGACCACTGTGGCAGGAAGGTAAATGGTGTTTCCGTGCACTCTGGTTTCCTTCACGGTGTTCCATTGTGTCAGAAGCAGTTTAGTCATACTGGCCACAAGACCCAGAAAGCTGTTCGTGGACAAATGCCGGCTCCCTCTGCCTGAAAGTGAGATGAGCGCCGCAACCCCATAGTCACCTTTGACTGGACTTAACTGTCCAGGGGACTTTTACCTTTACCTTTTACCTATACCTATTGAGAACCAATGGAGGGGTAGATCTGGAACCCCAGTTTCTCTGAGGATAGATCCTCCCACGTTGAGGTGGAGTCATTGCTCAGCCATCAGATGTACTAGAAGTGGCAAACCTGTTATCTGACTCTAGTTACATATGTTGATTTATTTGGAGTATTAACTCTCTGTCGCCCTGAGTTGGGGGGGGGGAACATGCTGGTGTCCATGTCTTCCACAGCCACTTGTGGACCTCTAGGAATGTGTACATCCAGATAATACAAAAGGCCAACTGGAATGGATCAGTAGGTAGGCGTCTCATAAGAGATCCAGGAACATCAAAGACTAGAAGGAGTCTTAAGTATTTGGCATGTCGGTGGGTCTGTTGAAATCCTGTTAGGATGCTCCTCCAGTTTCATACTGAGACACATCTGAAAAATTGCTTTAGCCATCTTTAAACATTCAGCATTGCTGAATGTTTTATTTATATTTAAGCACCATGCCTCAGACTGTAAGAGATTTCATTAGCTTGTGTTTCAGAATCACTTATCTTTACCATGGAATCACTTTGCACCACTCTCCCTTGTGAAGAATTTCAGAACAATGTAAAAAGTACATAAAAGGAAATATATTTGCCAACCACTATAAAAATCATGATGTCAGGAATAAACAGAGCAGCCACATATTCAGAAGATAGCCTTTGGTAAGCAAGCCACTCTTTCTCAACTTCAGTCCCCCATCTTTGGAATGTGGAAAAGAATATTGACATATCTTACCAAGTTAATGTAAGCATTACAGTCTGAAGGAATTGTGAACACTTTAGAATGGGATATAAAAATGATAATTATTAATGTCAACCATAGCTGCAAACTTTTTCCTTTTTTAAAGGGAAATTCCCTTATTCCGAATAGGATTCCTCGCAATAAAAGGGAAAAGTTGACAGCTATGATGACAAAAAATAAAACATTTGCACAATCCCCACTTGTTCCTTGTTATAAATTATAATGTTGATCACTTAGTGATGGGAGCTTTGGTCCACACAGCAGTGACAGCAGGTGGCAGCAGTAGTGGTAGCCTGTGAGGCCACATGGCAGTGATTGGAGGTAGCGGCAGTAACAGTGGCAGCCTGAAACAGATTTAGAGGGGCATAACCAGTTTGGTTGCACTGGGTGCAGAGCCTCAGAGGTGCCACAGGGAGTGCTGCAACTATGAGGTAGAATGGAAGCAGAGAGGTGAGGGTATTGCATAGGGCATCACTGAAATTTAAGATCCCAAGAAGATCCACTGTAAATGTGTGCATGGGTGGAAGCTTAACGTGCAATTGAAAAATTCCAGGCATATGCACTTAAAAAATGATTATAAAAGAAACAATAAAACGGAGAACCTGTAGTTCAGAGTTCTTCTGCCTCCCAACCTATGCCACATGCATTGATTCTGCCTTCACAAAAGCAACATTTAAATGCAGTTCATACTTATCTGCACTACTCACTTGAGGTATATCAGGAAGAATAAAAGTTCTACTCCAACAATACTGTAATATGAGAGCAGGTCTGCATAGGGGACTCAGGTGAAAATGAGGGCAGCTGTGCAGAAGAGATCCTCAACAAGTGTAGCTTGCCATGACCACTACTCCTGCTGTAATCCCCTCTTCTACACAACTATCAAAATGTGCAGGAACCCTGCCCTCTTTTTCTCCAGGATACCCTAACGTTTGTGCATTTTGAGCCACCAAGATTTACTAAAGCAAGCCCACTGAGCTGAATACAGCCCACCAGCTGCATATAAGGATCCCAGCAAGTAATCAATAATCCTCCATCTTTTGGTTCCTTCCTGTGATTACAAAAGTGGGGAAAGAAATGGTTGTCAAGCACCTAGCAATGGCTGCATTCAGTTTGGTGGCTTATAAGATGGGCTTGTCTTAAATCATCGAGAGAACATTTTATCGAAGGGAAATACTATGCAGAAGGGCGGGGGAAAGGAGCTCTTCAAAATTGTAACGTGCTAACTGAAATTTGCATTTAGCACATCGGTATTTCAAATCTTACTTGATATATTGACAAGAAAAGGAACAGCTGGTGAGGCTTCTCTCCAACAATAGCTAACTCCCTGCTCACTCGTTTCTCCAGAGCAATTTCAGGGAAAGAGAGGTTGTACTTTATCAAAGCTGATGATCTCGCTTATAAGAACTACTTATACTTACTTCAAAAATAATGTGAGCTTGATACTTCATGGGTTATCATGGCTATGGAATAACTCACAAAACAAATCAGTATTATGCCGAAAGCAAGAAGCCATTTTATGCATACAACAGAAATCCTTATACTAAGTGCAATCATTCAACGAACAGAATCCAATACATCTGTTGTTTTTCCACAGACCTTAAATTCAAGTTTAATACTGGAATTCAAGTCTAACAATAAATTATGCAATTCTCTAGTTCAAAAACCCAAGTGAAATGAGCAATTATATAATTAAACACTATCAGATGTTTTGGGCACTAGACCTGAAGAGCTATTTTAGTGCAAAAACAGTTAGTACAGTGGTACCTCGGGTTAAGAACTTAATTCATTCTGGAGGTCCGTTCTTAACCTGAAACTGTTCTTAACCTGAGGTACCACTTCAGCTAATGGGGCCTCCCGCTGCCGCCGCCACACAATTTCTGTTCTCATCCTGAAGCAAAGTTCTTAACCTGAGGTACTATTTCTGGGTTAGCGGAGTCTGTAACCTGAAGTGTCTGTAACCTGAGGTACCACTGTAATATTTATATAGTGCTTTAAAAAAAACAAAACAGGACTGTTGATACTGGTTCATAATCTAAAAAAGAAGAAGATAAATGTGGCATTTCCTTTGCTTTCGAATAATAATAAAAGATGGCTCCCATTCAAAGCTGACACTGCCTTTCTGCTACCAAAAAGCATTTGAGAGCCCAGTAGGTTGGGCAGTAAATGACTGCATGGCCAGGTTGGGTCAGTGAGGGGCCCTCACAAGCTCTTAGGGCCTCACCCTGTGCCTAATCTGGCCAACTTTTTTTGGTCCTGCGCTCTGGCGTGAGCCAACTGACTCATGCCACAGGGTGGGACAAAGCGAGCTATGCATTTTGGCTGCATGCTCTGGCACAGCCAAAGCACGGGAGCCAAAACAGGACAGCTGGGATTGGGATGGGAAGCAAGAGAAGCTTCTGTCAATAGGATGTCCCACTGAAAATGATACAGCTGTTTCCCAATGAATTGGGCACAAAAATTATTTGCCTTAAACTTGTACATCAACCTACTTAAAAGCCTAACCAGGTTATATTGTAGCTTCTTGCCTCACTACGAGTACTAAGTGACCCAAGGACTGTGGCCCATATAGGTTGAACCAACTACATCCTTTTCATTAGCTTTATATGAACTCCTGCAGTATCTTCTCTCCCCACATCTCTCAAGAACAGATTCAAACATCTAGATGGAGCACATGTTTTGGGTCTGGCAACTCTGCTACCCAGTGTTCCTTAAGTAATGATGTCAAGGACTGAATATGGTTGGGTTATGCCAGCCTAAGACATTTTGCTACCTGAAGTGGAGGCCAAATCATGCCTTCCTCCAGCACCAAATCTTTCTGCACCAGACATCAGTTTGTGCCTTCAACTATCCCTGCCACCCAGAACCACTTCAGTCCTATTCCTCAATCAACTCCCAAACACCTTTTGATACCAGAATTCTTATCCTATATATGCTAAGAATGTTTATGCTGTATTATATAACACTTCACTCCATCTTTTCAAGGAGAGATTGAGAGAGAAAGAACTAAAAATCCTAATATATTAATGTATGGTGATCCAATAACATCTGAAACAGTTTTTTTCATTATCATCAAATATCAAGGAGGACAAATATTTCTAGCTGGATACAGTATCGCTACATTTAAAATAAGCCAATTGAAGCAGAACTTTTTAGAATCAGTAAAGCAAGCCAGAAAGGATCAATTGTATTTTTGTAACATAGCCTGCTGCGTGAATAACATAGGAAGAAAGAGCCCCCTAATGGCTCTAAGAAGTTAACTGCAGGGGAAGAAAAAAAGGATTTCTGTTTCACAGCATAAAGAAAATTTGTTCCCAAACAGGCAAAGTTATTAGAACGGGGAAGTCTAAGTGAGCCCGAATTAAAACATCAGAATAAAATATGGACTGATTATGCTCAAAGGTATAAAAGCAAAAATGGACATTTCCAAAGCATGTAAAACCAGTTTTAGATAAAACAAAACAAATTCCTTCCAGTAGCACCTTAAAGACCAACTAAGTCAGTTCTTGGTATGAGCTTTCGTGTGCATGCACACTTCTTCATGTGTGCATGCACACTTCTTCATGTGTGCATGCACACTTCTTCATGTGAATACACTTATTCATGTGTAGCACCTTAAAGACCAACTAAGTCAGTTCTTGGTATGAGCTTTCGTGTGCATGCACACTTCTTCATGTGTATCTTCATGTGTATCTGAAGAAGTGTGCATGCACACGAAAGCTCATACCAAGAACTGACTTAGTTGGTCTTTAAGGTGCTACTGGAAGGAATTTGTTTTGTTTTGACTATGGCAGACCAACACGGCTACCTATCTGTAACCAGTTTTAGATAGTTAGGAGTTTCCATCACAGGGCCAACAGCAGAGAACACATGTGCTTTCAGTCATCCTTGAAAAACTCTCCAATCCATATTAGCTTTACCA
Source organism: Podarcis erhardii (assembly GCF_964252035.2). NCBI lineage: Eukaryota > Metazoa > Chordata > Lepidosauria > Squamata > Lacertidae > Podarcis > Podarcis erhardii. The sequence goes on along the minus strand of NC_138499.1, from coordinate 75,863,845 downwards.
TACAGAAGTAAAGAGCATGCCTGATATCTTTAGTTTGTAAAAATCATTATAGAAGCTCCTTTTTTTTTTTTTTTTTTGTTACCCAAGTGTGCATATCATAGTGGTAATGTTTTTAGACACTGTGTATGAGTGGGAATCAATTATATTCCCTCTGCTGCAAAGTGACATTGCTAATTATTATGAGGGATTCTTTCGCAGACAGTGAAGAAAAAGCAAATCTCCCCAGGATAAGTAATATGTTGTCCTTAAAGAGCCCAGACACAATGACCAAGGATGCCCAATGTAGAGAGCAGAGAAATTTATGTCTTGAAGCTTCACCACAGCACTTCATCTAAATGATATCCAATGCAGGAAATGTAAAAAGAGAGAGACTTCACTATATTTGACATGATGTGCAGGATGCCACAACCAGTCCACCTCACAAGACAGAGACAGGAAATATTCCTCAGCCCATTTGTGTGGTATCCTCCCTTCCCCAAGGATATGTTGGTTTGAAATCGAGCCTCTTCATAATGTAAACAAGGCTATTACAATCCTGCTTAAATGATGCTTATCTGTGCAACTGCATAAATGCAAAATGTATTTCAAAAGCCTTAGCTGAAACCAGCATACATACTACATACAGGTAAGTCAACATTCCTCTTTCTAAAATATGAGCACAGCACACACTTAAAGCATGATCCAGCTAGCTCAGGTTTCAGTCCCATTGATTTCTATAAGATACATTAAAGTATCGAACTTTTTAGTTGGGATATAAGAGTTTGGCTGGACCGTGTTCCTAGAGTTTTGCTGAAGAAAAAAAAAAAACAACTGTATTTGGTTGACAACCAATACCACAGCCTATTTGCCTGCCATTGTATATAACATGTTAAGTGTTCGGGTTGCACGTGTTCCTTCTGTATCGATTCTTAAAATAAAACCCTTCTGTTATTGATTCCTCCAGTTCGCAGTTCAAACAGATACCTTGGTTCATCAAAGGGCTTCAGATTTTTAAAGTGCCATCTTTAGCGTGTCTGCTCAGAACAAAGTCCCCAAAGTCCCACTGGGTTCAATAGGACTTACTCCTGAGTAAGTGTGTACAGAAACCACAACCCACATTTCCTTTATCACAAATAACTAAGGTGAAAATCTGGAAGTAAATGCCAGTTAACACAGTGCAATATACGTATGCCCAGCAATGGACTACGCCAGTATTTTGACACCGAATTTCATTTTAACGAAACTGGATATCAGTTAAAAATGTGTGTGTGTGTGTGCATGCATACACAGAGCCTGCTGAGCTTAATCTACTGGAGGGGAGTGGGGGGATGGAATATTAATTACCGTGTGCATAAAAGCATGGTTGGCCATGTGAGACTACCTTTTAGAGTAAGAAGTCACTGTTGTGAGGCTAGCATGCTATGCAAATTGTGTTAATTGGACAACCCCCAGGAAAGTTGTGGCTGAGTATGCAAATAAGCTAATCAAAAGCTCCATTATAGCAACTCCCATTTCTCTACACATAAGAAGAAATCCTAGCAATTAAGCAGCATCAAAAAAACAGAACACAAAACCCTTTTGGCTGTGATCCTAAGCAGCAGAATAAGCAGACTAGGTGATATTTAAAAGGTGATGCAGATCAGCACAGCTGGATTAACATAATGCAAAGCCTATTAATCTGAAGTGATACTCTATATACACCCATCACCTACACAAACCAAAATCAAGCAGCCTCCTAATGTCCACACAGTTTACAGAGAGAATTTCCTCTCACATCTGTGAGTTTCCAGACGGGGCTAAAGAAAGTATTTCCTTCCAATCTCGACGATTTTGCAGGTGAAGCAAAACCTGTCGTTTTCACCCATGAGAATAGGCAATCCATTCAGAATTAGGACAAATGCTCCAGAAATTGAAGACACAAGATCATAACCTCATGGGATTCACATGCTGTCTCAGAAATATTGATCTGGTCTCTGCAGGCAGATGCATTCTAGTGTTAGGGCACCATTTATTGGACCTGCCAAGCCATGTTATTTTTAGACAACCAACAACAGTTGCTTTTGCACGGGAGTTAAGTTCACAAGTGACAGATTTGTTTTAAAGCAGTTGCAAATGCCCAGCAAAAACAGCAGTAACCCCCCCCCCCAAAGCAAGCTATTTGACAAGTACAGCAGGACTAGTAAAGAATAAATAAAATCACAGAAATAAAACAACTTACCACGTTGTCCACCCCCATATGCTGCTTATTTGTGGAGGGGGGGGGCTGTGGGGGGAGTTTGCTAGCAAAACATTTCCCAAGGAGTTAGCGGAGCATCATTTCGCTACTATTGGGTTGAGGTTAAACAACCATTATTCCCTTTTACAGTTTGTTTTTTCTCTCTTGCTATACATAGTACTTCTCTTTCTTGCTCTCCCACACACAGGCAAGCCTGTACATTTAAGGATGCAAAAATGCCAGGCTTGTACTACCTGAAGCTTAATCACATCCTAGTGATAAGGGCACATATTTAAACTTACCTTATTCAAGAAGCATCTTCAGCTCTGAGGGGGCTTACTGACCCCAGGCTTGTTGTCAGTAGTGAATCTTCAATTCAAAGACACAGATTATAAGTCAAATGAACTATTCCAAGGTCCAGTCCTATTAGCTGATTCACCAGCATACGGCTGGCATCCTCTCACGAAGGAAGAAAGCTGCACAGTAAGTTGTCCACGGAGGGAGCTAGGTAGCAGGATTATCTGGCTCCAGCAGTTACATACTGATGCCATAGTACATATTCTCTTCCTCTCTCTCGCTCTCTTGCTTCCTCGCCTCAACGCTCACTGTGCACTCAGCTCCTTCTGCTGCTGTATAATCAATCCAGCTTATTTGGATCCAACAGGCCCCCGTTTAAGCAGCCAATCAATAGGCAAGGTTCTGCTGCCGGTGGCCAGGGTCTTTTTCCAAGAGCAGCACAAAAACAGTAAGAGTTTAAAACCAGGAAATTTTTACACTGTTACCCAATCCTCCTAGAAAGAAAGAGGGAGATAATAGGAGATGCTGCATTCAAAGCTGGATTTGTCTCTCTCAAAACACAGCATCCAGTTTCACTCTGGCAAGTGTCAGTTTAAGAAGCACAGGTCAGGTAAAAAGGTGGGAATGTCTGCCTCTCCAGCCTGCACTGCATGCAGGACCTGTTAAAGGCTGAATGTTTTGTGCGCTGGGGTTAAAATATCCTCATGCCCTCACACACATTCAGTCTGATTTCTGGAGTTGCAGGACAGATGCGGAGCATTATAATTATTCTAGTCTGAAACGCTGAAACATGCATCCCAGTTTGTCCCTCCCTTGACACTCTGCCTGTGTCCCTCCATTTCATTGTAAGCGGTAGTCCCCTTACATCGGCTACTCCTTTGCCTAGCCCAGGCTCCGATTCTCAGATCTAGGGTAGTCAAATGTAAGAGAGGGCAGGCCAGTGGTACCATTAATGGTTATGTTTAAGAAAGGCTCATCAACCAAGCTCAGCCTTCTTTTGTATCTGGCCACCCTAGCTCCTGTGGTGGAGGGGGAAGGTGACTAAAAATCAGTCCTCTTGTCAGGGAAATGTCTCCTCACTCAGCCACCTTCTCCTCCTTCAGCTGAGTTTGTCTCTTTGTCCAGTGAAACAAACAACCCCCATATATACATATATGAAACAAAGTCTTGAAGTAGGAAAATGTAACAGAGTGAGAGAAAAGAAACATCTTGAGGCAAATGGCAGCTAGCCTCTTTTTAACTGAACTGAACACACAGAGGGCACAGTACAAAAGCCCAGCCCACCAGATGCCAGACATTCTACTAATCAAATTAGGTCCCAGCGTTGGTTTGTTTGTTTTTTTTACAGCTCCAAATCTTTGCTTCTGCTGTCACAATTTTGCCATCCTCTTTCCTCTCCTTCTCAGCCCAAGTAAATAGTTTGGTGTGCGGCTGAGAGAGTGGAATGAGTATGAAAAATTTCTGCTCGACTCTAGGAAGAATTAGCACAGTGTGGTGGATAACTGAGCTATGAATCAGGTGGCCCAGAATCGGAATGGCATCTCTGCCATGAACCAGATGTGTCCTTAGGAAAGCCACTTCCTCGCTCAGCTTTCCTTCTGCAATATGGGGACACTGGCCAATCTTTCAAGAGCGTTTTAAAGGATTGCTGACATCACAGATTAAAACCATTTGAAATCCGCAAAAGCATTACGTTAGGGCTGCCATATATCTAGGTTTCCCCAGACATGTCCTCTTTTGGGGGGATGGCAGATTTTTCTATTTTATATGAAATGTCTGGGTTTTGGGGTTTCTTAAATTATTTTTTTAAAGGGGGGCAGCTGTGCTGGACTCTGGGGGTGGCACTAGGCCTGGTGGTCCTTCCAGCAGCCTTTTCTGGCATGACCTTCCTGGGGCCACTCGGCCTCCCATCGTCCAGATAGCAGGAGGCCAGAGACAGCAAAGGAAAGAGAGAGAGAAGAAGGAAGGAGCAGGCAGGCAAGGAAGGGGTCAGCAGCAGGGAGGGGGCGAGTGAGGGAGATGCGAGTTGTTTGGGGGCTTCAGAATATGGCAACCCTACACTGTGTTGCTGTTTTTCTACTGGGCAGATGAATAACTTCTGTTCCTGTTTACTTCCATGTACTACAGGGATACGATTGGGATGTGAGGGAAGTATTGCAGGGAATTTATACAACCTGATTTGTGCACAGGAAGCAGTGCTATAGCAAGCTTAAAGGGACGGGGACAGTGTGCAACAGAAAACAGTGTCCCCGCATTTCATATATGCAATTATACAGAATTAAGTCCCTCTCAAATTCAATGGCAGTTACTCCCAAGTAGTTGTGGGAAGTGTGATATTCAGTCTAACTCTGCAATCTTCTGATTGTCTTCTCAGAAGTAGGCATAGAATTGCAGTCATACTGTGAATTTCATTTGAACAAATATTGTTCCATTCACACAACAGTTTTAAAAGCACCAGCGATGCTCAAAGGCATATTTGATCAAGGATATGGGCCAAATTGTCTCATTTCCTTATGATCCTTCCCCATTTCTCAAAAGCACGACTGTACTACATTTTTCCTGTCCTTCCCTCAAAGAGTTCAGAGCAGTACATGCTGTCCTTCTCCTGCCCATCCTTGTAACAGCTCTGTGAGGTAGTTTAGCCTGAGAGATAATGTCTGGCTCAAGATTATCTAGTGAGCTGGATGGCCGAATGTGCTTTCCTGGTCCTTGCTCTAACCACTTCACAACGCTGACAATATAAACAGTGCCACCCTAAATGCCAGTGTAGGTAGAGATTTGCCTATTATTTCCCAAATGAGCACATTGGGGTGCTCCATTTCTAAAGCTGTTGCCTTGCATACAAGACAGGTCCAGTCAGTTCCGCTTTAAAACAGATGACAACTTGCTATTAGTTTTAATATACACCAAGGCATGCCTTATGGCTTCTCACTGCAACAACACCTCTCAACAGGTTGCCCTGTGGGAAGTGGGGAACAACCATACAGAGAATGGTGGGAGAGCTCCGTGATCTCTCACACCTACTCCTAATAAAGAAGCAAAAGCGAAAGAGCAGAATGCTACCTTGGTAAGACCTAGAAGAGCCTAGGGCCTTACTTCTGCTAGTACTTTGTGTAAGAAAGGAGGGCACCACATGATTAATTCCAATCAGGGAAGCACTCCCAACAAGGGACAGAGAAATTCAATTCAATTTGCATTTAAAACCAAATCCCCCAAATTTCCACCTTTGAGGCTCTTGTTCTATTGTTTACCTCCAAGTAGGTTCCTTCATTCCTTGGACTCAGATCCTGTAGCAGTCTTGAAGGCACACAAGTTTTACAGCAAGACTTACATCTGGGAGGAATTACTTGCAGGCCTCCAGTTTCCCATCAGCATTCTTGCTAAATGACCATACTGTCTACTGGGGCTGCTTGAACATTCAAGTTCAACAACATCCAGAGGACCACCAGTTTCCCATCCCTATTCTACAGAATTATACAAAAAGATTGACTTGCAACCATAAAATAATTTGGGGGGGGGGGTTCAAAACAAACAGACACCTCTCTACACTGTAGTATAGGAAGGGTACTTGCTGTGTGAGGAAGCAGGAGAGCTTCAGCAGCTGCATTTATTTATGAAAACGAGAACAGCTGGGACTTCCTACACAGGGAAGCCAAGGTTCCAACTAGTTTCCACTGAACTATTGAGGGAACCGCACCTGAAGAGGGGAGTTTCTATCACAAGCTAGGCATGTCTCTTAAAGAGACAGTCCACACTCACTGCCTCATGCACATTCTGTTTCAGCATTCCCTGAAGTGACAAGGTAATAACAGCTTGTTCTAAACCTAGCATCTTAGGTGGGTTGCAAACTCTTGAGCTAGCCCCTGCAGCTGTCCCATTAACCGCCATTTTGATCTGCAGTCAATTAGCAAGTGACAATGTTCAGCTTGGTGCCATGCAGTCCTCCCCCCCCCCCCGGGAGAACTCAAGGGTACACGGTATGGACACCTCTTTCTTTGTTGTTAAAATGTGTGGCACTTACAGTAACAACTTCATGGTGATTCCCAGCACCTATTTTTCTAGGGGGGGAAGCACTGGTGCCATGTAGTATGTTTCACCATCCAGTGTCTGCAGATCAGATCTTTCTTAAAGGAGCAGAGCCAGACTAGGCCAACATTGTTGTTGTTTTCTAGCCCATTGACCACCCAATTTCCTAGCACCTCACAGTCTCTGGTTCACAACCCAAACACCTCAATGTATGGTGCAAAGGCAAGGTGTGTGTGTGTGGAAGTTCACCTTTAACAGAGGTGAAGATGAAGGATTTTCAACAGGAGATGCTTGCAAGACAAACCACAAATGGTTGACATTCCCTCTTCTACACAACTACTGAAGGTGCCGGAGTTATTTGCCTGCCTGCATCTGGCCATTGTACCAGTATACAGACACATATGCACGTACACATGCATGTATCCACACACACATTTAGAGAAGCATGCCCTCGACCAGTCTACCTGTCAGGCCTATCCCTACAATTGCAGCTCCCTTTACTGTGACTATGAAGAAAACTGGACTAAGCTAAGCAGGTAGGAATGGCAATGTCACCCACCTGAGAGGTGCCAAAACTGAGTTCTGGCAAGTTCTGGCTGAAAAATATGTCCTGACTTTATGCTTATAAACTCAACGTATCACCACATTCTGCTGAGGCCTGTGTCACAACAACTTGGAACAGGGCTTTCAGTGTAGTTGCCCCTGCTTGGAGAAGGCTGCTCCCTCCTCCCTAGGGGGCGGTTGTGCAGGCAGGCCACACACTCTCCCCGTGTACAGTGGGGGGGGGCATGGTTGCACTGCCCGCGTCACTGGGAGTCCCAGCTGAGTCGCACACCCCTGCCGGCCAATCCGGTCAACCGGGGAGCGTGGCTTGAGCTACTTAAGCAGTTGAATGGCTGGGGGTTCTTCCTTCTCACTACCTCTTTCCACAAATTGGCCTTGCTATGGACCACAGTTGGTCGCCTGTTGAGGAGGCGAGGTAAGAATTTTCCCACTTGGCAAATTGGCACCATCCACGTGGTTTTTGCCTGCCTCGTAGCAATCATCACAACTTTTGTAAGGTTTGGCAGTTAGGCATTGGAAAACCTGGTTTAAGGGATGGGAGGTTGTGGTCTTCACCTGCCCCTCCTCTTTAAGGGTGTTCCATTAAAGGGATCCGGGGTGTGTGGATCTTGTCTGAAGCCCGCATATGGGCTGGGGCCATGCCACCACCTCATTGGGAACCTTGGGGGAGCTCTCAGTTGATGTACATCAACAGGGCTCCCCCTACTGGTGGTCCCCCCCAATAAATTTTTATTATTTTCTCAACACAGTTTCATATCATACATCAAATCACATCTATATTTTTAGCTCTGCCAAGCTTATGACTTCCCTCCTTCCCTTCAACAGGTATCCCTTGTTTCTTTAAATCATGTATCTTAAATACTGAATCTCTCATTTATTACATTGTAGGAGTTATTTCAGTCCTGCCAGTGTTTTTAAAGTTTTACAATTATCCTTTAAATACACCATAAATTTACTCCAACTTTCTATGAATCTCTGGTTGTCCTGGTCCCGAATCTTGCCGGTCAGCTTGGCTAATTCCGCTTAGTTCATCATTTTCGCCTGCCACTCCACAAAGGTTGGAATTTCTTGTAGTTTCCAATTTTGGACCAACATGGTTCTTGCCATTGCTGTGGTGTACATAAACAGTCTTTGATCCGATTTCTTGATCTCTTTCCCCATCAAACCCAGCAAGAAGGCTTCTGGTTTTGGGGGGAAAGTGTATTTAAATATTTTCTTTAATTCATTATAGATCATCTCCCAAAAGTTCTTAACTTTGGTATGCAACAACGGCAGCAAGGATCCTTATCGCAAAAAACTGGAAAACTCAAGATCTACCCACACTGGAAGAGTGGCAGATGCAGCTGATGGACTATATGCAACTGGCCGAGATGACCGGCAGAATCCGTGATCTGGGAGAAGAGAAGATGGAGGAAGACTGGGAGAAATTCAAAATGTATTTACAAAAACATTGTAATTTGGTTGAATCTTAAGAAGGATGCTGGATTATAAAAAACTGCTCACCACTAAATTAGATTTAAATTTGATGATAAGTGAGACTAAAGAAAATATAATTTTTTTTTTTTTCTTGGAAGAAGTGCTAGATTATACTTGAATGAATGGACATGAGACAAGTTGATAATTTGTGTGGAAAAACTCTTAACGATGTAAATGGGAGCGGGAGACGTGAGGGAGTCCAAAGAAGTGATGAAATTGTTATGACAGAAATAAGATTGTTTATTATGTGTGCATTTATATTTAAAAAACCTTAATAAATATTTATAAAAAAAAAAAAAAACACAAAAGTTCTTAACTTTGTTACAAGTCCACATGGGGTAAAAGTCTCCATCCCCCTACTGGTGGTTGACCCTTACTAGACTACCTGCATGGCGGGCAGGAGTCAGATATAGTCAGTTCAATTCCAGTGCCTAAGGCAATACCACTCACATTCTGTAACCAATAAAATTGGAGCTTAATTATCCCATTAACCCAAAATACTGGAGTCCGTTTCATTATTCACAAAAGAGAGGGCTCGGGGCCTTGACATGCAACAGCATCCCTGCTGAGATATAGCCCACTGTTTGTAGTTTCAAGAAACACTGAGGAGGTTCTTGTTTCAACAAACTGTTCCAGCTGGATTGGAAAGAACTAGGTTCTTTTTTGGGGTGTTTCTCTGTATTGTTTTTAAATTTGCTTTTAGTTATTTAAATTGCATGGTTGCAAATTGCTTTGAATTGTACGGTTGCAAATCACCTTCGATGAAAGGTGATTCATAAATAGGAAAACCAATCCTGAGTAGATGGAGCAAAAGTTGGGCTTCGGGCTGCTTTCTTGCTTGGGGACTAGAAGAAGAGAAATTACTGGAACTTTCCACATTTCTCTCGCTGCAGTAGTAAAACTTGGCAGCCCTATACTTAGTGGATATATTTATAAATAACTTTAATCTGTGCTGGGTTCTGAAGTACCATCATGACTTAGTATATTACTTGTATTACAATAGTATCTAAGCATACCAGATTCAGGGCTCAATCACACTACTTCTTATAATTAATTGTAATTGCCATCTCTCTCCCCTGCCCTCAGGTAGGGCTCCTCTGTCTTCAGCAGCTGGGTAGCTGTGCAGAAATCCAGAATAGAAATAACTTTGACTGCAAGGCAGGAAAAACTTCATCTGTTTTGTTTCTGCTTGCTGTGCAGTTCATACAGGCAAAGGAGCCCTGAAAAAGGGGGGTCACTCTCCACCCCCCAAAAAATATTGATGTGATAATACGTACGTGATCATTCTTGTTTATTTTGTATAATGTTTTACTGCACATGCACTCCCCTTGCCCTTTGGCAAAATAGGCACAAACAAACACCCAGGTACATCCATATGTATAAATACAGTGGTACCTTGGTTCTCAAATGCCTTGGTACTCAAACACCTTGGTTCCCAAATGCCAAAAAACCCGAAAGTAAGTGTTCTGGTTTTCAAATGTTTTTTGGAAGCCGAATGTCCAATGCAGCTGTCAGCTAATGTTTCCTGGGCACCAGCACTAACCAGAAGCTGAGCCTTAGTTTTCGAACATTTTGGAAGTCAAACGGACTTCCAGAACAGATTAAGTTTGGTGCTTTTGTTTTTGCTATTTATTTTGTGTTTTTGAGGCTTTTTTGGTTAATTTGTTTTTGTGAACTGCCAAAGCCTGTTCAGTTATGGATTCATTGATTGTGTGACTGCAGAAATGGATAAAAGCCCCCACCCCCCTCCAAACAATGACTATCATCAGTGCAGGTAAAAAAAGATTTTTTTTTAAAAAAAATATATATTTATCATTTACAATACTGTCTTATTTATTTTATAGTACAGTACATTGATTATTAGGGACGCGGGTGGCACTGTGGGTTAAACCACAGAGCCTAGGACTTGCTGATCAGAATGTCGGCGGTTCGAATCCCTGAGATGGGGTGAGCTCCCGTTGCTCGGTCCCAGCTCCTGCCAACCTAGCAGTTCGGAAGCACTTCCAAGTGCAAGATAAATAGGTACTGCTCCAGCGGGAAGGTATACGGTGTTTCCGTGCGCTGCTCTGGTTCGCCAGAAGTGGCTTAGTCATGCTGGGCACATGACCCGGAAGCTGTATGCCAGCTCCCTCAGTCAATAAAGAGAGATGAGCGCCACAACCTCAGTGTCGGTCATGACTGGACCTAATGGTCAGGGGTTCCTTTACCTTTTACATTGATTATTGCTTTCATTTTATGGATCAATGATTACATTAGATAGTAAAATTCATGTTAAATTGATGTTTTAGCGGTCATTTTAAAAAGTCTGGAACGGATTAATCCATTTTGCATTACTTTTTATGGGAGAGTGTGCCTTGGTTTTGGAATGGACTTCCGGAACAGATTATGTATGAGAACCAAGGTAGCACTGTACATAAACATAGAGTCCTCTCTCTCTCTGTGCATGCTTGTGTACTTAATCAATGCATGCAAGTATATATACAGGGCTGGCCCAAGACATTTTGCCATCCAGGAAAGAGGACATGATACTGCCATACCCCAACATGTACAGAAGCCAACTAGAGTGGCAGTTGAATCTAGTTCCCACACTGGCGACAAGACAGCATCCTCCAGTATAACTAAGGTAAGCTTAGGGGTTGAAGAGCAGGCAGTGAGACTCAGGCAGCTCTGTCCTCTTGTCACTACTTCTCCAACACTTTGCTGCCCCACCCCAACTCATCATGCATCATGTAAAGACCCTGCTTCACTCGGCCTAATGAGAGGACAGGCCCTGTGTACATCAGGTAGGGTAAGAGAGCAACTGGAAAAAAACATGAGTAGTGGCACATGCACATAGGTAATACAGAGGGCAGCTTTCCATAAGCTATGTGTGTAAAATAATACAAAATTGGGGGGGGGGGAAGAAACAATGAAGAGTTCCAGTTGGTGACTCTGCCAGTCCCCTTGAGTAGTGAGAAGCAAAGACAAGGTTGTTGTTGTTGCTGTTGTTGCTGTTGCTGTTGTTGTTGTTGTTGTTGTTTAAATGATTCTCAGAAACTGGGAGCCAAAGTGAGATCACCTTTGGAGCATAGGTGCTTTATCTGGAGAATGTGAACCCCATTGAACCTTGTGGGCCTTGCTTCTGAGTAGACCTGCATAGGCTTGCTTTGTTGGTGTCTCAAGTCTCTATTCCAGCAATGAATTCTTAACATAAATCTGCATCCTTTGACAAAACTTGCTTTCACCTCCACTACTGCAGTGTGTACATATGAGTGGCTTATGGTGAGCTTTTTGACAAGGGCCTCTCATTCTGGCTAACAGACCCATCCAAGAACCTTAGTATGAACATGGTAACTCAGTGCAATCCACTACTTACGCTAGCTTTTCTTCAAACACTAAACCACTGCAAGCAAACAATTGCATTGGACTGGTGAGACACGGGTAATGTTTCAAATGGATCTTATAGTGTGCTGTCACTTTGAACATGACTTGGGCGCAGAAATGGATGGGAGGAAGATTTTGTGTCACCTGGAGAAGGGGAGAAAGTCACATGACTCAGGGTGTGCGTGTGGGGGGGGGAACCTTTCAGAGTTTGATGATCTGCATTCTCATCTTTGCTCACCAAATATTTGTACAGATTAAGCACACTATGAATGAATGATCTAAAAGTAACAGCCGGGCAAAGTCCAAAATAGAGGGCCAGCTGTGTTGGTGCTTGGGCTTCAGTCTCCTGACATGCACCCCCAAGATCCAAATTAAAACTAGACACAGATACTGCCATGGGCTAGGCCTGATCCTAATCAACTCTTGTTTCAGCATCCAGCATAAGCTCTTTCTCCTTTAAACTTGCTACTGTGGTGGAGTACTCTCACATTGGGTGCTGCTGAGATCTCCCAGCACCTACTGATACTATCCCAAGATTGTTCAGCAGTATCCATAGATGCTGATCCAATAAGGCTATGGGGACTCACATTTCTCATGGTCCTGCACATTCACAGCAGCTTCTGTGGCCTAAGAGAGGTTCTACTGTGGCAACAGCAACATGTTGATGGTCCTGGTAAGATCGGGGAGAGGGAAATGGGCAGCGTATTTTGGGGACCTGTGATGTGCTTGACACAGTTTCAGGGCCTTCTGCATGAACAGAAGGGACTAGCTTGCCAGTAAGAACTCAGGATTTTAAGCATGCAAGGTGGCATGGGCATAGGGAGGAAAAGGAAAGCAAGGAAGATTGAGGGAAGGTGTTGATCTTTTCATAGCTCAGTGGTGGGGTACAGAAAGTCCCAGTTTCATTCCACCACATCACCAGGTAGGGAGGGGAAAGACTGTCCTCTTGAGTGAAGCATGGAGAGCATGGGTCAGTAAAGGCAGTACTGAGCTAGATTGACCGTGGTCAAACTTATAAGGCAACTTCCTCTGTTTTCCTAGCTATTGCTTGTGTATTGATAGCAGGTGAAGGAACCATTTCAGCTGTAATTTTTAAGCTTGCCAATCATAAACATGTTCTGTGGTTGGCTGCAGCAGCAATCTTAAATCTTGGTTCTGCAGAGTCTTGGGCCAGGCTCCCTTTGAAGTCGGGGCAAGATTTGCCTGAACAGAGTATGAAATTGGCCTAATAATATACATATTGCTGTTTTAGATTCACCTCATTGCACAAGAAAATTGCCGTTGCATCCTGCAAACAGATAAACTAAAGACAAAAGCACCAGCACTCCAAAACCCCATCTCTCAAATGTTTCCAGCCTAGACAAACTTCTAGATGAGTTGGGGGCAGGAAGAAAAATAAACATAGCTGTTGGTGTCTTCATGTTGTTATTCATGAAGAAAATCCACTGAATATTATGTTGATGATGGGCTTTGCTTTGAAATAAAACATTTCCCTGATGCTCAGCCATAAATCTTTCCTAGCAATTACCCAGAGAACAGATTTGCTTACAGATCTAAAAATACGATGTTTTTAAAGCTGAAAAATGATTGTGTAGGGAAAGGGTAAAGCATCACCTCTTGTTCAACCTTAACTGCAGCCTCCCTTTGCTGTCTTTCATGAAAACAAAACAAAAGCCCTACTGGGAAAACCTTGCATATGTTTGTTATGGAATGTCTAGTTGGCCCCATATCTTTTACAGCAGGGCTGGAAAATTTATGACCTTCCAGATGTTGATAGACTCCAAATCCCAAATCCCAAAGCCCCAGACAGCATGATGGACAGACAGGAAAGAGTTTTTATCTAGCACCCCTTGCTTGACAGACACATCTAATAATTATACCTCAGCTCTTACTTCCCAACAGCATTAATATCTACAAATGTGTCACTATAATATATGGACAAAAAACAAAACAAAAACAGAGTTACAGAAATAAAAGGATGTTGCTGGTTATACTCAAGTGCTCCTGCATGGCCAGCTCAATCATCTCAATATGAATTAAGATGCTCAATTGTAACGTTACTTGGGAAATTTTCACCATCTGGAATTAAGTAATCTTTTCTTATGGAGCAGTATTACATCAAGATTTCCTTTTGCGCTGGGCTTTAATTTGAGCACATTTATGCTCATGCATGCCAGTTACCTGTAAGGGAGACGGGAAGATGGCAAATTGAAACTTGTGGGAGCCTACGAGTGTTCCAGTGCCAAAATTAATTTTACAAGTTCTCCAAGTTAAACTGGAAGGCAGGCAGGGCTGAATACTGATCAGAGTCAAGCCATGTTACGGAAATAAAGGAGAGGACATCCACTCTGCCTTAATCAAGGCCTAGTGAAGATCTCTGCAGTGCTGACAGAAGCGGAGGACTGGTTTTGTTGACTGGCTTTTAATGCGACCAGAGTTGCTTAATTAATTGCATTTGCTGCTTATAGGGTCTATGGCTGTCAATGACTGTAAATATTTTACGACTTTTAACATTTTTATGATGTAAGTTTTCTTTATTGGGTTTACTTTTAAATTTTATTTTTATTGGCTGCAGCTTCCTGTTGAGATTGCAGAAATTGATTCCCATCACAATAATGATTTTTTTTTTTTTGTTAGTTGCTATGACAGTTTCTCTCGTTTTGTTTTTTTCTTGAATAGGAAGCAGAGTATAAATTTTAGAATCAGTTCATAAATGTGGGCATATGGGAATACACTAGAAAGCTGCTTTATAGCAACAGAACATTATTGGCTCTTTGGGGTTTGAAGCAGAGGCCTTTCCTAGTTCTTTTACTTGATTTTTTTTTTTTACACTTGACTTCCTGGGGATCAAGAAGAGACCTTCTGCATGCAAAACACCTGCACCATCACTGAGCCATGTATCCTCTTTGATAATAAATAATGGACAATAGCTGATCAACACCTGGAAGAGAATAAAATTAAGTTGTCCATCCCCATGTTTGTATTACATCAGTCAGAAAAGCCTAGACCTGTGTGTTTCTTTCAGCAGGAAAACGCTTGCTATAATCCATTCAATTCCAGAATTTTGTGAGGAGCATTTTCAACAAAGGGGGCAGAAAATGAATGATTTCATTAACTTTTCTGATTATACCAATTTATATCAGCCAAGACACGAGCCTGTTTCATTTCCAGGGCAGCTCCTATTGGCTTGGCTCCACCAGCTCCCCACCCCTTTGCACTTTGGATGTAATAAAACCAAGTATATAAGACCAAGTGAGCATGAGTGTGTGTGAGAGAAATCCTTGTATGAATCAAGGAGATGTAATTATATCCCCCCACACCAATTTTGAAACTGATTATCTCTTGTCAGGGACTGTGCTGAGGAGGGCTGCACTGAGGAGGAATGGTGGGAGCCTCCCCCTCCCCCTGCTCCTGATGAGAATCCTGAATCTTCCCAGGAGCAGCGAAGTAGTATAGATTTGGAACTGTGGTTTGCAGAGGGACATAGTTCAGAAGGCAGAAGTTGGGAAGTACTGGGTGGGGAACAGCTAGGAGGAGGAAAACTTGGAGAGGGGGAGAGAGAGAGAGAGAGAGAGAGAGAGAGAGAGAGAGAGAGAGAGAGAGAGTTAGTTAACAGACTCTCTGTCACTGGAAAGTGTCTAGCTGCTCAGCCCAAGGTCAAGGAGAGCAGATAAGGGGGTAGCACAGAAAGGACAGTGGTTGCGAGATCAGGTTGCAAGATGCGGAAATGAAGTGTGTGGCAAGGGAGGAAGTGGGCGGAACCCTTAATTGGGAGCACCTTCATTCCAAGGAATGGATTCTTTGTTCTCTCGCTGTGATCATTAAAATTTCTAACTGGTAAGAGACTCCTTTCGCTTTGTTCTGCTTATCTACAGCCGAAGTGGGGTAGGAAGCTGAGTCTCTGAAGCCTGACATCTCCGAAATAAGCAAAATCTGAAGTACTATGTTCCATGGTCTGTTTTACACATACATGCTCCTTCATCACATGGTTACTACGATATCAAATGACGACTTTCATGTGTAAATGTGCCATCGTAACTAAAACATCACAGAGAGAACTTTTATATTACTACTTACACAATGTTCACACATAAATTGTTCTGAGTATAGGCTCCGATTATGTAACTCATCTACTGTGAAAAAAGCAGTGGATGGATCACACGAGCGAGTCTACATGCACTAATGGACCAATTCCCATTCCCATTCTGGCTGCTGATTGGTTTAAAGGCCAGGGTTCTTGCCACACCCCTCCATACCCCCACTACATGCATAAGACTGATTCATGGGAAAGATAATACTATGCCCTCCTTTGAACAATGGATAGAAAACATGACAGTGCTTCCAATATATTAATGGATTGCTTTTAGACACAGATTACGTATGAATAAATATAATGATACTTGGAATGCATTTACATCATCTGTAAAGATTTATTAATTGTTGTATTTTTGGAATAATAGCACGTGGAGATAAATATATATTTCCACCACATGTGGAAATATGTATAGGATGTGGGGCAGCCCCTGCAGCAATGTGGTGAAGCACCAGGATGGATCACTGCCAGCTTCCTAGGGGGTTAGGTACCAGCTGTGTAGGACTTTTAGGGTTAATTTTCTTTTGCTTGCCAAAATGGATTTAAATGGGTCAAATTCTATTCTATTGACCTGGGTCAAGTTCATATCTAATATCTCATCCCCACTGGTGTTAAACAGGGTAAAGTGAACCCACTGAAGCATTGAGTAAAAATTTAGAGATTGTAGATGTTAGTCCTGGGCCTTGCTCTTCTACAGATATTACAAGTCTTTTAAACAGGGTTAATGGTCTTGCGGCTGCCTTACTGATAACTGAGTTGGCAGATTTGGTGGAATACTAGCCAAGGGGTTCACAATTTTCCTAGTTTAGTCCATATTTCTTGTTTAGTTAGGGGGGGGAGGGTAGAACCGTGGCTCTCAAAGAGTGCCCCCCCCCATATTGCATTGCCAACTCCTGGAGAGGATAAAGAGGATAAAGGAAAAATAATTAAGTTTGAGAATCAACAGTGAGTTACATAAGATTCAGAAGAAAAGTGGGGACTGATAAGGAAAACACATAGAAAAAAATAAGAAGCCACATACTTCTTAGGTTTGAAACAGAATGTTTGGATGAACGTCCTCTGCTTTTAATTTAAATGAATAAGCCTACTTGCCTCAGCTGGCAATGATACTGCTTGGAGACCAAAAGCTCTCTGCTTCAGTTCCTTCTGAGTCTGCAGTGATTTATACTATATGAAATGCAAATATGAAATCATGTCCAAAAGTCTTGCTGGATCACACAGGTGGCTGATTATCAGAAAGGCATAAATGAGATGCATCTTGAGTGACTCAACAGGAGGCATCTACTGAAATTAGAGCATTTATTATACATGGGAAATAATTAAGGGTCTCTAAAGAGAAGCACGTCACTACATGAAGCCCCACATGAAGAATGTGATCTTGACAATCTAATCCTCTCTTATACACTTTACCCAGCAACTGAATCTGGACACGGCCGCATTTGAGACAAATCAGATGAGTAGGAGCTGTGTGTGATTAGACTCATTCCACACCCAATAAGTGTGGGGTGCCTTTGCCCAGTGGTGCAGGTGCCCATAGATTGCAGCAAAATGCTGGGCAAGCTATCCCAAGAGCCCTTGCAAAGCAGGGCAGGGAGCCTATATAAGTCTGCTTGCCCTGGAGCTCAGGGCCATTTTGACTCAAGAGCTTCCCACCCTCCCTCCCTCCATTTAGAGCCTTCACTGATCAATTTTGGGGTGCTGGTTGACAGGGCTGGAAATGATTCCCCCCCCTCTCCACTTGGTTGGGGTTCTTTTCCCCACCTTTCCCTTGGTGAAATTATGGCCTTACTTTGTTAGGCAGAAAAACATTGTTTGTTGAGAGCAGAAGTGGCATTGGGAAAGATCAACACAGTATAGAGGGGGCCTATAAGTGCCTGAGGGGAGGATTAAGCAGGGCACTCCCAAGCTCAGGTTGGGGTATCTGCCTGGTAGGAATCTTCATGCTGGTCACCTAGTGAGATCTTGCTTGCTTAGCTTGCACCACAGCAAGGTTCAACACTGGCCGACTCCTATGAAATGGGTTTGGGTTGGTCCAAACCCAACAGACCTGCTCCATCAATATGAGGGTTGTGGAATGATTAACTGATCCTGACCCCAGTGCGATACCAATCTGCAGCTGTAGGGTGTTGGTGAGGCTCTGTGTGCTTGGACAGTGTCCTTCATAAACTGTACCTAGATCAGGGATAATCAAGTGTGTTCACTAGATGTTTCCAGCAGCCCCAGCCAGCATGACCAATAGGCAAGGAAGATGGCAGTGGTAGTCCTGCACCATCTGGAGAACAACACATTGGCTACCTTGGAAAATGCTCCAGAATTTTCTGAAACACGCAGAGGCTTCTTAGCAGACAAATCAATTTGGAAAGTGTGCTTGAAGGGTACAAAGTTTGAAAACCATCCACGTAATCAAAATTTGGTACCTCTTAAGCCTATACCACTTTCCCCCACTGAAATCAATGGGTTCTTTGAGTTATTGAGCTTGACAAGCCTCTGCCTGTCTCAAGAATAACTTCAATGGAAAGGTAAAGAGTTTTAAAAAATCTTCGTTCATGAACATCTTAAACTAAATATGACTGCCTACTGGAGACATTTTTGTTTAGAGAGGCTTTCCCTGAGGTTTAGCCCAGTCCTTTATGGAAGATCAATTTTATACTTTATGAAATGGTTTCATTGTTTTTAGAGTTTGTATGGATGGTTTTATGGTTTTATAGTTTGCTGAACTGATTTTATTGCTCCTACAGCTTGTGCTTTATTCTGTTTTTACTAAAAACACCCTACCAAAAGTATGGCATTTGAAATCCACCCTTCTTTCTCTAAGGAAGAAAATTCAGCTTATTTGGCTATGGTTTGATTCCAGTTCTGCAGGATTTTGGAGCAAGTGAGCTTGAAGCAGGGAAACCTAACTGTGTGAGAAGTTGATTGCTAGCACCTATGTCATCAACAATCCCCAGAGTAGTTTTGCAACCATTACTTTAAGGTTGCAAAGCTAAATGCAGAAAGGAAGAATGGAAATGAGTAGATATGGTGTGAAGGAAATGAATTCGCATTAAAAATAAAAATCTTGTTTGCATTTGTTTGGGGGTTATGGGGTTATGCTGTTGGAAAAACTAAGCTGATAGGTGTCACATTTCAATTAGAACACTTTGTTGCAGAAGAATTCTGCAAAAATAGAAGCCACTGTTTCCTTTAAAGCCTTTGAAACACAACACTGATCTAAGGCGTTTTTGGGATAGAATTAGTCAGAGACTTCTTTCAGATTCAAGGCAGAATCTCAGAGACAAAGGTTCATGTGCCAGGTGGATCAACTCAGAGGTTTTGCAGATGTTTCAGTGGGTAGTGACCATAGAGCTTAAGGGAGAGCGGAATTACTTTTTAAAATATTTAATATTACATTCCACTTCAATCTCCACAGTAATGCAAGATTCCAGGAGTTCCAGTTTACCCACTAGGGTAATGAGCAATGAGGCACAGCGGAGACTGGGGTGTCTTTATGACATGTGGTTTATTTACACATATATACAACCTGAGCCTACAGCGGAGGGCCCACAGCATTCCTGCCTCTAGGTTCTCCCATATCTACGTATAGCAGCCTTGATCCTAAGCAGACCCCACCCAAATGTTGCTCCTCCTCTCTCGAGTCCACCACTTCCTAACTCTGTTGCTTAGCTTCTAACAATCTGCACTAAGCTTCTACCCACATTACTTCTCCTGTTCTGTTCTAAATGTCTGGGCCTTTGGTAGCTGGCAAGTTGGGAGTGGGGAAGACATTGCCTTACGTTTCTTCTTTTCATAGACTATTCAGGTCTATAAGAAAACATGCTATTCATAACTGTGGCGACATTACCTGTTGTTTAGGGCACATGTATTAGCCATCTCTCAACATTATGCCTTTTTCATCTCATTCCTCTGATCAGTTATAACCCCATTCTTTGCCCTCAAATGGCAAGTGGAGTGCATTAGGGGAGAGGGTGGTCTAGTGGTGTTTGCACCCTCACACACATCAGCCCCTGACCTCCCCATGCTGAATGAGCAAGGATTGCAAAGGGATTTCACTTTTTTGGGGTGGGGGTGGGACATCAGCAGAGCCCCCTGTGCATTTGGGAACGCTGAGGTCTGTCTGCATTCATGCAAAGATGAGTTCATGTGTCTCCTACAGACCTCTCTCACTTCCCTAATGCTACTTCATCACTGCTGGCCGAGGGGTGATGGGTGGCTATCAAACAACAAAAAGGACAAAAATAAAGCAGAACATTGTGGTATAGAAGGATTCAGTGGGACGTTATGGGATGTGCACTAACTGGGAATGAAGTAGTGTAACCACTCCAAAATTTTGCAAGCAGAACCTGTGTTGAAAAGTTTTCAAAGGGACCATGTGTGACAACCCTGAAGGGCACAAATCATCATGAATGTGTAATACAAAGGATATTGGGGGGTATAGGAAAGAAGACTTTAAATATTAAACTGTAGACTGTTTGGAGCAGCCTTACTATAATTCTCACATTACAGACAGGAAACTGAGGCTGGGAGGCACTGAATTATCTAAAACAAGCTCAGAAGATATTAAAAATGAGCACTTTCCAGTTTGCAGCAGCTATATTTTTAGCTTGTGCTTTTAGTCTACTATGAGAATCTGGAGTGATGGCTTGCATCCACCCTACCAGGCATATTACACTGATGATCTATATGCAGATTCATGCAAGTTAGCTTGCAGCCCTGCTTTCAGAACATTTGAACTGTTTTCTAATTTCACCCTCAAATACAAAAGATGTTGCCCATTCCACTGAACGGCATTCAGCGGATATTCTAGTTTTGCTATTTTGTATGCAATGTGATGAAGCAAAAGACATTTTACATGCATTTCTATCTGTACCAGACCACTTAATCAGAAGGCATAGTGATTGTCTTTATTTCCCTGAATGTATTTGTCTTGGAAATTTACATTACTCTGTTTTTAATGGTTTTAAAAGCCTATTTGATTTGTATATTTGTCTGGCTTTATTGACATCAAGGGTGCTATCAGACTGAATAAATGATGCCTTTGAATGAAATCAACATAGGATGTGCACTTTCAATGGAGAAATATTGTGATAAATACAAAAGTATAGTTCTGATTTATAACATTTTTTGAGATAATCAAATTATAGCCATTCATATTCTCCTGTGCAAACATCTTTAGGTTAGGAAATATATTCTGCTTTTGTAGTGCAGCTTCTTCTACATGCAAGTCACATTGCAAAATATATTGAACTGGGGGTGGGAGAGTATTTTGCAGCATGTGGTACTTCTGTATTTGTATAGTTAAACCAGATATGTCAATCTGACTCAGCTATTATAAAGCATAAGCACTCTCACACCATCCCCCTCCTGCAAATGCCCAACCTATGCAGAATTTGACATAGAGTACTTAAATGTTAGAAGTCAGGAGTGCCTGGCGTGCTCTAGTCCATGGGGTTGTGAAGAGTCGGACACGACTAAACTTCTAAACAACACACTTAAATGTTAAGAGTCTACTCTGATCAAATTTCAGAAAGGTCAGTTAAAAAATGGATGAAAGACAACAGTTTAAAATTGTCCTTTTTTTGGTCAATTATTCTGCTGTTTGTGGCCACTTTTGTCCTAAACATATAGTACATTCCAGGAGTTGGGGAGAGGGACTTCTAGTTTAAATGCATCCAAAAAGTTCAATAGTAGAGATCAAATCCTTTCTAATTTGATAAAAAGCCAGCAGCAGCTTTAGAGGGTGAGTTGGTGATTGAAAACTGATGGGCTCAAGTGGGCCCACCAAACCCACAAACCTTCTCCAATTATTGAATATGTAAGATGGGTGTTACAAAAGTCATGAATATGTTTGTTCATTTCGAAGCAAGACAGATTCTTTTTGGCTGCATTTTGTTGACAATTTTCTTTGAAATTTTTTTAAGTTATTGACATTCTAAAAATTGTTGCGATATTCTAACATAACTGCTAGAAGTAAGCACAAAATATATTCCTAGGTTAGCTAACAATATCCATTACCAATAATATCAGTGTTAGCCCCATATTAACCAATTCATTTAGCAGTTCATATTAGTTAATCTAACAATAAAATACTTCACCTGCATCAAAACTACCAGCAAAGAGGAAAAGTTAAAACTAATAAAATTATTTTTAGCAACAGCCTCCAATGAAATTTATGACATCCCTATACAGATATCCTTACAGTATAGTATGTTGTACCTTTTGGTACCTCCTCTTACCCAAACCATAGACTATTCAAACCTTCATGTCCTGAGAAGCTTAATGTGTTTGACATTTGCAAGTAAAACCTGCAAATTAACAGTTTCTGAAACCCATTAAAATGAATACATGAATGAATATTTCATCTGTGGTGGGACCACCTCACCTCTGATGTTCCCTGGGCATTATGATCAGGGTTCCTGACTGCAGGGATGACTGCATCTACAATCCCTTAACACTTTTCCACTCACCACAGGGAGTGGAAAGAGGGAGGAGTGGGGATGGTGGATGCAGCCCCATGCCACTTCAACAGCCAAAATTAAGAATAGCTGAAGAGGGCTTGGCTTAGCTGTGAATCAGAACTTAGTCTTGGCAGTTGCCATCTGAAGCTGTCATGGCTAATATGGGGCTTGGTCCTACAGGAGACACCAAAATGAATTGTTGTGGGTGGGTGGGGAAGACAATTTGAACTGAATAGGAAAATGTTACAAGAGCTCTGAGGTAAAAAGCCCATTACTAACACACACACGCACACCTGATCAGGAATGTAATGAAAAAGATGGAACAAAAGCTTGCACACAGTCCATATTGCACCTCGATCAAGAATTGTCTCAGTATAGACTCATGAATTCACAAATGGCAACTGATGACAAGAGAACCTCAGGTTGTCAATTGACTGGAGAGGAGAATAGATGGCTTGTTCTTCTGTCTTTAATGTTCACTTCATTAGCAGACACCAGCAGGTTCAGGTTTCCACAGCATCCTACTTACTGCAGACCATGCAGCTATTCAAACTGCAGGGATGGAGGCTATTTCAATAGCTGGTAATTCTAAAGAGAACCAATTGTTTCACAAAGTCTTTGTGAAAAAAATATTCTCCAGGCATCACACTTGTCTGTTGGGTTGCCTGAAATGGCACGAACAAATAGTTGTCACTCACCTTTCCATTTAAAGATAATGACAAACACATGAGTTTGATGTGCACAGCTTTGCACCCCAGAAGCATTCCACTAGCAACCAAACCTTTAGGTGCATGCAAATACCCACATGTATTAGCATTTAGACAGCAAATATTTGCATGAGCAATCGGCAGAGACACATAAGGAATTTATATTATAAATTGGTTCTCAGCTATGCTTACAATTGCCCTCCAATTAGGTCACAGTGAATAGTGACTTAACCTAATGGCACTAAAGGATGTTTTAGGGTAGTGTGACCAGCTGTCAGGGCTGGTTCAGCTGCAAGTCAGCATGGAGACTCAGAGATGAGCTGTAAAATTAATGATTTATTTCAGAAAGCAGCATACAAGCAGAGGAACCTCAGGAGAAGACTGGCCCCCACAATGACAATCTGCACCTCCTACTTTCCTCTGAGTCTTCTCCCCAGCTGGATGTCTCCCAAGGATCCTTAAGCTACACCTGGGAGAGACCATCTGCCCCCCTCTTCATCCTCTGACCTATCCTCAGTGTCCCATCACCACTTCCCTGGCTCTGAGCTACCCTAGAGGGTTCTCCAGCTGGAACCACCAACCACTCCTCTTCATCCAGCCAGTCCCTGACACCGGTGTGGCTGCACTGGACACCACACTGCAGGAGGCACCACAACAATGTTGTAGAGGCAGGAGGTGGCGGATGAGAGCCTGAAGTCCACCACTGATGTCACCCTGTGAATTCTTGGCCAAGGGAGGCTGTTCAGATGCAAAAGATCTCAGGGCTTCTTTACTGTTAATAGTTGTGTAGAAGAGAGGATTTCAGCAAGTGCTGTGCATGATCCAATCTCCATCTGCAGAACTTTCATCTTCCACACAACTATTAATGGTGCAGGGCCCCTATCCTTTTTTGTATCTGGCCACTCAAGGCCAAGGTAAAATTTGAAGAGGAAACTAAACACGTTGTCATACATGTTTTGTGCATGTAGGCTCCTGGTAGTTTTGGTGATGGTTTGCACACCCCACACCATTGCCAGTTGCATTCTGATCACCATCGGATCTTATTATGAATAGCCTTAATGAAAGTCACACTTAATTGTGAAGATGAACACAAAGATCAGCATTGTGCCAAGATATATGCTCGTTTTCAAGGGGGTGGAGTTGAGGACTGGGGATGCAAACTTATGCCCACTTATGTGGGAGGAGGCCCCATTGAGCTTAGTCAGACTGGAGTATACATATGTACGATGGTGCTGTGATTCTACGATACAATTGGTACAACCTAAGTCTCGGAGAGGGAAAAGAAGCCTTTAAAGTAGTGTTCTATACCAGGTTGCCAGACCATATGACAAAACTGAACATGCTTAGGATACAGTTTAAGTCCCATCTCTCTGGTCCTCCTGCACCATACCCCTAGAATACCCCTTTGGGGGATGTGCAAAGGTGCTGGCTCGGCCACTTTTGGCTGAGCCGGAATGAGCCATTTACACCAGCATACCTCTGGCTGAGTCTGGGTTAGTGTCAGGTGTCAGAGGACCCCCCACGGTAGGTTGCCAGGAACAGATAAGACAAGGAAAGTTCTTACCAATGCTGTTTATTCAATACTCACAGAGAGAGGCTTAGAAATGCAGCCTCTTGGAGTAATGGTATTGCTCTGACTAAAGCCCCACCCCCTCTGTCTCCTCCCACTTCCTCATGAGTCATTGCTACAGATGCTGAAAAGTGCCGTTAGCCTTTGAGCTCTCTGCTCTCCTACTTTCAAGGCCTGCCGTGCTCTGGGAGGGAGGGGTCTGAAATGCTTTCTAAAGACACTGAGTCCATCAACTGTCTCTCCCCTGGTGCTTCCTCCTCCTCCTCTCCCATTATTTCCCAGCTTTTCCCCTCATCTGCCTCCGAGCTGTGATCTCCCTCCAACCCCTGTTGTAATTATGACCTGTTTTCTTCTTCTCCTCTGGAAATGTCAGGCTGGGGAGGCAGTCTCCAGCATTCCTCCTCTGCCCAGTCCCTGAGATGCACTTATCCTGGAAAATCTTGTCATAGGATTGCCCCCTTTATGATGTCGTCATAAATATGAGAATGTTTCCGGAAATGTGCCTCTAAGTCAACATCTGAATCTACATCAATTGCACTTGTGGAAGCCTCCTTCTATACACAACTCTCTATTTCCGGACTATGCCAAATGCCTTTCCTTCAAATAAGATGGAATAGCCATAGCATTTCTTTTTTTCTAGATCACAATGTGCTGTCTTTCAGTTTTAATCCCCGCTCCCTTAATGCATTCTTTCATTCAGTGTATCACCTGCCATGGAAGCACATTTATTGTAATAAATAGAGCCAAATAAATTACAATTTCCAACTTCCTCTAATTCACATGTCATCACTTTATTAATGGGATTGCTTTTGTACTATGTTCCCCAAGCTTCTTTAATTGCTATGAACTGAAATATGTGTGTGTGTAATTTCTTTTCTTGAACAAATAAACTGATTTGAAAAGCTGTATGTTCTTGTAGTACAAACAGCATCATTAAATTCACTTGAGTACACAAGACCCAATTAATACTTTTATTCCCTTATGGTTAGGGAACAAAGTCGTAATTGGATCACACAGACGTAATTTGTAATAAAAATATGAAATATTGCATATAGACATTTCTTTAAAAGCAAGAACCGTCATATAGATTATAAATATGCTCAGAACACAATGAGAACTCCCCCGCCCCCATAATTTGAATAAACATTAAATAGCTCTGAAAAGATTTTCAGAGTTTGCAAACCTTTCACCATTAAGAGAGGCAGGAAACACCAATAACATCCAGATTGGTGGTAAAAATATAAACATAAATAAAATAATTGTCAACTTTCTGCTTTTTAATGGCATCACAAAAATCTGGCTGCTGATTGTTGTTCACCAAGCTGAAAGGTCATCATCATATGCCACCGTTAATTACATTTCACGTGGAATTACTTAGTTTTAATGCACAAAATGGATCAAGATTGTATTCAGCAAGTTCCGTTTATGAGGTCATTTGTGCATCAGCCTTTAACTAAAATAGAATGGGGAAAGTTGCCTCTCCAGGGACAGAAATGGATACTTACCCCTTCCTCTGGATGGGTGGCAGTTGCAGATCCTCACACTTGATCACCATTACTGGGCAGCCAGGCGGCAGTTGGGCAATTCCCTGGTCACCTGCGTAGCTGGCTGGAGTTCCCGCCAGCTCTTGCATTTTAAATTGTCCAATGAGAAGCCTGCTCTTGAGGGTGCGCCTCGCTAGCTGAAAGGGCATTGGTTGGCCAGCTGCCCGGACAGGCATAAAAGCTGGCGGCACCTTCAGCGACAAGAAACAGTTGTGCAAGTGAATATTTCCTCAACATTGTCTTGTGTTCAGCTCCTAACTGCAACATAGACAAAGTGAGGGCTTATAGTTGGGCAGAAACCACTCTTGGGTCACAATTTTTAAAATATATTTAAAAAAACATGTTTTTTTATTAAAGATTTCCTTGAATTAATAAAGTACATACAGTGTCTCTGTTTCCTGTTCATAGAAGCTTTTCTACAGATCAGTTATATTTGATATAAGACACAAGTGAATTGTCATTCTTTTACACAGTGTACAGTGGTACCTCGGGTTACATATGCTTCAGGTTACATACGCTTCAGGTTACAGACTCCGCTAACCCAGTAATAGTGCTTCAGGTTAAGAACTTTGCTTCAGGATGAGAACAGAAATTGTGCTCCAGCGGCGCAGCAGCAGCAGGAGGCCCCATTAGCTAAAGTGGTGCTTCAGGTTAAGAACAGTTTCAGGTTAAGTACAGACCTCCAGAATGAATTAAGTACTTAACCCGAGGTACCACTTTACATGCAATGTTTTTGTGTTCACACGGAGAACCCAGGTCACCATTTTTGTGTGTCCCATTCACATGCCGAAGTTGCCCCATACATAGGGGTTGGAGACAAATGTGAATCTACCAAATTCACACTTTCCGTAACAATAAGATAACTGAAACACAGCCAACTTTTCCCACACCCTTTTAGCTAAAGATTGACGTAAAAATTACTTTATAACTAGTGCTGTAATCCTGTATCCACAAAGCTAGAAGAAAGTCCCATTCGACTACATTAGAATTACTTTGGAGTAGACATTACAAGATTGCCCAATTCTGTGCTTTTGCCTGCTCTTCCCTGCTTGCTTTGTGCCAGATATGGCAAGAACTGTTGCAAACCTGTAGCACAACAGAATCAGAAGGAACATACTCAGTTTTGGAAATATTCAGTACTGAAACACTTTCAACATTGAAAGTGAATGCTGACATTTCTAACACCCCAGCAAAGGCAATTTTGAAAGATGATACCAATTGCTTAAGGCCAAACCTGAAGTGAGATTTAAGTTACATGCTCAGGCTAACAATATAAAAAAACTAGAGAAATTTTCTAAGGAAGTTTTGCCTTGTCCTGCTTTACTGTCGTTGTAAAGGTAGCTGAAGAACGATTTGGTAAGGCTGGAAAAGCCAATGAGGATAAAAATGGTATACAGCACTTTGTATACAGCACCTTTGAAGGTGACTTGGAAACCTTCAATTAATTCAGAATGTGGCTGCTAGACTGGTGACTGGAAGCGGCTGCTGGGACCATATAACCCCTGTTCTAAAAGACCTACATTGGTTCCCATTAGGTTTCTGAGCACCATTCAAAGTGTTGGTGCTGACCTTCAAAGCCCTAAATGTCTCCACCCCCATTGTTCAACCCGGACACTGAGGTCCAGCTCTGATGGCCTTCTGGAGGTTCCCTCACTGTTAGAAGTGAAGTTATAGGGAACCAGGCAGAGAGACTTTTGGGTAGTGGTGCCCTCCCATCAGATGTCAAATCAATAAATAATCATACAACCTTCCTTAGACATCTGAAGGCAGCCTTCTGTTGGAAAGCTTTTAATGTGTGATGTTTTGTCTTTGTATATTTTGTATATGCTGTTGGAAGCTGCCCAGAGTGGACTGGGCAACCCAATCTGATAGTGTGTGTGTGTGTGTGTGTGTGTGTGTGTGTTAATTAGTTAAGTAGTAAAAAAAAAGCATGAAGTTTTCTTTCTTTTTTTAATAGCTGCCACTGAGAGGGTGTGAGATCAGGACTGTGACACAAGGGGATAGGGATGGGTTAAGTATTTGCCCTACTGTGGCCCTGAAAGAAATCTCCCTGAAGCTGGCTATTGGCACCAATGGAAGCATCTCTCTGAGGATGATAGTCATAATTTCCATGATTGGTTTGGGATGGGAAAGCATTTTTCAGCAGGAGGTGAAGAAGACGTTTTTCAAAACCCTTTCACATCTTAGGGTTTATTCCTGCCACCTGATGCTCATGGTGGCTATTTACATATTTTGAAACAGCACACATTAGTGTGCTGTTTCAAAATATGTAAAGGAAAATGAGAAGACATGCAATTAACATAATGTGTATGTTAATCAAAAAGGCCTCTTCAGTGCTCTGTGAATGGCCTGGAAGGCTCTTTGTTACTGTTTTCAATACCGAGTCTCTTCCAAACTAACAGTTTCAGATAAATTGTTTGGAACGTGCTAATTTGCACACACAGACACCAATTTTCTTCTTTGTAGACTCATGGGTTTCAGATTGCACTAGCCCTTCAAGATGAAATTGAGTAATAGGAATTCAATGTCATTTTGTGAAGGCATATTAAGCCCACAATAAGGTTTACTTTGGATACACATTTTCATTTGCTTCTCAAATCATTGATGCTGAGCAGCTTTGGGGAATACATTCTCTCTCACATTATGCTTCTTCGCAGGGCTGTTGTGTGACTAATATGTTAAGTCCTGTGTTCCTTGGAAGGGTGGTACCATAGATGGCTTAGAGTACACACCAATCTGGAAACCAGGCAAGAACTTTATGGTATCCCTTAAGCTGGAACAGTACACCAATATGAAACAGATGTTTGTGTGTTTTGCCCAATGAGAAGAATTTCCGAATTTAATTGTTCATGATTCCCAGTTCAAAAGCCCAGAGACTGGCAATACAATACTAAACATGTCTTCTCAGAGTTAGGTCCCATTGAGCTCAGTGGAGTTTACTTCCGGGTAAGCAGGATTGCAGGCTTAGACTGGGCTGATCTGAATCCTTGCTGTGCGATATTTGGGATTGCAAAATAGGTTGCACAAATTATTGCTTTTTCAGAGATTTGTTCACAGAACTGCAAGAGCAAATGTGAATTTCTTCTCCAGGAGGAGAAAATCACAGACGTTTTGGCATGATCAAATATTGGCAGTGAAATGCAAAAAGCAGGCAGCTGCAAAGCACGAGAAATATACAGCACACTTAGCCAAAGAGTCTATATAGAAAGAAGGAGAAGAAAGCGTCAGTGGCATTCTTTGCATTCATTTCTTCTTGATACAAGCACTGCATCTGGAGATGATTGGCATGACACCTAATGCAGAATGAGGTAGATAAAATCTTTTGTTTGACAGCAATTCCACATGTCAGCTTTGAAGGATCTAATTTCACCATCAGCTCCTTCAACAGTTATTCTTTTATTTTTGGATTCATACATCTGAGCTCACCACATAAAGCAAAGTCCTAGAGGTAAATGGAAAACAATAAAAAGGAAAATGAGAAGACATCAAGGGCCGGATTAATTACAAATCTAAGGTGACATTGCTCCCTCACGTTTAATAGAGGTTTGCCAGCACAGCAGAGGAGTGTTGGAAACTGAGCAGATGAACAGAGAAAGTGGATAGTTGTTGCTCAAGGTGCCAGTAAAGAAAACAAGGGCTGATTGCCTATCCAGGTTGTCAGAAACTCTCTAATTCAAGGATGGGGAACCTGTGGTCATCCGGATGTTGCTGAAATCCATCAGACCCAGCCATCATGGGCAAAGGTCAGGGATGACAGGAGTTATAATCCAGAAACACCTGAAGGACCACAAGTCCCCCATCCTTGCTCTCATAAGTATTTATGAGATATAAATATAAAGCACTTTGGATGTGATATATATAAACCACTTTGGAGAGCTGAAGTGGTATGTAGATGCCAATTATCATGGTAATAGACCATTGCAGAGGAAAATAACAATAAGATACAAAATAAAATAAAAACACCAAAAGAAGAGCAGCACTGATTATCTTAAAAGGCTTGGCAGAGCATGTAGGTTTATTTCCTAGGAAGTAAATGATTGTTAAAAACCATCTATCATGCCCAATTGGTCACTGTATAGTACTAGCTGGGGTCAGGGAAGTTGGGCCTTGGGGCCCCACAAGGTTTGGAGGACACCAGCTTCCCCATCTTGGTAGTTAATGTTACCTTTTTTCTAAGGATTCCTAAACTTTGCCTATGGAAAGATGGCTGCTTCAAGAAGAAGAAGAAGAAGAAGAAGAAGAAGAAGAAGAAGAAGTTGTTATTATTTGTAATTTATTATTTGTACCCCGCCCATCTGACTGGGTTTCCCCAGCCACTCTGGGTGGCTTCCAACAAAGATTAAAATACATTAAAATGTCACACACGAAAACTTCCCTGAACAGGGCTATGAACTGGCAGTAGCAGCAGAAGTATCAATGGATGCCATTCATCCACAATTAATGGCTATTTGTGTTCCATTTCCACCCATAATGGAACTGTGCATATGAATTTTGAATATTAACAAACAAACACAAATTACAAGGTTTAGAAAATGTACACATTTTTGCAAGCATTTTTACCTAAGTTTTGTATGTTATTTTCGCTAATATATTCATTTTATGCACACTTTATATGTTTTTTGTTTGGTCATAGAACTGCCCCACAAAATTCATATAGGTGCAAAATGCACCTTGTGTCTCTATTCATATATTGCTTCAGAAAGTGCTGATTTGAGATGCTGAATCGAATTTCCCCTCCATCCTTTGTCTTGTTAACGCATAAAGACCTGAACAGTTCAGAACTAGTTTACCTGAAATACTGCCTGCCCATGTTCAGACCTGCATGATCTGTTAGATCATCTGGGGCAATTCTGCTTATGGCACAGCACCTTTCATAATATCACAATGTGATGACCCCAAAACAGCAGTTCTGGTGCCCTGGGGGATGCAGTTCCCTCTGCCATACATGAAGCAGCAACCATCAGTCGTTTCAGACATCATGAGAAGATGTATCTTTTTGCCCAGGCTTTTCCTGTCCCACACAATCAGGTGTTTAAATGCCCACCAAATTTTGTTTTACATTATTTTACATGTTTTAATATTGCATGTTTATAGATTCTTAGGTTGTATTTTTTTGTTTTAGTGTTATATACCCCTCTACCTATGTATAGTATGCCACTTTTTTCAAATATTAAGAAATTTATGAATGCATTTAAATAAATAAAATGTTTGCACTGAAAGAGAGAAGCTTTCAGTCACCTTATAAGTTTATAAGGTATGCACATACACCAGCCTGGTCCCAATCCCCCCTCCCTCCACAGTTCCCTCAAAATGCACAAAAGTAGCAGGGAGGAGCAAATATTTTTATGATAAAAGCAGGCGGGGGTTGGCACAACATTAGATACTACACAGCAGCAGCAGCAGCAACAGCAACAGGAACAGCAAAAAATCTCATTAGCCTGCTGTGGGCTAGCAGAGGAAATATGGATAGTCTGATTCTTCCAGCCAGCAGTCTACTACATTGCTATGCTGGGTGTTGACAGAAAGGCTTTGCTTGTTTGGGTTCTATTCTGGGTGCACAGGATGGACTAAGCAGTCAAAATCTCTTCTACCAGCTCATTCACATGTCTGCAAGCAATTCCTTCTTGCCTGTGCCTTTCAGGAAAGTGCTTAAATACAAGGCTAGCTTAGTGAGACTATTGGGTATCCAGTGGTCTGTGTTTGCCTGAGCTTGAGTCTGGACTAAGGATTCTGAGTCCCTATGTTCTGATTCGATACAAGATATCCATTCACAGAACATTTCAGGATTTGGGCCTCTGCCATTGGCCCTTAAACTCTGAGTCATGATTCGCAGCTTGGAAGTTTAGACAGCCAGTCACATTGAGGGTGGGAGTGGCCCATGCCTTCAGAAACGTATATAAGCAGTTGCTTTGCCCCTGTTGTCCAGTTCTGTAGTTCAATAAAGGTTCTTGCTGTTATCACTGTGTCTTGCCGCCTGGGAACCTACCTACACTTCAGAGACAGAACACATACACAGCTGATGGTTGGAATAAAATGATTGTGTGAAACACAGTCAGCGTGAACACAATGTGCTCATGTTTCATGTCAAGATCCCCAAGACACCCCCCAATAAAACACAATTGACACATGATTTTGAGTTTAAGGTTTTTGGCATAATTTTGGCCACAACTTTATTAAAATTACAAGCAATGTGAGTGGTTGCTTAGGCATTGGTTGCGACTATCTGCCCCCACACAGGGACAGACTGACATTCTCAAGCCCACAAAGTCAGAAAGGGAAAACATTTTGGGGAGAGAGATGGGACAGGGTACCATGCCTTACCTCTCCCCAAATGCTCCCAGGGGCTCTTGCGTGGCCCTGGCCCCTTGACAGGGGTTTGGACAAAAGCATGGTGAGCCCCTGGGTTCCTTTAATGAAAAACCCTTGCAGCAGCAGCATTTTGGAGGGGCAGGCACAGCCAATCCATACCCCTCCACCAACCAATTCCTAAACCAATGCCAGCTGCAACCTTACAAGTTGTGACGATTTGCTACACAGTAGGCAAAAAACCAAATGGCACCAGCCAATCAGCCAAATGGACAAAAGTCTTACCGGGCCCCTGCCCCCAAAGCAGACGACCCCATGACAGGCATAGCAAAGTCAAGCGAACAACCTGAAAATAGGGAGGGCGGGCGGGTGATCTGATGCACGCAGCAAAAAGAGGAGCTCAACGCTGCACGCAGGGTATTTAAATGCTATGTCTGTCAATCACAAAATGGCAACATTTAAATCTCCCCAGCAACAGGAAGCTCAATGATAATGGGGGCCAAACTCTTTTCCCACCCAGCAACAGTGGGTGTCTTGTTAGCCCCCACCACAACACATGCTCTCCATGAAGGAGAACACACTTTACTCTTTCTGAGCTTCCCAGAAGTACATTTCTCAGGCTCAAGCTTTACTAGCAGAGAGCACAAAGTAATTCTGATTACATCTTGAGCAGTGTGTGTGTGTGTGTGTGTGTGTTTTGGGTAGAAGAGTGTATAATGACTAGCAAAGACCATGATTAGTGAAAAGATCTTAACAGCAATTCAGTTTCCTGGACTGCCATTTTAGCCATTTACACCTGACAGCACCTGATTACAACTAATTGAAACCCAAACTATTGTAAAGCATGGGTGTCATGACCTTGCCACCTTCCATGGGCTGACATGTTAAAAAGCTATTTGAAAGGATTTCTTTGCAGCTGGTTATATGGGGGGGTGGGGTGGGAGAGACCTTTATCAAGGCAGAAAGAACCTCAGATGAGGAAGGCAGGTGGGCAAAGGTCTAGGAATCATCTTGTCTATATTTTAAAGGTCATATGCAAAAACAACAAGTCAGAACTACAATCCGGTCTTCCTGTTTGGCGCAACAGATCTAGAGTTGAGCCAAAAAGTCCTTGCACAAATTTCACTTCCCGCTTTGCAAGCTTTGAGTGTGAAGATTTCTTGCATGGTTGATTATTTATTTTCAGATTTCTGTACCACTTTTCAGCCTGAGGCCATCGAACTAGTATGTCCACTGAGATTCTTGGCTGATCAGGGTTCAGAATTGGCAGAGAGCTGGCTGTGGTGCAAGCCAGGCAAACAAGATCTCACTGGGTGACCAGGGTGCAGAATCCAACCAGACAGATACCCCAACATTGATACTATGTTGATCCTGCCCAATGCCATTTCCACCCTCATACAAACACCAATCTTCTGCCTAAGAAATAATGCCCAAAATTTCACTGCGGGAAAGTCAAAAAACAACAACAGCAAAACCCCAACGAAGTGCCAATCAGGCTAAGGGGGAAAAAAATCATTTCCAGCCCTGTTAACTAGTGATCCAAAATTGATCAGGGAAGGCTCTAACCTGAGGGCGGGTAAGCGGCAGCTCTTGAGTCAAAATGGCCCTGAGCTCTAGGGGAAGCAGCCTTATATAGACTTTTCCCTCCCATTTGCAAGGGCTCATGGAACAGCTTTTTCCCTATGAACCCATTGCACAAACAAGGTACTGGGCAAGACCTTGCCCAGAATTTTTCTGCAGCTGATGGGCCTCAGTGCCGCTGGGTGAAGGCGTCACATGCTTATTGGGCACAGAACGAGGATAAAAAATGCAGGCGCCCTGACCACTTTTCCCTTGGCCACCAGAATGCATATTAGCAGAGGTGGAGGAGCACAAAAAAGGGTAATGTGGAGGCAAGCTTTGTCTTATATGCCAGTTGTCTGAAAGTCAAATAAGGTTTATATTTCACATTAAAATCCTCTCCTAAACATATTTTCTCTGATGTGAATCATATCGATTGAGACTTAGGTGGAATCTACACACATGTTAAAAACATTGTGAAAATGTTTTTTTAAAAATCGTTTTGAAAAATGCATTTAATTTGCTATTCTTCATAGTTGCCATCTAGTGTCACAATTGTATATTGCACTTCACAACATTTTATTTGTGGCTGTAAAGTTGAGTCCTTGGTTAACTTTAAATTGAGCATGCTGAGGAATGAATTCTTATTTTAAATTCCCAGTTTGTGATTAAGTTTCTCTTTAGCTTTGTTCATTACTGAGTAGCTACCACCTTAGGAGAGTGTTTACAGAGCATTCATAGTTCAAGAAAGCACCAAGCTTTCTGTATTACCCAAATTTTGGGGGCTGCTGGTAACTGGTTTGCTGGCGCCATTCATAAATGCAGGTATGGCTGCCACATGGTTAAAAGTTAATATGTTTCTTTTTAAGCAAACAATATAGTGCTTCCAGTTTGATGGATGAGGCTTTGAGACCATATTCATTAAATGGTTGCTAAGTGCTAATTAAAATCTAACTAACCAAGTTTCTTTTCTGTAGCACTTGGGGATTAGTATGGGCTTTTTTTGTTCTCTTTGCTCTTGTTTGTGAATAATTGTGAGAGCAATCCATTTATAATACTATAGTGGTGCCTCTCCTTTTTTTAAAGACCTGAATACTAATTGCTAATTGTGATGCATGATTATGAGAAACCCTTAAAAACCCAACCATCAAAGATGGTTGTTTAGCACTTGCTTTTCTGCATCAAAGCAGAGCAATTTGCTACATCCCAAAGAAGCAGAAGACAAGGGGCTAACAACAAGTTTCATGTAGGTGTGTGTAACAGAACCCCAACAGCTTCTGCTTCTAAGGAAAGAAAGCTTGGGAGAGGAGGTGAATTGCAGCAGAAAAGTGTGTGTTGCAAGCATTAATTAGAGATAGGGCGGTATTCATTTGGTCAATGTTTTGCATTGGACTTTCACCATCCCACTCTCCTGGCTGGAGCTTATGAGAGTTACGAGATTTGAGAATCCACGGGTTCCCAATCCCTGGATTAGGAAGTAAAGATGGTAAGAAAAGTGATGGGCAGGTACTCATAGACTGGAGGTGAAGACCTTCCCTCTTCTCCTTATTCCATCACTGCCTTGACTGTGGGTTTTCCCCCCAGCAATTACCTATTCATTTATAACCAAGAAGACAATGGGAGAAAACAGAAACAAATTCCTAACTGCTGGAGAAGAGGGGTTGAACCCACTTGGTTCTGAACTTGTAATTTTCTTCCTATAGGACACCTTAAGGTAAAGGTAAAGGGACCCCTGACCATTAGGTCCAGTCGTGACCGACTCTGGGGTTGCGGCGCTCATCTCACTTTATTGGCCGAGGGAGCCGGTGTACAGCTTCTGGGTCATGTGGCCAGCATGACTAAGCCGCTTCTGGCGAACCAGAGCAGCGCACGGAAATGCCGTTTACCTTCCCGCTGGAGCGGTACCTATCTATCTACTTGCAGTTTGATGTGCTTTCAAACTGCTAGGTTGGCAGGAGCAGGGACCGAGCAACGGGAGCTCACCCGGTTGTGGGGATTCAAACCGCCGGCCTTCTGATCGGCAAGTCCTAGGCTCTGTGGTTTAACTCACATCGCCACCCGCGTCCCCATAGGACACCTTAGGTTGCATCAAAGTGCAACTCATGAATGGAAACCAAACTACACACATTTTAAAGAGCACTTTCGTATTAGTGTGTCTGCAAACACCAACAGGTCAAACTGTAATTACCTTAGCAACACAGAGTAGCTTGCCTCATTTATTGTGCCTTGCTGCGTAAGCTCTTGTTAGCAAACTCGCTATTACAGGGTTGATCAATTCACAAGCTCAAGTGATAATATAGGTGCTAATAGCAGCTTCCACAAAACAGCCTCAGCAAAGTTAACCTGGCAGCACCAACAGCTGTTCCACAATACAGAAGGCACTGAAAGTCTTATAATTCTGCTAAACCTGTGTCAAATAACTTTTTTTTTTTTTTTTTTTGGTAGAAGAATTCCACCACAGATTTAATGTAAGAAGCATCCTGACATGAATACAAATTGGCCTTTACCCAAGGGTATACAGTGGTACCTCAGGTTAAGAACTTAATTTGTTCTGGAGGTCCATACTTAACCTGAAACTGTTCTTAACCCGAGGTACTAATGGGGCCTCCTACTGCCGCCGTGCTGCCGGAGCACGATTTCTGTTCTCATCCTGAAGCAAAGTTCTTAACCCGAGGTACTATTTCTGAGTTAGTGGAGTCTGTAACCTGAAGCGTCTGTAACCTGAAGCGTCTGTAACCCAAGGTACCACTATACTAATATAACTAATGCAACTGTTTTTCTATACTTCTCACTTTTTTTTCCTTTTTGGTAGGATAAATGCAATTATGACCAGAACTGCTGCAAGCTGTTCACTAGATTCACTTTCTGGCAAACAATCGCTAGTAATCCCTCTTGGAAAACAAATGCTTTTCCCCACTAGGGAATGTGTACATTTATAACCCTTTGAACACCTTCTGGGATATTTTCTGGAGTTTCATCCCTAGGCAGAATTAGCAGCCTCTCATTTAATTCACATCAGGAGTAGAGAGCTAGCTTGTTCCCTAAATCATGGATGGCCAACTGGCTGGCTGTAAAACAGATGGAACTTTCCAACACAATTTTATCCACCTTTGATGTGTCTTCCAGAATGCGCTTCCAAGTTGTAAGAAACAAAATTCTATTTTGAATTTGTATATAAATGTACTCATTTGTGTGCAATGTTAAACTTTGGGTACCCATGCTCCCTAACTGTGAATATCTGAATGCTAAATGGTGCCAACTTATGGAACTAAATGCTGGCTGCCCCTGAACTATTCTCAGGTGAAACAAATGGCTTGTTAGAATACAGGTAACCTTGCCCAACCTAGTTTCTCCAGATGTTTGGGCTTATAGTTCCCATCAACCCCAGCTAGGGAGTTCAAAACTTTATGAGGACAACAGGTTAGGGGAGGTTACAGCCAGCTGTCATTTTCTCAAGGGTTTTTGGCCTTTCTAAAAGAGAATAGGCAACCCAGAATACTAAAACCTGATCCTAGGTCCATGTAGGGATGGGATGGGGGATTAAAATCAGACTGCATTTAAAATCAAACCTACCAGATTTGCACTTTCTGAAACAATACATAAACCAAGAAACAGCTATCCTTCAGAATTTGCATTTCTCCAGATTTTGCAATGCAGTCCACCAAGCAAGTAATGTGTACAAAAATACGCCTATTATGATAATTTTTTGCATAACAATGCATAGATTTCTGGAAATCACATGCAAACATATAATATTAGGAGAAACAGCTTGCACATGTGTGTATACAGTGCTGGATTTAAGTATAAGCTAAACAAGGTTAGGGCCCCACTCTCTTGCCCCCCCCCCCAATATACTTGTTCTTAATTGTATTTCAGTTCAACAATTACTTTGATAAAATACATATTTTGTTATGTTCAAATGGCTTTAGAAACCTATTAGGTCCATAAATTACCATATAGCATATATTCAACACAAAAAACACCGACAATTTGTTGTTGACAAAGGACAGCTGGACATATAAAGGGCCCCATTACCATTATCCTAACCTTAGGGCCTTATCAAACCTAAATCCAGCTCTGTGTGTATATTAGTCAAAACTGCATACAAAACATGTTTATTAGGAGACATTTGCACTGAAATGCTGGTTAATTTTCATAAGGATTTTTTTATTATTTAAAAAATCTAAAATTGTTGCAGAAATGTGGAGAATTGAATTTAATATGGAGGGAGGGTGAGAACCCTGCAGAATGTAAAGTTACAGATTTGTCCATATCTAAGTACATGCAAGAAGACAATCAAACCTATCCATTCTTACGGAAATCAGCCCTGAGCATTCACTGGAAGGACAGATCCTGAAACTGAGGCTCCAATACTTTGGCCACATCATGAGAAGAGAAGACATCCTTGAAAAGACCCTGATGTTGGGAAAGATTGAGGGCACAATGAGAAGTGACGACAGAGGACCAGATGGTTGGACAGTGTTCTCAACGCTACTTACATGTTTGACCACACTGTGGGAGGCAGTGGAAGACCGGAGTGCCAGGTGTGCTCTGGTCCATGGGGTCACGAAGAGTCAGACATGACTAAACAACAAAAACAACAAGTACATGCAAAATCAGTGCCCACTAGAGCCAGTTATAAAGCAAAAAATAATATCATTGCTCTGCTATATGGTCACTTTGATGTTTATTAGAACAAAGAGCAAGGAAGAGAAATAGTCAGATTCCTGCTATGTGGGATTTCTGTGGAAGCAGGGTACTTCCCACTTGTGGGACTGAACTCCTTCAGCCTCATATTTCGGACTGATTTGCATTGTTTTACTTTCCTTGGGAAAGGCTCCAACATGGAGGGATAGAGATGCTTACCACAGTATGTTCACAAATTGTACTGAAGTGTCCATGTGATCAAACGGGAAGTGGTACCTCTGGAAGACCAGGTTTCATATATCCACTCCGCCATGGAGCTCACTGGGTGACTTTTGGTCAGTCACTATCTCTCAGCCTAACCTACCTCACAAGATTGTTGTGAGAATAAAATGGAGATGAGAGGTGAGAACCATATATGTCACATTGAGCTTCTTGGAGGAAAAGTGGGATACAATTAACAAAAAATAAATATGTATAGAATAAAAATAAAAGTTAAACTAATCTTAAACCATCTTAAAATTAGCTAACACTTACTCAATCATGAATTAAAAACAATGTTTTGAGGAATCAAATTAGTGCATAACAAACATCATGAGCTGAGATTGCCAGAAGCTACATTCAAACTCCTGTTTAAATAAAAGTGATTGTTTGCATGTGAATATTATCTAATTTGTTTCCCTTTTAGATCTGCTTTAATTACTTTCTTTTACCAACTTGGTAACAGACTTGTGAAAGTAATAAAACATTCTCTCATTAATTTACTCACTATTTTTAAGGTGAATGAAAAGTAAAGCATAAACTGTTGGTTTCCTGATGTGTTAATGTCTGTTGGGTAGTGAGAGAAGCAACTTTCTTACCCCAGTTCTAAAAGATCCCAATTTTGAAATATTCTAGTTGCAAACTAGGGCTACTTCACACACAACATTTTAAAAATTAGTTATGAAAGAAGGAAAGAAAGTCAGGAAAGAAACTGCAGCAGAAATAGCAAAGGAAAAGAATGGCACTGAACAGGTCAAGAGTGTTTTGGGGAAAAGCATTTGCATGGCGATTCCCGCCCCCTCCCACAGATGGAGTAAATAAAGACATTGGACAACAGAATTTAGGTTAATGGGCGAAAAATGGCCACAACTTTATTGATTACAGGTAGGAGCAGTGGCGTAGCGTGGGGGGTGCAGGGGGGGCCGGCCGCACCGGGCGCAACATCTGGGGTTAGGGCAAATCCACGGGTTAGGGGGCGCAAATCCACGGGTTAGGGGGCGCAAATCCACGGGTTAGGGGGCGCAAATTACTTGCCTTGCCCCGGGTGCTGACAACCCACGCTACGCCACTGGGTAGGAGTGGTATTGGTTTTAGGCATTGGCCCTAACAGACTATCCGGTCTAACCGGGAAGGGTTAAGCACCAACAGGGGGAGCCCCCGAGATGCACATCCCTAGGTGCTCCCCAAGGGGTTACCGCTCGGGAGCGCGCTTTAGGCCCTAGCCTCCGTAGGTTTCGGACGAGGCGATGCCCCCCGGAGTCCTTTAACGAACTACCCTTCAAGATTTGGGGGAGGTGATGGCGTTCCTCCCCCCTGACTTCATTTGCATAACAATACCCCTGCCAATGCCTACCGCCAAAACCAAGGAGTTGTGACGTTTTGCTACGAGGTAGGCGGAAAAACCAAGTGGCTTCTAAAATACAGCCAATTAGCCAAATGGAAAAACTCCTACCAGGCCCCTTGCGGCGACCAGCCGAAGCCCATAGCAAAGTCCGAATGCAAACCTAGAGGGCGGGTGGGTGGGAAACCGCAGCTGCTGTAAAGAAAGAAAAGGGGCGAGCCAGGGCTGCCCCGACCTTAAATGCCCTTTAGTAAGCCCGCCCCTACCGCCAGCTGATTGGCTGGCACTGTGGGTGATGAATATTAATGAGACTGGGAATCCCTGAGTCCCACGGGCCTGGCGCCAGCCCCGCAAGAATGTAGACGGGGGCGTGAGCCTGCAACCCCCCCTCCTTAGGTTGGGAGTGGCTTTCTTTCACAATGTATTCCCCCCCCCCCAGCCTAATAATTAATATTTGGAAAATGTTCACAGCTTGAATCATAGCTTCCTAGCCACATTGTTCTTTATCATTAAATGCAGAACTAAAAAACTCTTCACTAATGCCAAATGGTCATCATACCCCTATATTTTCCTACAAAACAACATGTATTTATATATTGTTTAATACTTATATATCCCACCTTTTAGAAATAATATGATATGTGCTACTCAAAGTGGTGGCCATGGACTGGTCCTCTTCAGTGAGTCATCAGATGTTGGTCTGCAGTGATTCCACCACAGCATTGGGACCAAATATGGGACCAGACCCTGGATCTTTGGAGGAGGGCAATTGTTGGTCCATCACATCAGATAGTTTGAGAAGCGCTGATGTATAAACACAGCAAAGTGGCACAAGATACTAATAGGCAAAAAAACTAGAAACCAGCAGAACAAACAGCCAGTTTCTACACAGCAGCTTACTCTTATTATTGGTCTGTTAATACTAATTTAAGCCATTTTATTCCTAATACATTTCCTCCTCCACCACAATACATTGTCAAAGGAGAAGTTGGTTGGTTCACATTTCCTCATCACAAAAAGATATGGAAAAAAACTCCTTCCATAATATATTTTCTGCTTGTTATGTGCAGAGAGTCTGAAATATAAAAATCATTCAGTATGATGAACCAATGGCAACCTTATCAAATCTTAATTGCCTCTTCAGTATATTCTGCTGAGATAGCAGCTGCAATCATATTCTGAGTAGACAATGTATAGGGTTGTGCTGCTAGAGATACATGCACTATTTGTGACAGATATGAAGCACATGTACGTATTTTAAGGTGGGTATCTACAAGCGAAGTAGAAAAGATAGAAGAAAAAAGATAGCTTTTCTTGTACTGGAATACCAAGCAACTGAAGCAAATAGGGCTGTGTCATTCTTTTATTTCCTTTGAAGTCAACACTCTAAATGGGAGACATAACAGGATTAGCAATGTAAATTACCATATGTTATTCATGAGAGAACGAAAAATAAATATAAAGTTGCATGCAGCACTACTTAGGATATGAACCTCTCCTTTTTTGCACAGAAAGCTTCTAAGAATGAGATCTTATCTCTTTGACCTATTCTTAACCTAAAAAGTCCATCTTCCCTTCATCCTAACCCCTAACTCCTTTTTAACTAATAAAACAGGTTGTTCTCCAACATTCTGCCCTCCA
Organism: Podarcis erhardii; assembly: GCF_964252035.2. Taxonomy (NCBI): domain Eukaryota; kingdom Metazoa; phylum Chordata; class Lepidosauria; order Squamata; family Lacertidae; genus Podarcis; species Podarcis erhardii. The sequence continues at coordinate 75,821,802 of NC_138499.1, read as the reverse complement.
GTAGACCCCAATCTCCTATTTTTGGTGGACCTTATGAGGCTTGTAGAATCAGTAACAACAGAGAACTTAAAGCACACATTAGAGCAGTCATGATGGAGAGAAATGGATGAAGTACATACAAGTCGTAGCCTGTCTCATTTTGCCCCTGAAGTGAAATGGGAATGTACTGCCTCCTAACCGCCTTGCTGCCATGCCCTGCCTTCCCCACCACTTCTACCACCACTGGAACACCCGCCCAATTTCTAGCTGAAATTGCCAAAGGCTCATCCTAGTCGTTTGTAGGACCCTGGCAGAGACACATGACCAACTGGCATGTTCTCTCCCTCCTGGTTGGTCGTTTGGCAGCTTCAAAAGCTTTCTCTAGCCCGAACATCACAGCGACTGAATACAAAAGGCATTGGCACACTTACAATCCTGCAGAGTATTGGCAGTTTGCGTAACAAACTCAGGAGCACAGCATTTTGGCTAATCTACGTTTATTTACATAGAACACACTCGGAGCATTCTGACTTAGCTCCTTCCTCTTTCTCATCAGACAGCAAAGAGAAAAAAAAACAAAGGGCAATAGTCCTACATTTTGGAACACAGTAGTACAAAACATCCTGTCTCCGTCACTTCCCACACTGTGGAATGAAAACATACACCGTCATGTGTTAGACAACAATCCCATGACTGCAACACGAAGCAAAAATCCTAACAGGGCCCACCACTCTCACCATACATGGGGGGACCAGGGTTTTGCCACTCATCTTCTTTGCCCCAGGGACGGGGAAGGCAAGAAGCAATGCTGTGCACCCCAACACCTTCCTCTCACTGAAACTTGGGGAAGGGGGGCATTCTGGTAGTGGCAGAAGCGTTGGGGCATGCCAGCTATTGCACTAATGGCACCTGAGGCACCTGCTTCACACACCTGTCTCGTTGTTGGGCTGGCTCTGAATGTACAACTCTGTATCACTGCTGCACCACCCGCTTGGAGCTTTGCACTGGACTTCTGTGCTTGATATGTGAAGCCACGGCTTCCTGAAAGGTTAGATGATTAGAAGGAAACTTTGTGATGTCAGCATGATGAGATGTTACTTATCTGAAAGAAACCATAGCCATGAAGCCAAAACAAAAGCCATAATATTGTTCTGAAAAGCCAGTGTGGAAGTGCATCCAAGTGCTCTGGGAGAATAACGGATGGCGAAGCAAGAGATCCAGTTACACTGTTGCCCTTTCCAATTAGATAATGGTAATTCCTAGTCTACAACTCATATGGATCCACCTAGATATGCAATTAAGGCAAAATATGGAAAAGTCTTCCTCTTCTAGTTACGGATCAATATAAAATGTGTATAACAAATCATTTTGCTGTGTGTGTGTGTTTGGGGGGATCTGGTGGGATCTACTGTTTTTCTGCTGTCTGATGCTTGCTGTAAATCCAACTCTGCTTTACACGATTGTGCCCAACTGAAGGCAAAGTCTGGTATAATTCACACCCCCACGATTCAATGTGTGTTCACTTCACTGAGGGCACCCCCCCCCCCCGCACCTCTCCTTCTTCAAAGTTCCAAGTGGTTTACAAAATTCAATTCCCTTCACACCTGGGCTGAATCTAGACATATATAAAAAAATGCTGTGGAAATGTTTTGTTTTGTTTTTTTAAAAAAACATTTTAAAATATCTATTGAATTTCCCAGTAGATCATCTAGTGTCGCATTTGTATAATGCACATAAAATGTACTTAAAATGTTATATTTGCAGTTGCGTAACTGAGTCCCTGGACTCTCAGAGCTTGCTATCGCTTAGGATTTTCAAGGTTTGGTGGTAGAGAACGCCTAGATTACCAGTGGCTGCATAGAATGGATCATTTCACCAAGTGTCTCTGTAACTAAAAGTCTGCCTGTCTTGCTTTCAAGAAAACATGGAATTCATTAGGGTTAGGGCCTCTACTGTGGATAATGGCCAGAGTTGTGCTTTACTTGAAATGTGTTTATTTGTAAAAGGATATAAGATTGACCTGATATTGTTTCAGGCTAGAGAGATGATATCTCATAACAAGAGGTCAGAGAAAGAGTACATATTCAGAATGTTAAATTTACATTCAGACCTTTGGTTGAATGTGGCCAAATAGTAAACTTGTTGAGCCATGGGTGCTGATGATGCCAGGACCTATCTCCTTTCATTGATTTGGTGTCACTACTTATCTTATCTGCTCACTTGTCCACAAAGTGCAGTCAGAAGGTAAATTGGTGATTTCTATCTTCACAGTAACATTGAAGAACTAGGTCTCAAGGGCATACATCCTTGAGACCTTCGGTTATTTATATCTTTCCTCCCTGAAACAACTTGTGCACTTTGGGGGGTGGCGCCCATAGATTTTGAGATTCTCTTCAGAAACTTTATGTATCCAGAGTTTGTAACAAGGTAGACTGTGGCAGAACAATCCCAGATTCAAGAATACAAGCAGAAGGTGAATTTACAATTGTGGACCCACCCACAGCGCCCCACACTCCCCAATAGGCAAAACCAAAGACAGCCACAGGTGTAAACAAACCAGACAAGACAATATTCTGGGATTTAGAACTGGCCACAACTTTTATTGATTACAGATGTAGGTAGTTACAGATAGGTAGCCGTGTTGGTCTGCCATAGTCAAAACAAAACAAATTCCTTCCAGTAGCACCTTAAAGACCAACTAAGTCAGTTCTTGGTATGAGCTTTCGTGTGCATGCACACTTCTTCAGATACCATGGTATCTGAAGAAGTGTGCATGCACACGAAAGCTCATACCAAGAACTGACTTAGTTGGTCTTTAAGGTGCTACTGGAAGGAAGATGTAGGTAGGTTTTGGCTCAGGCATTGTGCTTGTATCCATTATCAGCCTATAGATGTAGGGCAGATGCTAAAACAGGGTTGTAATTGGGTGGAGCGCTGCTCAAAATGTGGCCCTCAGTTGGAAACTCTATGGCCCATCTGCCCATACTTGGCTTCTAGACATAGAGTTCCACTTAGACCCTTCTAATGGGTTACCTTGAGATCGCACCTGCTTGAGTAGTGAGGCACTACTTCAGCCCAACCCATAACTGGACTAAGGATTCCACCCAATGCCCTCTTCCAACTTCAGTTCAGCAGAGCTCTGTCTTCTGTCTTCTGCTATTCGAAACAGCTCTCTCTCTCATACCTACCACTCATCCATTGGAGGTGGAATGGAGAGAAGAACAAAGTTATTGAGAAATGTCATCTTGTTCGGTTTTCATTCTTTTTCAAATCTCTTCCTCAAATTTAATGAGGAAGAACTGATTGTCTTTTTATTTTTTTCATTCCTAAGATTAGTTAGTAAGGAAAGGCTGAAAATCCTTCTTGGTCCACTTGAGGAAATACTAGTTGCTGAAATAATAAATATCTTCTGACCCTGTGAGACTATAGAAATAAAAAGCAAAGAAAGCAAAGATTGGCTTAGCTTCTGAATGATGCATTCACTGTACTGTACTATGTACGCATTATTTTATTTTTATTTTTTTACAAAGTCCTTCTTCTAAGTCTATTTCAATTGTATCCCTGAAGGACACAACACCCTTAAAAATGGAATTGTGTTTTATTTAGTATTGTATGATTTGCAGCTGAGCTGTTCTAATTCTGCAGGGTTGTGTTTTACAGAAAATGCTACAGAATTTAGTGTTTCTCATTTTCTGTCAGGAGGAAACAACACCATATGTTTTAATTGGTGAATAAAAAGTTTTGCACTCACCTATGCTTTGCCTTCATAGGAAACCGACAACTTTGTGCTCAGTTGAGTGAGGAGAAATGATAACTTTTTAATTCACACAGAATACCACACAGGTTTCTGAATGGACTGTCTGTAGTTTCTTTAAATCTATGGAGTTAGAAATAACAGATTTTCCACCTTATATGGGCATCCACTTACACACTCCTGCAGCAAATAGTAAGAAGACTGGTGGCTGGACTAAAGAAGGCTTCAGCCAGAAGTATGATTGACCTTGCAGAGTGGATCAGTCATGCTGACTGTTATACTGTGCCCTCAATAAATGTCCAGAATCAGAAGCTAGTACAAAATACTGTGGCACGATTGTTTGCGTGGACAGGCGGAGTCCCCCAGATCCCGGGCGCCCCCCCTCCATCATGTGGAATAACAACTCAAGACAACGTGCTATGGGATTAAATTGGCCACAACTTTATTATATTTCAGATGGGGGCGTTATCCCTCCCCAGTCCCCAGCCGGGGACCTAGGGAACATCAGGGTTATCCAGTGTGTGTGGGGGGGGGAATGGGCCGGCTCTGGAGGACATATGTTCAAGCAGAGATAGTCGCCCCTGTTACGCTGCCGTTGCAGGGAAGAGCAATGACGACCTCTCGGCGTACGGTCAAAGCCTCGCTTCAGAAACCCCTTTAACGGGGAACCCTGGTATCGCCACTGCAAAGAGGAAGATAGACTAAAGGATTCCGCCCAAGGCCTGATACCACCAAAGTTGTGACATTTTGCTACGGGAAAGGCAAAACCTGCCAGTGCAGGGGAATTCCTTTCCGGCCCTTTAACAGCGACCTTGACGTAGCAGCGCCCGCATACCTGTAAAGAAAAGTTAACCTGCAAAATAAGACTTAACTGAGGGTGGGTAGGGTGGGAGAAGCTCTGGAGCCAACTGAGGATTTCCAGGTAAGATCCTCCCTCTATTTTGTGGGCAGGTAGTCCCTCCCCTACCTGGCCTGGTCTCCTTGGCAACGCTTCCCCCAGGTGGGATTGGACAACTGACTGAGGTAGGCGGAGACCTCGAGGTATCCCAGCTGAGGGAAGGTGAAGCCAAGCCTATGTTGATGGAGCCGCTCCAGATCAAGGGGCTGCACGCGTCCACACAAAGGGCACCCCCCGTTTTATGCGGGGAGCAGTCATTACAGGTGTCAAGCATTTTGATTCCATCGTGCCAATTTTGTGCAACCTACACTGGTGACCAGTTGGTTTCCAGGCCAAATTCAAGGTGCTAGTGCTAACTTTTAAAGCCCTAAATGTCTTTGTACCTTACAACCTACTTTCTTCTATATGTCCCTCTGTGCATTCTTCATCATCTGAGGCCCTGCTCCAAATCTCTCAACCTCATAATTCATGACTGATGGCAACCAGGATTAAAGCATTCACTTTGTTGGCATTCATCCTATGGAATGCCTTGCCCAGTGAGGGGCACCAGGCCCCAACACAATATGGTTTCAGCCAGCTAGTAAAGACATAGCTGTTCAGACCATTGGTCACTATGCTAGCTTCTTGGCAGCTAGGTTGCTGTTGCTTACTGGAAGGAGGGGATGAGGTGTGGAGAGGTTGGTATGATGCCATCACACCAGTAAGGCCAAACCAGCACTCCTGCCAATGTGTTTGCATATCGCTCCTCTTTGACTGGTAAACAGCAGGAACCACCTTGTGGGAAGCTAGCATAGTGACTCTGCCCCACTTGGCAAGCTACTTCTGTCCCTATACCATTTTATGTTGGTGTCTGGTTTGAAAATCTGTTTGAACTGGACTCTTGAACCATATTGAACCATTTTGGTTGGTACACCGAATGTTGGACTTCTGACATTACAAATGCAGAAGTATGTTGAAACACACACAGCGTCTGCATCCATCAGATAGTGTGAAAGTCTTGAAAAAAACAGAAGCTTGAATAAAGCCTAGGTGTAAATTAATTGGTTATCCACTGAGAGTTAGTCACCTCATCCAAAATTCACCTAAATTCAAGTCTGAGGGGTCCTCCTTGGGTGTGTGGAGATGAGGAACTTCAAGAGAGGCCAAAAGAGCTCTGAAAAGACTAGAATCATTTATCAGGGTGATTGTAGCAAATCTATACATTGTCCCATAATTTCAAATTCAATGAAATATGAAGCAAAGTTGGAGTTTATCCTCAAGCAGAACACATGAGGTGTTTTGATGAGACAAGTGAAATCCCCACCCCCACCCTGGGAGTTTCACATCACATCCCTGAAAGATAAGCACAATAGACTCTGTGTCATTTAGAGAGAAGCTACAAAAATTGACCCTTGGCAATTTTATGTCTATCTGTGAACTCATAATGCTTCCTTAGCAACAGAAAACTTATCTTTTTGTTTACACGGTGCACTGGTGCTTTAGTGAACCATGCATATAGTTCATTCAGCACAATTTCTTTTGATGGCTTGATAAGTATAGGAAATTATATGTGTACTCTCATTTCCCTCAAGGTCTTCTTGTTCTTCATTTTTGAAAGCACATAACCATAGCAGCTGTCTTTGAGTTTTTGATTTTATAACTGTGACTTTGTTTTCCTCTAACTGACAAAGCGGTTCAAATGTCAAGCTAGCAGCACTGCACTTGGGGTATGCAGATGCAGATAAATGGGCTGGTAGCTGGAATGAAACTATTCATGCCATTTTGCTGCCAAGAAAGTTTCATGAAGACCATTAAAATGCTTACGGTATTTCCTAAAGTAGTAACTTAGAATTTGTACAAGAGAGAGACTTTCAAGCATGTTGTGGCTCATATTTATGCAGCTAAAACTCTTATTAGTAAGACATGTCACACATTAGATAATAACGCAAATAAAATGCAAACATCTTGCAAGGGGAAGACGACAAAAAGCATATCTAGCTAGTCAATATGTAAAGGAACACTCTTCAAAAGCGTTAGTAGAAATCCAACTCCAGTACAATATTATGCTTCCCCCCCCCCCCCCAAAAGCAAAGCTTTTACCCAGCAAGGCTTTTGTTTCAGTCTTCCAGAAAAGCTCGTAACAAGACAAGCTAATGCACTCAATTGAATGAAGGGGGTTAGCCATGTGTAAAAACTGATCTCTGTAGGGCAAGCCTAAAGAACTTGTGATCTGCCATGCTGAATGCAGTCCCCCCAGCCATGTTTGGCAGGAGAGCTCAGCAAACCTGCTTTTGAAGTCTGCTTGGACAGCAAAAACTGGGGATGAACAAGTACAGAGAAGGTTACTAAGGAGAGCCAGTGGGGTGTAGTGGTTAAGAGTGGTAGACTCGTAAACTGGTGAACCGGGTTCACGTCTCTGCTCCTCCACATGCAGCTGCTGGGTGACCTTGAGCCAGTCATACTTCTCTGATGTCTCTCAGCCCCACTCACCTCACAGAGTGTTTGTTGTGGGGGAGGAAGGGAAAGGAGAATGTTAGCCGCTTTGAGACTCCTTAGGGTAGTGATAAAGTGGGATATCAAATCCAAACTCCTCCTCCACCACTACTTCTTCTTCTTCTTCTTCTTCTTCTTCTTCTTCTTCTTCTTCTTCTTCTTCTTCTTCTTCTTCTTCTTCTTCTTCCTGCATGAACTGTAGTTTGGTTATATCTGGAGGGACAAAGGTTCCCCAACCTGCTTTAGCCCTCCTAGAAAACAAGTTATGGAGCAAAATGTGTAGGTACTCGTCTAAGCAATTTCAGTAAAGTCAGAGCTGTGACTGAGAAGTGAATTGTTTCGTGGGGTCCTAAAGAGCTGCTGTTTTCTTCCCCCCTCAAGTACACTTTCCCAGCTTCTGTCTTATTTCCTAGTCCTTGGATTCACCCATTTTCTACTCTCTTTGTTTTGTGTTGCTGCCTGCCAGCCACATGGAGCAGGCAGCTGGCAGCTACTTCAGAGATTTTCAAGAAATATGTGTGTTGTGGTGGTGGAAGACATAAGGAAACCACCTATTTTGCTGCCTAGTGGCTACTTGGGACATTTAGCAGGCAACTGCTTGAGAAACTTTTTGAAGATGGGGGGGTGGAGGAAGAAACATGGGGATCCTCCCATTGCAGATTTGTTTGTTTTGCTGCCTGCTGACACATCAGTCAGGCAGCCCCTTGAGAGGTCTCATTTGAATATAGGGTGATGCAGTGCTTTCCTTCTAGAAAAAAAAGGTGCTGGTTCTGCATACGCTTGATGTGATGGCCTGGGAATCAGATTCAGGTTGAACCTGATGAATCCCAGCCTGCACAGGAGTCTCCGCCTCCAGGGCTGGCTGAGCCGGAGCTGGGACTTGAACTTGAAGGGCCCTCACCTGTGTCGGATCCTCAGGAGCAGACACCAGCTGAATCTGCTCTGGCTCCGGAGGTGATCAAGGACCAATTGCCTGCAGGTGCTCCACTCCCAGCCCCGTCAGGGGGAGGTGATGTTGCCTCTGGGTCCAGTAACCCTCCTGCCTCTCCTGAGCTGCAGAGGCTCAGGGCAGAGAGGCGGAGGGAACTAAGTTCTCGCAGGAGGAGTGCTCGCCTCCAGGCCAGGAGAGGCGAGTCACCTGTGGACCGGGGCCGCCCTATGCCTCAGGGCAGATAAAAGCCAGCCAGCCCAGTCCCAGGTTGCGGGAGCAACATTGTTGGTAGCCTGTTCCTGCCTGCACCCTGTCCTGCTCTTCTGCCAGAGTTCCTGACATCACCCGACTCCTTGCCTTGGACCCCACTTTAGCCTTGACAGACAGCCTCCATACCACACCATTGACCTTGGACTGGACTTGGACTATGCCACCTGGTAACCCCCCGGGACCAGCACACTTGAGTACCCCCAGAAAAAATGCACTGGGGTGATGGTGTAGAGAAATGTGGAAACACTTTCTTGATTCTGTTGCGTACTCTGCAGCAGGGATTTTCTCAAGATGAATGAAGAAGTTTCTCCTTGGGCTGAACATGGGAGAATTTTCAAGGGAAGCTAAAATGATTTTGAAGAGACTATCAAAGCTCATAAGGCCAGGTGATAGGTATTACAAGCATCCACTGACTTCCATCTGAAGGTGAGGCGAATGTGTGGGTTCTACAGGGGAAACACCTAAAGAATTAGAATGAAGTATAAGAACTTTCAGTAAGATTTCATATTTTCTGGAGTGATGGCAGTGTGTTTTAGGTTCTGGTTACTTGAGCTTTGCTTTTGCATTAGTTCGCACAGCTGAGATATGCTTATGTGCACACATTCAAAAGTCAATTATTTTGGAAATGGGGGAAAACAAAAATAACCTGCGACCTAGAAACAACAACATGTAAGCAGGTGTCCTGATGAATATTTAGGAACTATAAATGTTAACACAATATTTACATATATTGCAAAACTCCTGCATTTGCAGGAATTACGTGTCATCTTTAAAATTTGTAGCTGAATATCAAACATCTGTACAGCAAATCAGTCTACTCCAGTTTGTCCAAAAAGGAGGGAAATCAACAGAAAGTTTTCATCACTTTCCTTCTCATTTTATTTGGGAGCAAAGACTAATGAACTTTTTCAACATTGCACGGATTCTTATTGGTATTGTTTAAGACTGAGCCAACATGAGACACCGTTGATTTCTATAGATTAATGCAGCATGTTTAAATTCTCTCCCAGTGAAATAGAAGACTTGTTAAAAGTACTTAACTCTGCCTTGACCATGCCTATTAAAATCACAATTACGTTTCTTCCATTCATTCTTCCTTATGAGAAGTGATTTGGAAAAAAATGGACCACTATGGATTAAAATAAACTTTGAGTAGTTCAGTTACTAACAATAATAGGCGGCAGGTCATGTCTGTGATCCAGTCAATTTTAAACATGTCTGCCTCCCATCGCATTATATGGGGGCAGTAAGCATGTGCTTAACTGAGTGATCCTGTAATCACATCATGCCACCATTGGAGATATATGCTACAGGTGAATTGACAGAATGGCTGCCATATACAGTGAGTGCCCAGCCAGGAAGGGGAGGGGAGGGAAAACACTTTGACTACATCATCTCAGCAATCCTTACAACAATCCTGAAAAGCATATGAATGTTATTATCACCATTTTGTAAACAGGCAACTGAGGTTGAAAAGAATGGTTGTCTAAGGCCAGAGAATGAGTTTATTGCAGAGAAAAGATTTGAACCAGGTTCACAGCACAGTGTCTTGGGACCCAACTAGACGCAATGATGGAGATGCCTGAATATTTCTCCATATCTTTGTAACTTTTGCAAATAGCAGCTGATGGTGGGGGGTCCAGCATGGAGAGGTATGCTCCTGTATGTCCCCCCCCCAAAAAAAAACCCCAGCCATTTCAAGGGTGTGATTTTTAGAGTAGGATTAAATATAGAACTCTCTTTGTGTACCTCGAATCTTCATGATTAGGGAAAAAAGATAATACAATAAAGGGTTCATTAATTAAGCCATCCTAGTGAAAGAGATTATTTTATCTTCAGTGAGAGAGAAAATGTTAATGTGCAACATATCCCCCAGCTGTGAGAGTAAAGAATAGTTCATCAGATCTTATTAGGGTAGCATTTGTAAAAAGATAAAGGCAATACAAATATTTGTTCAGCATATCACTGCACTTGACATAATGACATGAGCTTCAAATTGCTGCAGCAATTTAATCTCAATGGCACACAGATGGTGCACTTTTAGTCTAACCTATTATTTTGCTTTAACACACACACACACACACACACACACACACACACTTACCTTCTTAGCTTTATATTTTATTTGCACGGTGTGCATGCTACATAATTTGGTGTCTTAGTCCAGGATGTTTGACCTGCATGCACAGTTGTCAGTTTGATTTAAATATTTTAACTATGTTCTGAATTTCTGTGAGGTAAGAAGCCTTTGGCTTGAACATTTCACAGCCTAGTTTTCCTGCTGCGTCTCAGAACAGGATGGATCTTACTGAATTAATTATTTCTATCTCTTCACACATGCACACATGTGTGCACACACAGACACACACAGAACTTCATGAAACTAGTGATCTCAGAATACGTGTAGTATAAAACATACAACTATAATAAAAAGGGGGGGAGTATTAAAACCACATGCAGTCCATTACTATGACAACTGTGTCTACTCTATCAGTTAACTGACACATCACAGAATCATAGAGCTGTAGAGTTTGAAGGGACTCTGAGCATCATCTAGTTCAACCTGCTATGCAGAAATCTCAACTAAAGCAAAAACCCAGCTGCCTGGCTGATTTGGCAGCAAAAGTTTGTATTCTGTCCTACTGAGATTTGTAAACAGTTTTATTGGATTGTTTGTGAGTACTGTTATTTTCCTATCTTTTAAAAAATAAGTATTAAAAAATAATTGGTCTAGATAGTACATTTTGGAGATTGCCTGCTAATGGATGGGAATCTGTCTGCGGAAACGAGAGAGAGGCAATTTTCAGCAATACTAATCCCTGCCCACAGCATTCCGTGCCCTCCCAAATCCTTGGGAGCAGATTTAAAGGGGACATGGAATATTGCTTCCCTTTCTGTTCTGCTGACAGATTCCCTTCTGTCAATGGGCAATCTTAACTTATTGTGATGCGGGTGGCGCTGTGGTCTAAACCCCTGAGCCTTTTGGGCTTGCCAATCAGGTCAGTGGTTTGAATCCCCATGACGGTGTGAGCTCCCATTGCTCTGTCCCAGCTCCTGCCAACCTAGCAGTTTGAAAGCACACCAGTGCAAGTTGATAAATAGGTACCGTTGTGTCAGGAAGGTAAACAACATTTCCATGCGCTCTGACTTCCGTCACAGTGTTCCATTGCACCAGAAGTGGCTTAGTCATGCTGGCCACATGACCCAGAAATCTGTCTGTGGTCAAACGCCGGCTCTCTCGGCCTGAAAGTGAAATGAGCGACGCAACCCCAGAAACGCCTTTAATTGGACTTAGCCGTCCAGTGGTCCTTTACCTTTACCTTTACCTTTTACTTTTCTTTATTACGTAACTGATTGTCTCTTTGTATGCTCATGTTTTCCCTCCCATGGTATGGAATAAAATATTTGAACTCAAAATTAAGGCATTTGGATTTTTTTGATTGAAATTTGACATCAACATTCATCCATTCAGGCTTGCCAGCTCTGCAACCCTGTGCCCAGTTCTCTGGGAGTAAATCCAATTGAACTCAATGAAGTTTATTGCGCTGTTCATGAATTAATTACATGAATATTAAATATCTAACTTGAAGCGCGATTCACTTGCCACATACCACCAAACACTGATTGCTCTGTCTGCTGTCATCAAGTGTTTTGATCTTCTGAATGTCAGCTGTCAAATATTTGTCAAATACTGATTGCTGTATATCTAATGCTAGGTGGTGTGACAGCTGTCAAATGCTGATGCTGAAGGTCAAACATTTATCACATTGCACACACACATATCCCATCAAAATTCATAGAGGAGAATAGCAAGGGAGTTTAATTTTGGCTTTGAGGCACCCCATATTTCAATCTGTAATGGTTTTGAACTAAACACAGGTCTGTCAAGAAAGGGGTACAGGGGTACTACTGTATTGGACCCCCAGGCCAGCAGAGGAGACAAACTCTAAGCTTTCATTTTATTTATATAAAAAGTGTCTAGCACATGTAAAATGAGAGTTATGAATTAAAATGTGCTTTTCAGTGTTTTTAACTAAACAATGAAGTCAGGGTTGTAACTGACTAGTGCTAACTAGTGCTAGAGAGAAATATACTGTCATATGGAGGACATCCTGGTTCATTTTTAAGATATTTGGGGTTTCCTCTGTGCAGGAATCATTCTATTTTTTGAGGGGGGGAAGGCTTGAATTTATTATGTTTAAGATGGCCAGATTCCAGATGCCCAGTTGTGCTGTGTCCAGCTCTGCAGTGTGTACTGGAATGTATGGTAGGATCTCTGTTTTTTAAAAGTGGCATTGAAAGTGGCATTCAGAGACCCTTCTAGATTTGAAAAGGAAGTCCATTCAATTGCACTACAAGCACAAAAATGCTGCTATTGAATTCAAACACTAGATGAGATGTGTATTTGCTGCTCAGATTTAATGATTCAGAATACACAAACACACACACACACCTCGAAAAGGACTCTTGGGCATGGCATAAACTGAACTTGTCATATGTATTATAAAAGAACACAACCCAAAGGTTAGTTTTCTCTAAATCTCTGTTCTACTTTCAAACCTTCTGGGTATCACAACCGAGAAGTACAATCACAGAAACAAGCCAAAATATTCAGTTATTCCCCTCAAAAGATGACTAGAAAATGAACCATTCAAATTTGGTGTGGCATTCAGGGTAGATATTTCACAGCAATTACAAAGGAATAAATCATAGTTTTCCCCTTTTGACAGCATAGAAACAGAGCCCATTTTCGCCAGTCATTAAACTTGTACCTTCATGGGCATATATGCATTTTGAACTCAGGCATCTGAATCTGTGTAGTAAAACTGTGGCAGAAGCAGGCACTGGCATCCTTGTAACATCAAGCTCACACTGCTGTCATTATTGGAGAACTGAAATAACCTTGTGGTAGGTAGTACAGTGGTACCTCGGGTTACATACACTTCAGGTTACATACGCTTCAGGTTACACGCTCCGCTAACCTAGAAATAGTGCTTCAGGTTAAGAACTTTGCTTCAGGATAAGAACAAAAATCGGGCTCCGGTGGCGCGGCGGCAGCAGGAGGCCCCATTAGCTAAAGTGGTGCTTCAGATTAAGAACAGTTTCAGGTTAAGTACAGACCTCCGGAATGAATTAAGTACTTAACCCGAGGTGCCACTGTATAGGATGATTGCACTGATGTACCCGTGTAAAAGTATTCAATAAGAGGTGGCTCAAATATTGTGCTTTTGAGTGTGTGCTCTATTCTTTCCTAAGCCCATGGAAGCTGGTCTATTAGGGCAAATGGGGCACTACACAACCAACCTCAGTCTGCTCTCAGCGAGTCTTCACCTTCCGACTTGCAACCATTGCAGGGGGGTGGCGGTGTTGGGAGATTCGATTCCACCTTTTGTTGCAGACATGGGATTGTTGCATGTCACATGTCTGTTTATTTTCCAACACAGATTGCTGGGTCCCATGAGCGGAACTTCCTCTCTGTGTATTGCTTTTGTTTTGAGTTTCTGAGAAGACGGCAAAGAGAGACGACATGTTTCTTTGTTCTGATTTATGTATTATAAATCCACAGTTTTAGTATGTATCTACAGCCTCAAGCCTCTTCTGTTGTGCAGTTTACTCTGCTAAGTAAAGTGTGCTCAAGTCAGCAGGCTTGAATGGCTGATTTACGCCCGAGCCAGAGGTTGATGCATTTCCACAGCGCGACAATCCAGTTGGGGCTGAGTCAGCTGGCCTATCAACCCCCAAATTCTGACACGTAGTGCTTCTCAGCTTCACCTTTCTTAGTCTTAGTGTTGTCTTTGTAGAACACAGCAGAGAGGAGGATGGGAATAGAAATGGAATTAGTTGGCTCTGCCATTCACCAGTTCTGATTACTCCTCCTGTTGGTCTCTCTTCCTTCCACCCTACTTCTCCAGGCACTGCTGGGTCTAAGGCTGTTATTAGTCAATGTCTTGTTGAAATGATCCATGGATAAATACAATAAAAGGGTCTCAAAGACATTATATCAGACAGGTTATTCATGTGAGTAACTCATGTGGGTATACTGGTGTGAAAGGGAAATTTGGCCAAAAGGGCTGCTCATTTTGGAAAATTGATTGAGTGTGTGTGCATTTTGCCGAACAGATTATTGTTCTAGATTATGACGTTTCGGGGTGTTTGTGCTGATTTATATATCTATATATTTACAGTGATTGTAAAAATATTTACAGATAACTAGCACTTAACAGAAGGTACGGCAAACAGCCACAGAACCAAAAAGAAGAGAAGTGAATATTTGTCATGTAAATTAGAACTTGAGCCTAGGTTTTTGTAATCAAATAAGACATCTTTATTTGTAGCCAATCTTTTAATCCTATCTTATTGCGGTGGTTTTATTTAATTATTTTTTTATTTGCTTGCACAGGGTGAATTAATTGATCTGAAGGAAGCTTGGAAAGAAACATGCCTACTGTAAGACAGAGAGATATTTAATTTACAGAATTAAGTTGAAAAGCTTCTGCTTCATGAACAGTAAGTTGCACTGCATTTTTTAAAATGAAATTTCTTAGTGGTCAGATGCCCCACTTGAAACGTGTTCACTGAAGACAATCTTAGATGATTTCTTTAAAATGTTCATATATACATATATATATATATGTGTGTGTGTGTGTGTATGTATGTATATATATGTGTATGTATGTATACACACACGCACACACACTCATATATGATCATATACTATATATATATATATATATATATATATATATATATATATATATAGGCATTTCCGTTCTTAAGGAAATCAGCCCTGAGTGCTCACTGGAAGGACAGATCCTGAAGCTGAAACTGCAGAACTCTGGCCACCTCATGAGAAGAGAAGCCTCCCTGGGAAAGACCCTGATGCTGGGAAAGATGGAGAAGGGGATGACAGAGGACGAGATGGTTGGATAGTGTTCTCGAAGCTACCAGCATGAGTTTGACCAGACTGCAGGAGGCAGTGGAAGACAGGAGTGTCTGGCATGCTCTGGTCCATGAGGTCGCAAAGAGTCGGACATGACTAAATGACTAAACAACAACAGAATTTGCCATTAGCTCATCATCGACATCTTGTGTCACATTTGTATAATGCACTTAAAATGTTATATTTGTGGCTGTATATCTGAGTCCATGTTGTCACAGGGCAGTTCACAGCATATTACAAAACAATGGAACAATGTAAATTTTCAAATGCAATCAATAAAAGCAATACTTTTTTCCATCATGGTTCAGTAGTAACACTCCCCCTGGAGTGATCAAACGCCACTCTCTCAATACAGCTAACTTCTGGTGTCTTATTTCCTTGAGCTTTTCCATCCCATCTTGTCACTAGAACTTGGACCCAAATTTATTTACTTCCTCCTCTCTCCAATTCATTTTCCTTTTGTGCCATGTCTTTTTGTATTGTGAACATAACGACCATTTTTGGCTGAAGCGCAAGATATAGAAACAACTGACTAAATAGATGTAAATAAATGTTAACATCTGAGTAAGATTTTTTACTGTGGCAGTTAATTAATATCAAATTGCTCACTCTTCAGTTAGCCTGTATGAAATATTGGGACATCAAAAGCAAAAGTATGCAGAATATATTGTTTTTAACCATTACCGCAAAACTCATTTCATAAACATGCCATCTACTTTATGCTGGCTTATAAAATGGCTTAGTCTAGATAAATTGGAAAATTAAAAGAGTGTGTTCTTTTTTTCTCACATCGAATAATGAACCACGGTGGAGAATAACTCATAAATAATATGATACAAAAATCATTGCAGAAGTCAGGAGCTTTAATTAGAAAATGTCAGAAAAGTCACAGGATTCTGCTTTGAATTTTTCAGAGACTTTTAAACCTAACCAAGATAGGTTGAGAATTAGAGGGGATGTTTTAAAGCATGGTTATTCTGACAACGAAAATGTCCCAGCCTGCTCACTGAGTTAAATGTATTACCTTCTGCATTACAAATCTAGACTATAACAGGTTGTTTTTTGGTTTACTTTTTTACTTTTTGCTTTCTTTCTCTCTCCCCCCCCCCCAAACTGGTGGCTGGTTCAAGAGGATAAGAAAAAAAAAACTTTCACACAATTATAAATTGAATGTCCATTCCTCTCAAAGTTGAAAAAAGAAGTTTAAATTGGGGAAAAAACTGTAGAACAGCAGACTGCTTCAGAGCGATTTGCAAGGGAGCCTTAGTAATGCTGAAAAAAGTAGTTTCTGTAGAATTAAGACTCTAAAAAACCTCATTGAAGATGATGTGGAGGATTATACAACACAGCCAAGGTCAGAAGGAACATCCAGACAATGAACCACTTAGAGAACTTCCTGTCCCAGCAGATCGGGATTAAATTCATGCCTAATTCAAAGCAAAACATGCCAAATGAGCAATGCTGCAAGAGGGATGAAGGCTAGGAAGAAATTTCTCAGACACTCTCCTGCCAGCAGCCTAAAAGAAGTTAAGGCTTCATACACACCATACATTTAAAGCATGTTTCCTCCCTCCAAAGAATCCTGGGAATTGTGGTTTGTTAAGGGTGCTGAGAACTCTGTGGGAAGTAAACTACAGTTCCCATAATTCTTTGGGAGGGAGGGATGTGCTTGAAAAGGATGGTGCATACATAGCAGTAGCACATTCAGAAAACTACTGTTGCCTTAATTTTGTCGCCAACATTGATCATTAGGAATGTCTTCAGGATATGGGAGAAGACAAGCTGTTAGCCTAACAAACAGATTTTCAGGCTGATGAGTCATGACTTGTTTTTCCTTAAAAAAAGAAAAGAAAAAGCTTAACCAAATAACAAAAATGGGTGGTACCACTGCTGCAACCCACCTTAATCGGCCGTACAACCATGGTATCACCAATCTTTTTTTTTTTAGGTGTAAGCTTTCTAAGAGATGACGAATGGAGAAAGAGGGGAACAGAAGAGGGGGGAATGAAAGGACTGTCTGAGAAATGAAGGAAAAGGACAGGTGTATACATTAAAAAATAATAATAAAAAATAAGGTGACAAACCAATGCATAAGTCACAGTGAGTCCAGTGGGACTTACTTCTGAGTAAGCATGCATAGGCTTTCACTGTAAATTGGTTCCTGGGTTGCAGGTTGGTGTCAAAAATGGAGTCACTGTCTCAGAAGGTTGAGAACTTTCTGACAAATTTAATCTCCTTCTGTAACAAACGACCTTGCTAGAGGGTAGCAAGCTGTCAATCATTCCTATCTGAAAGTTCCATTTTCCCCTCCCACAAAAAAGGACCAACTGTCCATGTGTGTTGGAGTGAAGATTGAACCTCCCACCCAACAGAAGTAGACCAACTGAGAGCTTGAGTGAAAAGAGAGGCTGTACACTAACTATCCATGGTTCTAGGTCTAGTTCTATGGGTGGCGCTGTGGTCTAAACCACTGAGTCTCTTGGGCTTGCCAATCGGAAGGTTGGTGGTTCGAATACCCGTAACAAAGTGAGCTCCTGTTGCTCTGCCCCAGCTCCTGCCAACTTAGCAGTTTGAGAGCACGCCAGTGCAAGTAGATAAATAGGTACTGCTGCGGCAGGAAGGTAAGCGATGTTTCCATGCACTCTGGTTTCCATCACATGCTCACACTCCAGGGGGCAGAGAACAGGGGCGAGGCTGGCATGCGTCCCAGGGACATGGCGCGCCGCCCGCAGGGTTGTGGTGCACTTCCTGGGGTGTGGCGCACCGCCTAAGGGGGTGTGGTGCCCAGCACGGACAGGGGACAACCGCGATAGCACCCCACTGGGATTACACTGCAGGGGGCACTCCCCCCGCACTCCTCTTCCTTCACCAGTGGTAACCGTGTTCTGTTACACCAGAAGCAGTTTAGTCATGTTGGCCACATGACCTGGGAAACTGTCTGTGGATAAATGCTGGCTCCCTCGGCCTGAAAGTGAGATGAGCACCTCAACCCCATAGTCGCCTTTGACTGGACTTAACCGTCCAGAGGTCCTTTACCTATTACCTCTATGGTTAGTCCTTTAATCTCCATCTACAGCAGTACCTCTGGTTATGTACTTAATTTGTTCTGGAGGTCCGTTCTTAACCTGAAACTGTTCTTAACCTGAAGCACCACTTTAGCTAATGGGGCCTCCCACTGCCACGCAATTTCTGTTCTCATCCTGAAGCAAAGTTCTCAACCCGAGGTACTATTTCTGGATTAGCGGAGTCTGTAACCTGAAGTGTATGTAACCTGAAGCGTATGTAACCCGAGGTACCACTGTACAGGCTGCACAAGGATTTCTTCAATCTATTTGTTACAAGGATATATGCTTAGATTTCCAGGTTAACATGACTGTGTGCTTTGCAACTCATAGTACTTCTTAACACTGAAGTGCAGACAGTGTGAGAGGCACTGCTTCTTCCATACTCCAAGAGCTATACAACATCAGAAGTTCCTTATATAGAATAAGAAATTGCTATTGCCCAATCTCTTCCACCCATCTCTCTCTCTCACAATTCCACCATAATAATTTGAACTATCAGTCCAGTTTAATAGAATGTACACAAAAGGAACGATATGATACAAGCCCTTCATGTAATATCAACTTTCTCCATTCTTTACATTTGTCTTGCTGGTTTGAGCAGCTCAGGACTGTAGTGTGACTATAGTGTTGTGTCTGTAGCTCTCTTGATGTGCTGCTGCTGCATCAGTCAATGAATTCACAGCAGGCACAAAAAGAGAACATCTAGTTTCATTAGTCACTGTCTGTCATAAATTCCTTATCCTCCTTGAATGTGATCCTTGTCAGGTTTGGTTGCCGGAGAGCATCTGCTGACTGCTTAAACGGCATAAGACTTATACTGATCAAGGCCACAATCCAGAGATATTTAATCAGAGAAATAGTTTCAAGCACATCAATTGTCACATTTAATCAAAGCGTGTAGCTTTATATATGTAACTCAATTACGAAATGGATATTAAGAAGATGCATGCATAATAAAAAAATAATAAAAATCAGCAAATCAAGAACCAAGGCTATACCCAAGAATAAGTGATTAATATATTTTAGTTTTCTTGAACTGTACTATAACACTGTAAGTATAAACTAAGGGTTCAGCTATATTAGTAAAGGAAGTGTCCTATATGTATTATAACACCAGATGGCACTGTGGAGTCCCGTCTTTCGCCAACTTGATTTCCCACTATGAACACATTTTCCTGAAACACTTTTTTGATGTGTCTAGATCCAGCCTAGGCATTTTGAAGCTGTTTGGCCCTTTCATTGGTTTTTTTCCCTGGCTTTTGCTTCTCAGTGCCATTTACCTTCTGTGCTGTCTGTTCTCAACTTCGTTTCCCTACATTACTGTTTAATCTGATTACTGTTTGTGGAAATCTGAATGTTGTCACATCAGACATAACGTTGCGACATCATCAACAACATAATGGAAAACAACCTGGAAATAAAATAAAGATGATGATGGCACCAATGGGTGTTGCGGTTCCAATCCAATCAACAACATAATGGAAAACAACCTGGAAATAAAATAAAGATGATGATGGCACCAATGGGTGTTGCGGTTCCAATCCTTCTTGCTACACCCAATCCTGGTAGCTATAGACTTCTTTTTAAAAGTCACATGTGTTATTTAGTTGCCTACAATAAATTTTGTGTGCAGTTTGGCTTTAACAATCCCAAGAGATTTAACAAAAACTTCTTGTGGTGATATGGGTATTTTTTCCACCCTACTTAGTAGCATTAGTCATCGGTTAAAGGAGTAGGGTCATCAGTATTCTGAGGACATCCAGTTTTCTATACCCTCTGAACCAGATGTAGCTGTGTTGGTGCTGAATTAGTATCTGAAGGTGATCATTGTTTGAATGAAAGTCAACAAAGTGAAACCGAAACCTGATAAGCTGAAGGCACTGTTGATGGGTGATTCTTATGTCTGGAAACTTGATATTCTACTTGTTCTGGATTAAGACACACATACACATGTGAAGGAGTAAGTTCATAGTTTGCTGGTGCTCCTTGATCCATCTTTGTCATTGGGTGCCCAGGTGTTAGGAGTGCTGCACTGAGGAGGAATGGTGGGAGCCTCCCCCTCTCCTGATCCAGATCCTCAATCTTCCCAGGAGCAGGAGGACAGTATAGATTTGGAACAGTGGCTTGCAAAGGGAAAAAGTTCAGAAGGCAGAAGCTGGGAAATACTAGATGGGGGACAGCTTGGAGAAGAAACACTGGAAGAGAGAGGGTTAACAGATTCACTGTCACTGGAAAGCATTCCTTCAGTCTCCCCAAGGTCAAGAAGAGCTCAGAAAGTGTCAGAGCAGAAAGCACACAAACCACAAATGGAACAAGCTCAGATTACAAGACATAGAAGTGATGTAGATTAATAGGGACGTAAGGGGGTGGGATCCTTAACTGGGAGCACCGCCATTCTAGGAGATAGGTTCTTTGTTCTCTCGCAGTGATTATTGAAGTTTATAACTGGTAAGAAGACTCATTTTCCTTTGTTCTGCTTATCTACTGCCACAGAGGGAGGAAGTTGTTTCCCTGAAGCCTGAACTAGGTGGCCTTTGCGGCTTGGAGCACATTTTCCCAGCTCTGTGGTGTTTGTCAGACACTTTATTTCCTGAACCAAGATATCCTGGCCACAGTTTCCCATGTTCTGGTAACCTCTTGATTTGACCACTGCAAGGCTACATATTTACTACCCTCTACATAATACTATTTTTGAATTATGGTGCTGGAGGAGACTCTTGAGAGTCCCATGGACTATAAGAAGAACAAACCACTCCATTCTTAAGGAAATCAGCCCTGAGTGCTCACTGGAAATCAGCCCTGAGTGCTCACTGGAAGGACAGATTGTGAAGCTGAGGCTCCAATACTTTGGCCACCTCATGAGAAGAGAAGACTCCCTGGAAAAGACCCTGATGTTGGGAAAGATGGAGGGCACAAGGAGAAGGGGACGACAGAGGACAAGATGGTTGGATAGTGTTCTTGAAGCTACCAGCATGAGTTTGACCAAACTGTGGGAGACAGTGGAAGACAAGAGTGCCTGGCGTGCTCTGGTCCATGGGGTCACGAAGAGTCGGACACGACTAAACAACAACAACAACACATAATACTATCCTTGAAGATGGACATAGTAGTTGGTGCAGAATAAATTATCTAAAGTGATGATGGCACTCTGCATTGGCTGCTTAGTCTATGGATTTTTTTAATAAAAAAAAATCAAGCTATTCTATGTCCTTTGGTTTCTTAAGAAGATAATATTTTACTGCTTTAAATTAATTGCCTAATTTTGAATTTAGATGAGAAACTGCATTTCTTTATGATACATGGTATACAAATACCCAAATAAACAAATAAGATTTTTCTGACCTTAGGTATTAAATACTGGTTAGCTTCACACAGACATGTCCATCCCTTCATGACTTGAACATCCATTGGTGATGCTCATGTGCAAATAAGCTTTTACAGATCTAACATCATGGGCAGGTCTTTCATTGTACCTCAGAGTCCTTCAGACATAATGCTTTCCAGTGGAGTCTGCTCACAGTACAACACATTCACATGATGTAAGTAATCGACTACTGAAGAATCCAGTAAAGACACCCATCATCAGGGTGAATCTCTCAGCCAATTTACTCTCCTGCTCAGTCTTTGAATTGCATATTTGAGTTGATTCTTTGTGTATGCTGGTAAGGGATGGTGCTAAAAACCTGAAGGGAGAAAATCCTACTAGATATGCAGGTTTTATCTCTAAATGGCCTCTCTTCATTCCATTCAAAAGGCTTTGTAAGGGTTTGTTCCTGCTTGCATAAAACTTGCCTTGACCTTATTGCTTTAAATGTAGGCCATGTGGATATTTCAAGGGGAGAAGGCCAACGTCTTGAAAGAATATCAGACATCATTACCACATCAAACAAGGTTATCCCAGGGTTACCACAGCTGTCATTGCCAGAATTTATATAGCATTTATGCACAATCTTGTGAAATAAAGGAACATGATGGAAGCATATATACCCTATCTGTCTCCTGGGAATGGTTCTGTGATTACTTTGCAATCCAGCAAACTCCCCTGGAAGGCAGAGCTGCCCTATTGAGTGAAATAGTCAAAGAAATGCCAGAAAAATATTATCTTCAAAGACTTCAGAAGGTATTACTAATAACTGCTTTCATTTCATTTACAATATTATAGCCAGTAGACGAAATAGAAGAAAATTCAGGTTTATTCTCTGGTCACCTATGACATTGTTTACCACTTTATAATTTCTGGACTTCTTTTGACCTCTCACCTCTGTTGAAAACTCATTCACTCATTACACATCCACCCCAAAATCACTAAGCAACATTCCCCGCTCATAGATCACTATAGCCCTCCCCCTCCCCACCAGCTCAAATTTCATGCACTCATCTGCATTCAGTTCTTGGGATTGTATTTGATGATGTTGTTCCATCATCAGAGGAAGTCCCATTGCAAAGGCAGAAATTGTACTAGTTGAATGCAGTCCCTGGTCATCTATGCCTACCAGGCTAGTGCTTAAATATCAGGTTACACTCTATCTTGTCTGGGCTGAGCACGTTCCTGCATTTTTGTTTTTCCTCCATACTTAACTGTGCAAAAACCTAGAGAAAAGCCTCAATAATGCTCTAATAAAGTTATGGGAACCAGAGTGCTAAGTTGAGACTTTAGATAGGGTCGTACCTTGGTTTTCAAACAGCTTAGTTCTCAAAGGTTATGGCTCCCGAACACCGCAAACCTGGAAGTGACTGTTCCAGTTTGTGAACTATTTTTGGAAGCCAAATATCCAACGGGGCTTCCATAGCTTCTGATTGGCTACAGGATCTTCCTGCAGCCAATCAGAAGCCACACTTTGGTTTCTGAATGTTTTGGAAGTCAAACAGACTTCCGGAACGGATTCCATTCGACTTCCAAGGTACAACTGTTTTCCCACTCAGTAATTAGAATTTCAATGAACATTCTGTGATGTCACAACATATCAAGCAATGGCTGGGCTGGAAAACGAATTGAAATGTAGTACAGAGGGCTGTTGTTTTTTAAATTGATAGGATTGGGAAAGATGGCATATGAATCCCTCGGAACTTTAATTTCATAATAAATTAAGGACATATGCTTCTGTCCCTAAATTCCAACTAAGTATATAGCAACCACTGCAGAAAATGGTGGCCCTAAGAGACTTTTCTATAAGTCTTACAAATAGCCTAGGTAAGGTGCTTTCAACTTATAATTCTGAAAGGAGGAATTACCAGCAGAGCATTAGTGGTATGACTGTATTAATTGGCTACTCTTTATTGCCGGCAGGAGTACCAGGTAATTAACAGATTATAAAACTGCAAGTTGTAATGTATTCATAAGTTCCATAATGATCAACTACCACACTGTGCTGAATCGTCAGAACTTCAGTTTCCAGTGGTACAAAGGAACAGCTACATGAAATGAAAGATGAGTCATTATGAGCTTCTTGAAGTTTGTGTGTAGGCCCTCGTAGAACATCAAAGGAACGGCATGAACACAACTTCGTGAAATTATCACCAAATGATTTGCCGGCAACTTTTAGGTTCACAGAGGATAGATCCTATTGAAATGGATGGTTTTACTTCCTTTTTGTATTAATGATGGGTTGTGTTTCAGCTAATGCACCATATTCACAAAGAATCCAGCAGGTGAAGAAGAGAAACAGTTGGTCAATGACATTAATTCTGACCTCAGAATACACTGTAGGCTTTTAAAACTCTGTAATGTTGTTTTTTCCTGAATTATGGGATTGTTTGGTAGAACAGTAGAATCTTAACTGATTTCACTAATATCACAGGAGTTTCTATTACTAGCAGCTGCAAGACAACTATATTCAATTCCAGGAACAGGCAATGCTTGTGCAACTTGTTAGCCACCAAGTGGAATGCAGCTTATCAGCCCTATTCTGTGGCCTGCAAGTTGCTAGGAAACCTCGAGCTTCTTTTTCCCCAAGAATACAGCAAAAATATGAAAGTTGCTAAACCCCTGATGGACCGATAGACATAGCTGGGGAGCTACATTCAGCCTAGCAGGTGGCAAAGTTGGTAGGTCTGCTGGAGTTCTTTGAAAAGACTTGTGCTCTTTTAAGTATAATTTGGCTTTGGCATTGTCAGATGCAACACAGCCACAGTAATAAAATGTTCATCTTAAGTGTACCATCTAGAGCTTCCCAGTGCTAAAAAGGGAAGATGCAGTTATGGGAATGACTTAAAATATCTACTGGCTTGGATCCCAAATGGAAAGGTACTTCCACATATGCCAGGGAACTCCATCAAATTCTACTCTCCCATTGCAGTTCTTTGCCCTCAATCCCACCCCATTCCTGAGGATCCTCAGGCATGGCTTTTGGGAGCACCCAGGAGGCTGCTGTGCCAAAGAGGGGGCCAGGAGTGCCCCAATATGCAAACAGAGTTCAGCTCATGGCTCTCTTGATCCGGCCCATTGTTTTTTCAGAATAAGGTACTCTTGAAATATGTGACCATATAAAACTCAACTTCTGCTTGTGTTTCAGCACATAGATTGGTTGCTTCAAATCGCTCCACTCCTCTGTGCCATGCAGAAGACTTGTCAGGCCAAGAAAGTCCTCTGCCTTTTTTCTTCTCTTAAAATTTGCTGTATAGGATCACAGGTAGATCTTTCCCCTGCACCTTTTCATTCCATCATCCCTTCAACCATATCTTGAATTGCTTAGAATGCATCCTATAATGTCACAGTCTGGTCTACAGGTGATCGAAGTCCTAGCTGAGGACGTCGGGACCGGGAGCAAGATGGCAGGGTGCAGGAATGAGAGTCTAGAAGCCAAGGGTCCGAGGGTCAGGAAGCAGAGAGTCACAAAGTCAAGGGCTTGAGGGTCAAGAAGCAAGAAGTCAAGAAGCCGAGGTCCAAGGATCAGGAAGCAAGAAGCCAAACGCAGCAAGGCAGGAAACATATTGCTGTAGCAAAGAGCCGAAGGGAAATGCTGACCTTATATTCCTTCCCGGCTCTTGCCACCAGGTGCAGCAAGTTACCAAGCGGCCTCACTTGTGCGGCCACGCCTTGCCTCTCCAGAACAAACTTAGGAAGGCCCCAATCTTGCGAAGCCCTACTGAGCCCAGGGCCTGGCTCCTGCACGCACTCCTGACATATCATGCCTGATTGTCCACTCTCCCATCTTTGCATAAGTTCACATAGGAACATAGGAAGGTGCCTCCAACTGAATCAGGCCATTGGTCCATCTTGCTTGCTGACTGGCAGATGCTCTTCAGACAGGAAATCCTTCCCAGGTCACTGAAGATGCCAGGGATTGAATCCAGCACTTTCTGCATTCAAAGAAGACATCCTTTCACTGATCTATGACCCTTTCGACATCTTGCTCCAATCCCTATTCAATATTTCTAATCAACTGTCTTTACACCAAAACTTTACCTATTGCATTCTTCATATAGATATACAGAGATCCTCCCATTGTAGCTGGGGCAACTTGATTTGTTCCTTTAAAAGGAACATTGTTTAATTTGTTGCCTCAGTAATTTGTAATCTAATGGGCCCTCTTCATGGAGAAAGGCTGTTTATTAGAGAAGAAAAACAAGTCAAAAATTGAAAGCAGCATAAACCTGATGGATGATAATCCCTATTACTGAATAGTCTAGTCAGTATTGTCATTAAACTGCATGCTATAAATATTGGTCCACATGTTGATTTTGCTTGGGAATTACGCAAATATTGAAGACGATGGCTAGGATCCAACCTCTTTCCCCCTCTGCACAAGCGGAAAGGGCTTCCAGCAACAAACCTTTCTGCTTTCATGGGATGCTACTCTGGTTGAATCTATTTTGGGGGAGGGGGAAATGCTACTGTGGTAGAAAAACAAATCCATGTCTGAAGGAAATATCACCCACAGAGCCTGGGATTCCACCTTGTTCTGTTGGCTTTGCATGCAGCTGTGCATCAGATATAGATTTGGCTAAATCCAGCTGCTTTAATATGAAAAGTCCCAAAGCTACTGGGTAGACAGGTTCAGATTTTTAGATATACTAATGAATCATTATACTAATGATTCCTTGCACAGTTGCAACATTTCCTTTAGAAACTGTCAGATCACAGACCTCCTGTCAATAGAAAGGAGCTTAGATATTTACCTCCCAGGATTTATAGGAAGCAATAAGGAGCTAAAGAAATGTGCTACATTGAACCAAGAAATTGGTCCATCCTGTCAAATACTGTCTGTTCTGATGGGCAGTAACTTTCCAGGGTCTGAGGAAGAGGCCTTTCCTAGACTTCTAGATACAGTGATACCTTGGGTTAAGAACTTAATTCGTTCTGGAGGTCTGTTCTTAACCTGAAACAGTTCTTAACCTGAGATACCACTTTAGCTAATGGGGCTTCCCACTGCTACCGCACTGCCGCTATGTGATTTCTGTTCTCATCCTGAAGCAAAGTTCTTAACCTGAGGTACTATTTCTGGGTTAGCAGAGTCTGTAATCGGAAGCGTCTATAACCTGAAGCGTCTGTAACCTGAGGTACCACTGTATAAGATTATTTTAGATGCAGGAAATTGTGTGTGCAATTTATGTGATCTACCACTGATATCCCAGTGCCTACTATATATTTGGATATCTCATATCGAAAACCAGTTTGCATCAGGGCATCCATACTCAAATGAGATAAACCTCAAGAACACAAGAAGATCCCAGGATGCTTGGTCTGAGTTTTTTGAGCTGTTTCACTCTTAAGAGCTGCCCTTGCATGTCTGAAACTCCCTTTTTTTCACCCAGCTACAACTGTACTTTCCCTGTAACTGACACCATATATGACATCAGGTATAGGATTGGTGAGTGTGGCTTTCCTAGACCAAAATGGACTGGTTGGCCAGAGGTTCCCTGTTGCTGGTTTACATGGAAAGGCTTAATAAATTTCACATTTCCCGGCCATCCCAAATTTCATCAACAGCTCTACCATATTACTAGTTACAAAAATATGCTTCCTTTTATTCAACCGAGAATTGCGTATTCTGTAGTTCTGGGATCTCTTATATTAGACGGTGCTGGGAAGAAGACAGCTAAACTCCCCTAGGCTTTACATATACAAGAATTTTTTCCTTCAGTAACCTTTCAAAAAAATCGGTAACAAATAGTCTTATTCTAGATCATACTGGCACCTGACCTTTGTAAATGTGGACACTAGCGAAAATTTGAAACAGCAATGAGCAAAAAGAAATACTACCTTTTGTTGCCCAAGCTGTTCCCCTATATGAAGAGAGCAGGGAATTCATGGCATATAAAGTTCAAAAGATAATTTCCCCAGCCTACATCATTTTGATAATTCCTTGATGATTTCTCCTGTTTCAATTGCCTTTCACCTGACTAAATGGCCCGTGCCCTTCTTTAAAGCTTCAATGTGCCTTTAATATGAGCAAGGTCAGGCACACATGCGAAATTCCAAGTGTGTGAAAAGGGAAGATTTGCAATTGGGGTGTAGCGAGTGACCTTCTTGCTCCTGAAAAGATACCCTTCGAATTTAATGACGAGAAGAGAGCAATAGCAGCACAAAAGGTCAATGCTCATGTATACTTGTGATCAACTGTTATGCAAATTGATATTAAAACCATACTATTTAATGTCTTACATTGAAGAGTTGTATTTAGTGGTTTTGTCCCTGCAGTTATGCTATGTGCTCTCCAGACCATTAGATTAATGCATTTTTACTTACTTACTTACTTACTTACTTACTTACTTACTTTACAATTTGCCCATGAAGGAGATTCATGATTATAATGTCTGTGATACAGAATTTGATGAGTTTCACGATAGACAGCATGAATGAGTCCTTGTGACTTCTGAACAACTGCTTATTCATGTCTCCAAAGGTAAGGCTGTGTGCTCGTGCTGTTTTTACCTTTGCAAAGGTTACTAGCTAATTCTGTGTGTTGCTTTCTTGGGTGTGCAACACCCTTTACAATTTCTTCTGTGTATTAGAGAGCAATAATGGACTCTGAGGGACACACACAAACACAAACAAAAATCACCACTGACCTGTGCTGCTTTACGAAGGAGTCAATCATTCCAATATAACACCCTATTTGAGTGACTTTACTGCAAGGCAGCAAAGTTTTTAGAATTTACTCTTTTAAGGGTGGAACGTGTACAGATGAGGGCAACCAAGCTGATCAAGGATCTGGAAACCAAGCCTTATGAGGAATGGTTAAGGGAGTTGCGTATGTTAAGTCTGGAAAAGAGGAAGCTGAGAGGAAACATGATAGCCATCCTCAAATATCTAACGGGCTAGAAGATGGGACAAGCTTGTTTTCTCTTGCTCTGAAGGATAGGACCCAAACCAATGGATTCAAGTTACAAGAAGGTAAATCCTCACTAAACATCAGGAAGAACTTTCTGGTGGTTAGAGCTGTTTGACAGTGGAATGGACTCCTTTGGAAGGTTGTGGGCTCTCCTTCACTGGAGGTTTTTAAGCTGAGTTTGGATAGCCAACTGTCATGGATGTTTTAGTTGAGATTCCTACATTGCAGGATGAACCTCAGGGTCCCTTCCAATTCTACAATTCTATGACTCAACAAAAGGGTCATTTACAGTATGCAAGAGAATCCACACACTCAAGGCAAACACCATGAGCATGGTGTAAAGTTGCATTTCTGTACTGCCAAGCCTAAAATGTTGGTACCCAATTAGCCGAGCAAAGTGAAGCCTTAGGTCAGGGGTAGGTAACCTAAGGCCTGTGGGTCGGATGCATCCAATCAACTTCTCAATCCGGCCCACGGACTGTCCAGGAATCAGTCTGTTGTTACATGAATAGAATGTGTCATTTTATTTAAAATGCATCTCTGGGTTATTTGTGGGGCATAGGAATTCGTTCATTCCCCCCCCCACCAAAATATAGTCCAGCCCATTACATGGTCTGAGGGACGGTGGACTGGCCCACGGCTGAAAAATGTTGCTGACCCCTGCCTTAGGTGATATTTGACTAAATCATGCTCAGAGTAGTAGACTCATTGAAATCAGTGGTTTCAATGACTCTGCTCTAAGCATGACTAAGCCAATGAGTTTAAGCATTGGCCCATTGAATACTGCCTTTGTACGCCTGTCAGTTTGATTGCAAAGTGCTAATTCTGTTAAACACTAAGATGTCAGAATGATTCTTGGTACACATATTAGGACACAATTTTACATTGCATGTTCAAATAGCAGCTCTATCCTTGCACCAGTTTTCAAGGGGTGAAAGGAAAGATGTCAAGTTAGACTACAGTGGTACCTCGGGTTAAGTACTTAATTAGTTCTGGAGGTCTGTACTTAACCTGAAACTGTTCTTAACCTGAAGCACCACTTTAGCTAATGGGGCCTCCTGCTGCTGCCGCGCCGCCGGAGCCCAATTTCTGTTCTTATCCTGAAGCAAAGTTCTTAACCCGAGGTACTATTTCTGGGTTAGTGGAGTGTGTAACCTGAAGCGTATGTAACCCGAGGTACCACTGTATATTGTATTAAACATTGTAGTAGTGTTATGTGTGAACCCTGCCCAGCAGCTTAACTATGGCCATGAATGTTTGTTTATTTGCTCCAAGTTTTGCATCTTCATTGCTACAAATCCCAAATATGGTGGTGTCATATTTTTGAATAAGATTATAGCTGAGTACATGTTCCTGCCAATGGATCACATCACTAATGTGGTCATATCAAGATGCCACCTAGACAATCAGATCTGAGTATTCAATCGTGTTTCCTTCCTTGCTCTGAACAGGCTTCCTGACAACATGACATAGTCAATCAGATTTGTCTATGTGATGACACTATGGAATCAAATCCAAGCAATGCTTCTTTCTATCACTATAAATGAGACAACATTTTCACCTTGTTTCATAGCACCCCTAACTGTCAGAAAAGGACTATATTTTAATGGGGGTGAGGAAGTGTTAATGCCCTTGGCACTTCACTCATCATAACTTCCATATTTTATTATTTGTATAATTGAAAATGCAATTTATATTAACAGGTATATACTGTAATGAAAATAACAAACTGCCAAGAAATATCGCAGTATAAGTTCAAAAGTCAAAACTTTTGAAGTGGAATTGATGAACAACATGATTTGTTGTAATGATTCATTGAGGAGGCCACATCAAATATGAGCAATCAAATGATATGACTAATCAAACTTTATTCACAAATTTAAAACACAATTAGCCTCCAGGAAATGTTTATATTCTCTGAGGTCCTGATTCAAAAGACCTCAGAGAGTTTTTACTGGAGCAGAACTTGATCTTCACTTAATAACTTTGTAAGTCAGACCAATTCCCTGCAGCTATAATATTCTTGATAGCTTTATAGCCTAGTTTTTCTGAAAACAAACAATGTCATTTAATGCAATATATTTCATCTTCTTCTGGGAACAGAACACACTAGTGTCTTCTGCAGTATTGAAAGCCATTTTACTTTGACATCTTAACAACACAGCCAAACATAAAACAGATGCAATATCCTCTTTTGCTTACCGTGTGTCCTCTCCTTAAAAAAAGAGAGCTTTTGCCTAAATGTTCATTCCCTGCCTAGTAACAAATAGGTAATACTGTACTGTAATAACAAGCAAGCTTCATTACATTGCAAAGCCTGCTGCAGCCACAGTAGCCCTCAGGAAGACATGCTGGAGGCAACAGACTGACGATCGAAAAGCAATTAGCATTGTGGCTTGTAATAATTACCCACAGTATGGGAGGCTTCTCCAAGATGTTGTTTCCACTGTGCTTAATAATAGGGTGCTTTAAACATTTCTGAATTTTCTCATAGACACACCACTGTTATAATTTCAGATGTCAATTTATTTCTCATCAAGGAAAATAAACATCCCTCGCTCATTTCTCTCAGCAACCACCCTGCCCAAGAACCTTTTAAAGAACAAAGCGCTGCTCTTCCGACTATTTCTAGTGTCACCTAAAAGTCACCTTGGATCATGTTTTAATCAGCTGGAACAAGGCAACATCTCATTTAGGCCTGCAGTTTCCTTGCTCGGCAATATGCTGATTGCCGAGACAGAGCAATCCAAATTGAGCACTGATTAAAATGGGATGAGGATGCAAATGCAGCCCTCGCTTTGCAGGCACACCTTGCCCTGTGCTGCGAAAGGGCAAGGCAACATGAACTCTCATTACATTAACAGATTAAAAGCAAAACAAAATGTTGACATAGGATGCCGAGCATTACAGTGTCTGTTGTTATCGTTTCAAAGCTTCTTCTTTGGTGCTCGCTCATAGCCGAGTAAGATTGTCTTCCATAAACAAGGTTTTAACAATGAGTCCGTAAGTGACTGTGGAGGCCAATTCTGAATCCACACATCATTCTACAGTGGCGACATTGGTTTCAGGAGAGAGTTGATCACAGTGTGGATTTGCCAAGCGTGTCTTCCTCTTAGCACGTTTCTCCCTTGTGTCCTGAGTTCAAGTGTCTTCAAAGCCCACAACACCTTTGGTAAAGGCTATTCTCCAATTGGAGTGCTTGCAGGCCAGTGATTCCTAATTGTTGGTGTTTATACTGCTTTTTTTTTTTTTAGATTTGCCTTGAGACAGTCTTTAAACCTCTTTTGTTGACCACCAGCATTTCACTTTCCATTTTTAAGTTTGGAATAGAGTAGTGGCTTTGGAAGACGATAATCAGGCATCTGCACAACATGTCCAGTCCTACAAAATTGATGTTGAAGGATCATTGCTTCAATACTGCTGATCTTTGCTTCTTCCAGTCTGCCTGTCTTCCCAAGTGCTGTGTAAAATTTTTGGGAGACACCATTGATGGAATCTTTCACTCAGAAGGGTCATAGGAACATTCAAACCCACTCACCACAACAAAGTGATGATCCAGCGAATGGGGTGTCACAACACGTTAGTGTGTCAGCTGCAGTGTGTAGGTGTATCGCACAAACATGGCCCCCATGCTCCTGCCAGGGCTGGAAAGAGGTTAGTTTGACCTTGCTAGTAAAACTGAATTACTGTGTCGTGAAATGATACACATCTAAAAAGTGTGTCGCCAACATGAAACATCTGGGAAGCTCTGCCCTAGATACAGAAACAGACACTGGAATAATGGAATTGTAGAGTTGGAAGGGACCATGAGGGTCACAGGCACTGACCCCAGGGGTCGCCGCACTTTGCCCCTCTGTTTTTTTTTTTTTTTTTTTTTTTGAGGGGGCCAGCCCTCGTATTGTTCAGAGGGTGGAGGAGGCCAAACTCAGAGTCAGTGGCTACGGCTGCCACAACTGGCCAGGGGTGGTTTCCCCCATCTTTCCCTTGTGTGGTAGTGGGAGGCGGAGGACAGGAGCCACCAGCAACTGGGGCTGTGCTGCTGCCATGTTCAGCTGTGCCCCCTGGCTCCACATCTATCTATCATCTACCTATCTATCATCTATCTATCTATCTCACATCTACACACATGAATGTTTTGTGGGTTGTTTTTTCCAATTTTTCAATCCACAAAAACCAGGACTGAAGGAGCCTGTGACTGACACAGAATGGAAATGGGTTGATCTGCCAATCCCTACTTCATGAGGAATATTTTCACCGTGGCACAAGAAAGAATGAGACATCAGTAAATGTAAAGTTCTTTCTACAAATTCTACAATCGTAAGTTCAAGTTCCACTTGAGCGCCTTGTCTCACTTCCACTATTTTTTTCATGATGGCGATTCAAAAGTGCAGCCCGACTTCAGCTTACATTGTTGCAGATACATTAATGAGGACTTTTAGAATTGTAACATGTGGAGTTCAGGGATGTGATGCGTTAAACCTGAACAACTGTACTGCCAAAATGTGGATTTTTGAGCTCGTCCATCTAGAAGCTGATTAATATTGCAGTGAAGAAGAATTTGGTTTGGTAATTAATTTTAAGCACATTTTCATCTTCATATATTAAATCTTAAATTAGAGCTGCATTATGAATATACCAAGAACTCCGCCGGATCACATCAAAAATCAATCTAGTTCAGTATTCTGTTTCCAATAGTAGACAGTGTTGGAGCTCCTTACTTGGTAAGATGGAGCTGCAGTAACAACCTCCTGGCAAAGGGATCACCGCCATTTACTGGGAACGGGAGTAGTCAAGCATCAAGAAAGTTGAAGTTGTGTAGGTGCACTGACAGAGTCCATTTAGCCCTTCCACCAAAGCACATGCAGAGTCCCAGTCTCACCATTGCCTTCCTGCTCCCTATTCCAGTAAGCGGCAACAACAAGAGGCCCATTGGACAAGCTGCTCCTGAGCCAATCGGATACTTCTGGGAAGCTTAGTAGCAAACCATTAAACAACTTTCCTCTGCTGTATACCCTAACATTCACCTCTCAACATGAAGGCATCTCTTCTTTCAGCTATTATGCCTGATAGTTATTGATACATTGGTTTTCTGTGAAGCTGACTAGTTGACTAATTTGAGCTGACGGCACATGCTGCAGTCACCTTGCTGAAGCTGAACAGGTCTAGGTCTGTGTGAGCACGTGGAAAACCCCCTGTAAGCTACATTGAGTTCCATGGGCTAAATAAATAATTAAAGCTATCCAACTTGGTGAATATCACTGTATGTTCTGGAAGCAATTTCTTTAATTGATTATGTGTCCCGATGTGTGACGAAGTGTGTTCATTCCTGTGTGAGATCTGTTCCATGTTTTCCAGTGTCAAAATATCTGTCAATTCTCAACATGCTCAATATTATTTTCTTCATTTTAAGAATCTGATCCCTTTAGTGATCACTTAATAACATGGGTGTATTCTTCCTGTAGTATGGTAAAGATCCTGCTGTTGTTGTTGACTAAATCAAGGGATGCTGATCTTTTCCCCGATGTATTTATTTTGAGGTGGCTGACAACATCCAGGCAAATTATAAAACCAGCTCAACAGTGAAAACAATTAAAAGCAGCAGCAGCAAAATCCTATAAGAACAGCAAAAACAAACAGAAGCAAAAGCCTGAAAGCAAGTCTTAAATTATTTCTTTTAAAAAGAATATCAATAGAATTTCTCAACAAGGTAACACTATGACAACACAACAGTAGCATATTTTATAATAGCAACTTATTAAAGAACAATGACAATATTTTCATAACAGCAAAACTGTGTTAACAGTGCAATCCTAAAGCCTTATTCCTCCAGCTGTGGTTAATGTCATCAAGATGTTTCTGCAGTATACTAAGTGGCCTATGTATACCTTGTAGATTCCTCACCCCCTATCTCTCTCTTTTTCTGCTGTTTGTTCTGCTGCTATGGTATTATTGCAGGCAGAACAGAGTCTGGCGTACTATAATACATGCATATCAGCTATGTATACATGGGACAAATCCTTGTACAGCAGTAGAAAACATCTGCTATTGCATGCATGAAACATCTGTAGTGCAACACATTTGCATCCTCCTATCCTACTCGGCACACAAGACAATCCTGGCAGACACCCACCAGGCTTGACTCTAAGCCCTGTAATTCCCTGGTTCAGAATAGTAATTTGGCACAGTGTATTGGGAAAACTGTGCATCTCTAATAACACCAGCCAACCCATGCCTCCTGAAGATGGAAGGCCAAGAGCTGTTAATTTTAATTATTATGGCTTATCTATTGCATTAACATTGTTGGTGTATCTTTAAAAAGAAAGGAATTAATAACTTTTATTTGGATCTTTTGCAGAACCCAGAAAGTCTCGAAAATGTCATATTGTTACAGAGGATCGAAGAAATTGCCTACGGGAAATGAAAATAAACAAACTGAGTAGCCAGTCATAAACATAACAATACAGACAGCAAAGGAGACAATGAGTTCCAATTTTTTGCCGTTGGGAATGTCTACCAATATTATAATTCAATGCTGCATTATATTTATGTATTAAGATGTTTACACCATGTCATCTGGGTTCTGGTGGCTTAAACATATCCCTTGATCTCTATTTTTGTATCATGTAAGTATGGAATCCATTCTGAAGGAAATCAGCCCTGAGTGCTCACTGGAAGGACAGATCGTGAAGCTGAGGCTCCAATACTTTGGCCACCTCATGAAAAGAGAAGACTCCCTGGAAAAGACCCTGATGTTGGGAAAGATGGAGGGCACAAGGAGAAGGGGACGACAGAGGACGAGATGGTTGGACAGTGTTCTCGAAGCTACCAGCATGAGTTTGACCAAACTGCGGGAGGCAGTGGAAGACAGGAGTGCCTGGCGTGCTCTGGTCCATGGGGTCACGAAGAGTCAGACACGACTAAACGACTAAACAACAAGTATGGAATCTTGGGATGAAAGATGGTGATTTGTACAAGGCTGCCCAGTGATTCCAATTTCAAAGCAGTATCATATCACAAACATTTCTGCAATCTGGTCCATCTACATTCTCTGATCACCTGAGGCTCCAGGGGAGTGGCATTTGCTGTGTGGCGCAGCCATCCTCTTCATGCGTGGCTGGGGTGTGTGTGCCTGCCTCCCCCCTTTCCAGCGCTCTAGCCTGACTTTAGCCTCACATCAGAGAGGGCTGAACCAGGCCTGCCCCTGCCACACTTAAGAGGGTAACCTTGGTTAGTTTAGCCACTTAGGAGTTCAGCGTGGGATTCATCAGCTGCCCTCCCAAGCTGTAAGTGGCTTGTCCGAAGGTGGATGGGCAGGACCTTGCTATGGTTTATTTGGTTGCCATATTCACAGCCAGGGAGGGATTTTTCCTACAAATTGGCTAGTTGGTGGGTTTTCACTTATCTGATTGCAACAGTCAGAACTTGGGCAGAATAAGGAATTGGACTGGATCCTTAGCTGATTGGATGCACCTTTAAAGGGGTCCAGGATGGGTGTCTCTGTCTGGTCCGAATGGGGACCAGTGGGCCATAGCACCTCTCCCAATGGTGGCCCAAGTGGGCTCAAAGCACCTGATGGTTGTTGTTGCTGTTGTTGCTGTTGTTGTTGTTGTTGTTGTTGTTGTTGTTGTTGTTGTTGTTGTTATACCCTGCCCATCTGGCTGGGTTAGCCAAGCCCCTCTGGGTTGCTTCCGGCAAAATGTCAAACATTAAAAACTTCCCAATACAGGGCTGCCTTCAGATGTCTTCTAAAATTTGTGTAGTTCTTTATCTCATTGACATCTGATGGGAGAACATTCCACAGGGAGGGAGCTGCTGCTGAGAAGGCCCTCAGCCTGGTTCCCTGTAACTTCACTTCTTGCAATGAGGGAACTGCAAGATGGCCCTTGGAGCTGGACATCAGTGTCCGGGCAGAACAATAGGGAGTGGAGACGCTAATTCAGGTATACTGGGCCGCACTGGCAAAGGAAGATGGGTGAGAGGGGTGCGGTCCACCCCGGGTGTCAGCCGTGAGGGGTGGTGACATCACCACACACCCCTCGCTGCTCAGGCAGCGCCCCTGGACGCTTGCCACATGGGTGGTGGGCCGCTAGGGACACTGCCGCTGGGGGCAGCTAGCAGCACCCTGACACTCACTGTACAGGTGGCTAGGGACACTCACCATGCAGGCTGCTAGGGACGCTCACCGTGTGGGCAGCTAGCAGAGTCCCCTGACACTCACCGCACGGGGGGTAGGCAGCTTGGGACACTTGCCGCATGGGCAACTAGGAACGCTCATGGTGTGGGTGGCTAGCCCCACCCCCATGAGCCAGCTAACCCTGCCCCCACACCACTCCGGGTGCCAGGGCAGGTTGCTCCACCCCTCCTGGGCTGAGGCTGTTTAGGGCTTTCAAGGTCAGTACAAACACTGATCCATGTCAGGGGTGACTCCCCAGTTCTGAGTTGACCCCCACCCTGTCAACCAGGTGGGCTACCCCAGAGGACAGGATCACACTTCAAAACGACCTTGACAGATTAGAGAACTGGGCCAAAACAAACAAGATGAATTTTAACAGGGAGAAATGTAAAGTATTGCACTTGGGCAAAAAAAATGAGAGGCACAAATACAAGATGGGTGACACCTGTCTTGAGAGCAGTACATGTGAAAAGGATCTAGGAGTCTTGGTTGACCACAAACTTGACATGAGCCAACAGTGTGACGCGGCAGCTAAAAAAGCCAATGCAATTCTGGGCTGCATCAATAGGAGTATAGCATCTAGATCAAGAGAAGTAATAGTGCCACTGTATTCTGCTCTGGTCAGACCTCACCTGGAGTACTGTGTCCAGTTCTGGGCACCACAGTTCAAGAAGGACACTGACAAACTGGAACGTGTCCAGAGGAGGGCAACCAAAATGGTCAAAGGCCTGGAAACGATGCCTTATGAGGAACGGCTAAGGGAGCTGGGCATGTTTAGCCTGGAGAAGAGGAGGTTAAGGGGTGATATGATAGCCATGTTCAAATATATAAAAGGATGTCACATAGAGGAGGGAGAAAGGTTGTTTTCTGCTGCTCCAGAGAAGCGGACACGGAGCAATGGTTCCAAACTACAAGAAAGAAGATTCCACCTAAACATTAGGAAGAACTTCCTGACAGTAAGAGCTGTTTGACAGTGGAATTTGCTGCCAAGGAGTGTGGTGGAGTCTCCTTCTTTGGAGGTCTTTAAGCAGAGGCTTGACAACCATATGTCAGGAGTGCTCTGATGGTGTTTCCTGCTTGGCAGGGGGTTGGACTCGATGGCCCTTGTGGTCTCTTCCAACTCTATGATTCTATGATTCTATGATACCTGATACATACCCAATGACTAGGCCAAAAACTACTTACACCTGTAATCAATAAATTCATGCTTTATTTCAACCCACTACAAATCTCCTGTGCTTATTTCTTTGGTTTGCCCTTTGCCACGCTGCAGGCATCATGTTCCTGTGATGGCAAACTTCCGATCACCATATGATGAATGAAAAGAAAAAGAGATGACCTTTAGGGGGTTTTAAAAAGTCAACATGTAATTAGGAAGAAGGGGATGCTATTGATTATAGAGTCAATGGAAAGACTCATTTGAAAGCACTCGCAATGGGATTCCCTGCTCTACCTGCCTGTATATTTAGCAGGCCCTGTCTTAATGTTCTGAAGCTTTCCCTGCAGTGCAAGGACTCAAAGGGAATGCCTTAAGAAAAATAATGAAGCTGAAATCTTCAGGATAAGTTAATGGAACTTCAGGATGTGAGTCGACGTGCTTTTCTTGTGCCATTTTGGATATACAGATTTCTCCAGTGCCACCATTTATGCACTGCTTCTTCAAACAGCACTGGAGACTCTACTTGGCTAACATCACTGCTTATTGTTGACTCCTGGTCAACAATGGCAGAGTCAAAATGGCTGAAGGATGCCCACCTCACTGATTTCCTGAGACATTCCATGTATTATAGAAGGGGAAAAAAATCTAAACATTAAAATGGAAGAAACTCATGAGTAGCATCAATTCCCCTTGGATTCACAGGACAAGGACTTTTATGTGCATTAATCTTTTTGATTGCCCAAGTCAGGACTGTGTTCAAAGATTCATTCAAGACTCTCGCGCTATGATTTCACAGCCACATTCATTCTGACCTAGAAATTCTGCTAATTCCACATGTGTGAATACTGGTTGCTGTTACTTATCGGTGAATAAACTCCACTATAGTGCTCACTAGTCCCATGGACTGCAAGAAGATCAAACCTATCCATTTTTAAGGAAATCAGCCCTGAGTGCTCACTGGAAGGACAGATCCTGAAGCTGAAGCTCCAATACTTTGGCCATCTCATGAGAAGAGAAGACTCCCTGGAAAAGACCCTGATGTTGGGAAAGATTGAGGGCACAAGGAGAAGGGGACAACAGAGGACGGGATGGTTGGACAGTGTTCTTGAAGCTACCAACATGAGTTTGACCAAACTGTGGGAGGCAGTGGAAGACAGGAGTGCCTGGCGTGCTCTGGTCCATGGGGTCACGAAGAGTCAGACATGACTAAACGACTAAACAACGACAACATAGTGCTATGTTAACATCCCCCAACTAGTGCTCTCCTGGTTTTTTGGACTACAACTCCCATCATCCTTGACCATTGGCCATTCTGGCAGGGGCTAATGGGAGTTGTAGTCCAAAACATCTGGTGAGCACCAAATTGGGGGAGGTTGCAGGCTGTTCATTCATATGTTCTAGAGTTTACATGCCTTCTGTGCCTGGAAAGTTTCTTCTTGTGTGCTTTTTAAATGCACTGAATTTTTATTAATTTATTTTTATTTAAACATGTTTATTTAAATATTTTAATAAAGTCAGTCTGATGGTTTAATATAATCTTAAATTTAATCTTAAAGTGCATACTAGAAACATCAGCGGTGAGTGCTGTTGGGAAATTGCATTTCTTTTGTTACAAGCAGGAAGGCAGGAGCTGGATGCAAGATGCACAAATTCCTTTGACTTGAAAAGTTTACTTGAGGAGGAGATTGGGGCAGAATCGGGTGATTCTTCTTATTGATGTAGTCAGCAACGTGTAGCAGTGCAGGAAGATTTTGTGGGTATTACCACTGAGCACAGGAAAAAAAGAAAATATTTAAGCATCTTCTAAAATTACTAAGTGACTTGCCTAAATTCTGTGGTATGCAGACATGGAATGCTTAAATGGTAAAAGTGAGTTGTTACTAGGTGACCATATCTCACTCTTAGGTCTAATTAATTCATTAATTTATCCAAACCTCTGCCTTAGTAGAATGCAGTTCTTGCAGGTCAACTGTTGGAAAGGTTTTAAAACCTGAGCACTGAGGATCACATCATAACATAGTATCAGTCTACTGTCTACCTAACACATTTTTTTTTCTAAATTAAAAAATTGTCCAGTAGCACCTCAGAGACCACCTAAGTTTGTTCTGGGTATAAAGCATCCATATCTGAAGAAGTGTGCATGCACACAAAAGCTTATACCCAGAAGAAGCTTAAGTTGGTCTCTAAGGTGCTACTGGACAATTTTTTGTTTTTTATTATTTTTTATTTTGACTGCATCAGACCAACACTGGGTTCTTCAATAGAGCCCAAACAAAGATCCTCCCCAAAACATGTTGAGATAGAAATGTCACAGAATGGACCTTGCATACCAAGGATTTGGTTATATTAGTAAAATAAATAAATAAATGTGTTTTAAACGCATTGCGTGTCGAGGTCCCCAAGCCACCCCCAAATAACTCACAACGCAAACTTAATTTTTGTTTAAGGTTTTTGGCATAATTTTGGCCACAACTTTATTTAAATACAAAACCGTGAGTGGTTGTTTAGGCATTGGTTAAGACTATCTGTCCCCCAGCCTGGGGACAGAACTGACTTCCGGGCACCACCAAAAGACAGTGCGGGAAAACAAGTTGGGGAGAAATGGAGCTGAGTCACAGACCCTCAATTCTCATCTGCATGCTCCCCGAAGGCTTGCCGGCCCTAGTTCCATTCCAGGGATTGGACGAAAAGATGGCAAGCCCCAGGATTCCTTTAACAGAATTCCCTTTCCGCAGCAACCATGGAGGGGCAGGCCCAGCCTATCCTAACCCCTCCTCCACCAATTTATAACCAATGCCTAACCGCAACCTTACAAGTTGTGATGATTTGCTACACAGTAGGCAAAAACCAAATGGCCCAGCCAATCAGACAGATGGACAAAATTCCTACCAGGCCCCTGCCCCAACGGCAGACGACCCCATGACAGGCATAGCGAGGTCAATGCAACAACCCCTTACTCAAGGGCGGGTGGGTGGGTGATCCGTTGCACGCAGCAAAGAGAAAGCTCCAGGCTGCGTGCAGAGTATTTAAACATTTTACCCCTCCCACCAAAATTGCAACATAACCTTTACCCCAGCAACCCAGTGAACCAATCACTGCCCCAGGCCATCTTTAGAGACCCTGCCTGGTAACAGAGGGGTGGCTCAGCAGATCCCACCGCAACACGTGCTCTCCATGAAGGAGAACACGCTTTATAACACTGTGACACCAGATGGCGCTGTAGAGCTTGATCCTTAGGCAACATTATTTCCCATTATGAGCTTTACAGCACGTTTTCCTGAAATGTTTTTTTGATGTGTCTAGATCCAGCCCGTGTCTGCACAACTTGTGACTCACTCAGTTGAGCATCTAATGTAGCCCAACAAGTTCTTGAAACAAAACCCTGTCCCTGGGAGATAGCACAAAAAGAAACAAGAGCAAAGCAAAGAAAACCCTGTTAAAACACATACTCACTCATCTCTCTTAAGTTTGGTCTGATATTTGCTCAAAACTAATTACTTTGATATAGCCAAGGATCTCATTGTGGTA
The DNA here is from genome assembly GCF_964252035.2 of Podarcis erhardii. Classification (NCBI taxonomy): domain Eukaryota; kingdom Metazoa; phylum Chordata; class Lepidosauria; order Squamata; family Lacertidae; genus Podarcis; species Podarcis erhardii. The sequence goes on along the minus strand of NC_138499.1, from coordinate 75,780,359 downwards.
TTTTATTCAAACAACATATTTGACTCCATAGATGGAACCAGAGAAGAGCTGTGGGCCTCATTTGTAATCTCTTTTGGCAACGGTTTCATGAAATTCAGTTTTTCTTCTAAATGGTAACTAAGGCACAGATATTTTTCCACACTTCCTAATTGCGGATGAGTTTCCTTTAATGTGCCTTAAATCACTCACAAACATGGACCAACTGAGAAGATTTGCAATTATGCTGGCCGTAAATAGACTGTTAAAAAAAAAAAAATCTTTGTAGCATAGTCCTTACCCCCTACCCACACATAACTGTTTTCTCCAAACACACTCAGTTGTGCTTATTAAAATTAAGCTCCGGGTCAGAATTCTGCATTCTTTAATTTAATTGTCTTGCATGATTATCCTTTTGGGATGTTGAGATGAAGTTTTTGGTGTTTAGAACAGGTGCTGTTTCCCATTCTAATAACCTGGTTTTAATGTGTATATGATGTGGAAAGTCGGTCCACTTATGCACAAGGCTTGTTTTTGCTGCCTATTTTGATATGTCAGAAATTTATAGCTTTTAATGTAGGTAAAGAGTAGATCATGGTGAGTTTGTTTTTTTGCTTTGTCTTGTGTGGTTTCTTGTCAATATCCAAATAAATGGTCATCTGGCCATCAGCTGCAAACAGGGAAAATGTGCTTTACCATTTGATAACTCCTGCTGTGAATAAATTAACCTCCAAAACAATCTCTTTTCCATCTGTTTATAACTCATGAAATGAATACAGAATCAGATTTAAAACAGAAAATAAGATTAAAGTGGCAGTCACAAAAAGTTATCTTATCCAGATTTTTTTTTTATCCAGTGCCATTTTCCCCAGCGTACCAGGAAGACAACCAAATATGGATAAATAGGTTATATTTATTAAATATAACAATCAGAGGGTGTGCAAAACAAACTAATTACTGTAGTCAGATTCAACCAATGTGATCAAATCAAATTAATTCCGGGCAGGTGTTTGTTAATAAAGGTAAAGGTACCCCTGCCCGTACGGGCCAGTCTTGACAGACTCTAGGGTTGTGCGCCCATCTCACTTAAGAGGCTGGGGGCCAGCGCTGTCCGAGGACACTTCCGGGTCACGTGGCCAGTGTGACAAGGCTGCTCTGGCGAGCCAGTACCAGCGCAGCACATGGAAACACCATTTACCTTCCCGCTAGAAAGCGGTACCTATTTATCTACTTGCACGTAAGGGTGCTTTCGAACTGCTAGGTGGGCAGGAGCTGGGACCGAACAGCGGGAGCTCACCCCGCTGCGGGGATTTGAACCGCCGATCATGTGATTGGCAAGTCCTAGGCACTGAGGTTTTACCCACAGCGCCACCCGCGTCCCTCTTTGTTAATACAGTGGTGCCTCGCAAGACAAAAATAATTCGTTCCGCAAGTCTCTTCGTCTAGCGGTTTTTTTGTCTTGCGAAGCATGGCCATTAGTGGCTTAGTGCTATTAGCGGCTTAGTGGCTTAGAAAAAGGAAAAAAAAGGGGGGGAACTCGCAAGACTCGCAAGACTCGCAAGACGTTTTCGTCTTGCGAAGCAAGCCCATAGGGAAATTCGTCTTGCGAAGCACCTCGAAAAACGGAAAACCCTTTCGTCTAGTGAGTTTTTCGTCTTGCGAGGCATTCGTCTTGCAGGGCACCACTGTAGATGGGGTAATTTCTACCTCCACCACACAACCCCACACTGTGTGCACACAGCAGGGTTTTCTTTTATAGATATATATCAGAGGCAGTTTTAGGGGAGTGTGACTGGTCACACTGGGCACAGGGCCTTGGGGGAGCCACCACTACGATGTAGAATGGAAGGCAAGTGGCGGTGGATGCCAAATGTTGCTGTTACACAAGGTTCCACTGGACTCTGAGACCCCTAAAATGTAAACCACTTGGAGGTTTTACTACAATTGAGTGGCATAAAATAAAATAAAATAATTTATATAACGTCTGTGTTTCTGTATGTAATGCCTATGGCATCATCAGAGAAAAATGTTGCAGTGAAAACCTGGTTGCCATTTTGATTTGAATTGTTTACATTCCTTTGGAGACTAAAATTAAAAGGCTAGCTTGCTCAAGGCAGCAATTAAAAATAATCTTCCCAAATGCTACACATCTCTTGATAAGGCTTTATTCTTCCAAAATTCTAATCTGAATGTATGTTTTTTTTAAAAAGGTCAAAGGTTCTTTGTTATCACAGAAAACTACGAAGTGTCCCAATTTCATTGGCTTCTTATGGCTGGTAATTATTCCATGAGTTTACAGTTGCAATGCCATCTAGATGACAAGAAGCTACTATAAATTTATGTTTCACTGTAAGAGTTTCTGCTTCATTTTTGTGTCTGCTTAAATAGAATTCAATAGCTTAAGATACAACAACAGAATTGTTTTAAGCAGTGATCCTTCCAGACAACTAAGGTGGTCAAATTCCGGTAAGGAAGTTCAGTATGGAAATAATTAAATTTCCTGAAACTGACAACTCAAAACTACATTCACCACAGGTTCACATTTTAATATAAGGAAACACAGCTTGGTACTCACTTGTAGCTGTGAAATGGTACACCATGCCCCAGGACCAAATTTAAGCTGATTTGCTGTCTGGCCACTAACATGTTGCTCAAAATGATTATTACTAGACTGCAAACTCTTTAGGCTTTCCCAGGCAACTCACTGAAACCCATTAAGAATGGAAACAGCTACTACCTGTGTAGTATTGTCTTCATTTACATATCCCTGCCCTGAATTGTGTTTCCTGGACACAAGAAGAATCCACTGAAGAATGCCAGTGGCCCATCTAGTCCAGCATCCTATTACGACAGTGGCTGAAATATACTCGGAGTCGAGAGTGGATTTCATGCTCTTTATTCAGCTCATAGTGGTGAGGAGGAATGGAAGTTCCCCCACAATATCTGCTTTATATACATTATTTACACAATGGGCTCCACGTGATTGGCTAATTCCAGGATTCTCCTGTAGGCCAATCAGGTTGTGGATTCACTTCCACCTGGAGCTGGATTGGGTGGTTCCTGCGGACCAATCATACTGCTGCATTGTTCTAGGACCAATCAGACTGCTGCATTTTGGATCCTATTGTTCTAGGACCAATCAGACTGCTGCATTTTGGATCCTATTCAACTCAGTACATGACAGTGGCCAACCAGAATCATGTGGGAAACCTTCAAGCAGGACTTGAACACATGAACATCCTCCCTTCCTGAGCTTTCCAGGAACATTACTGCTTTAGACCATGGAGGAAGAGCATAGCCATCATAGCTAGTTGCCTTCTCCTCTTCCCATGACTTTGTCTAATCCTCTTTTAAAAGCATCAAAGTTCTTGGCGAGTGCAATGGAATCTTGGGGATATTAGAGTGTGACATAACCATTGGCTTATATAAAATAGTGATCTCTCCAAATTTGCAGCTAAGCCACTTTGCTATACAAATACGTTCCAATTGTAATGTTTGGATGTATTACAAATTGAGTGCCATTTCCCTTATAAGTTCTTATTGGACTGAGATTCTGAGCATGCAAATTCAGAAATCTAGGTGCCTGAGCTTGCTCTAGACCAGGGGTGTCCAAACTTTTTTCCAAGAGGGCCAGATTTGATGAAGTGAACATGCTGACTAAAGTTGTTGAGCTTGCTCTAGACAAAGCTCCCATTGATTGCTCCAAAGTATTTGACTAGAACTCCCAACCAAACAGACCTTTGGAGGGTGAGAATCTTCTGTGCTTGAGTCAATCAATTACAGTGGTACCTTGGTTCTCGAACATCCTCCGTTCCGGAATACTGTTCGACTTACAAAACATTCTGCCTGCAAGTTCAATTGGAAAAATGGAAAAACACCCAGTGGAAGCTGTTTGACTTCCGAGGCGTGTTCGAAAATGGAAGCAATTACTTCCAGGTTTTTGCATTCGAAAACCGAAACATTCGGCTTCTGAGACGCTTGAAAACTGAGGTACCACTGTACTTCATTCATGCACCTGTTTTATGTAGTTATGTCACATCTAGGTCTAAAACTCTCTCTTGTTCCTGGGTGTATTGGTGGGGGCGGGGGGAAGAGGGAGAGGGAGGGAGGGAGGGAGAAAGAGAGAAAGAGAGAGAGAGCGCCCTGGTTATAGGGTGATATAGAATCATAGAATCATAGAATCATAGAGTTGGAAGAGACCACAAGGGCCATCAAGTCCAACCCCCTGCCAAGCAGGAAACACCATCAGAGCACTCCTGACATATGGTTGTCAAGCCTCTGCTTAAAGACCTCCAAAGAAGGAGACTCCACCACACTCCTTGGCAGCAAATTCCACTGTCAAACAGCTCTTACTGTCAGGAAGTTCTTCCTAATGTTTAGGTGGAATCTTCTTTCTTGTAGTTTGGATCCACTGCTCCGTGTCCGCTTCTCTGGAGCAGCAGAAAACAACCTGAATAATAATAATAATAATAATAATAATAATAATAATAATAATAATAATAATACTGTTCCCTGGGCTTTTTCACCATGAAGTAGATGCAAGGCCATCGAAAGGAAGACAAAATGGAATCAATGCAGGAAAAGAGTGGAAACCTCTAGGTGTGCAAAATATTATTATTAGGCCCAAAGCATTTTTAATAAAATCTTCCCCAGGGGCACTGTAAAATGCGACATTGTGCTCTTAAATGCTTTTTTTGGGAAGGCATTGGTTTGCAAAAAAATAAAAATAAAGTAAGAACAGAGCATATTGTGTTTTACAATGCCCTGAGGATTATTTTTTAAAAAACATGCACAGAAACTGAAATCACACTACAATTCTCCAAGATAATACAGAAGTGTTCAGCAGTATGCATGTGCTGGCATTACTAGTTGGAAGAAAACTCTTGGAATACATGAGTTTTTTTCAGAACACTCAGTGAATTAAGTGACTGAGTCTGTGACTAGTTACCCAACACTATGACAAAGAAGAAAGAGAAAATCTAACACTTACTAATATACATGTATTTTAGGATACTGGCATAATTAGAAGAAAGCTAAGATTTTAATTCTGTGTGTGTCTGTGTGTGTCTGTTTATGCTAGCATAAACCAGCTCAACTCTGTAAAAGCTGGGTAAAATATCTGAATTCATAATGAATCCTATGGAAATTTATCTGTTACCTGAGGGAGTAACATATTGGAGTTATAAATTTACAAATGTTGAGAAAATATTCTGTGGTATAAACACATATGTTGGCAGTAGGCCCCAGGGCATGGTCACACTTATACTTTGCGCATGAGAAAAAGTTACACAGAGAGGGGAAATAATTAATGGTCTTCTTAACAAAAATGGCTGTCAGATTATTATAAGGATGCTGAAATGAGTAATATTGAACTGGGTAATAGGGCAAAAGCTGACAATGGAAAATTGCTGGGCTTGTTAAGCTCTGACAGCTATAGTATTATGTTAGCATCACCAATGTACGGTGTGAGACCTTGAGATACCACCTCCTATTATTGATTTAAATGATTTGACTACCAGCCTCTGCTGCCTTAAATTTTAATTGAACATAATGCATAGCTCTTGGTAGAAACATTAAAAGCCTGTTTCAGCAAGCAGGAGTAAAAATATTGCTCCAACACAATTAGAAAGAAGTTTTTAAAATTCTGGGTGAAAGGGCAAGGCCGAAAAATACCCCTTCTGTTAGTGTCAAGAGCATTATAGTTGGGATAGCAAGAATATTCTTGTACATTTGGGTACACATGCTAAGAAGAAACAGGATGGGGGACACAGATGTTCAAGTCAGAAGGGGCAAGTCAAATCACCATGCCAAGAGAATTGTTAGGCCACAAGAGAATGAGTAAGAAGATTGCTAGGCATTACGAGCAAGACTTTCTTTGTTCATAATCCATACCCTCCAACATTTCTAAGATGAAGATAGCGAGATTTCTCCCTCCCTCCCAACTGATCCTCCTTGACCCCCCATTTTTGCCCCCTCCCATGGAGCATTTCCTATCAGAAGAAGGACAAGTGCTTCCACCACTTCACCAACAGAGCACACATATTTCACAGTCCTAAGAAAACCCTTAATCACAATTTTATTTTATTTTATTCTTTGGTAGATTTGCAAAAACAACAAAAAAAACAAAACAAAACAAAACAAAAAAGGAAAACAAAGAAAACGAAAAACACCGCTCACCAATAAATAAATTTTAGAAAGGGGCATTAAAAAAAAAAAAAATCTACCAAAGAATAATATAAAATAAAATAAAATTGGGAAACCTGTGATTTTCTGCTGAATCAGAACAATTGGCAGTCATGTTTCCCATGGATTGCTTTTTGTTCCAATTCAGCAATAAAGAATGTGTTTTCCAGGGGAAAACTAAAGGGCAAATGCAAAACCATTTGGACCCATGCCTAAAAAGAATGTGACAAGCAGGAAACCGCTCGGACTCATGCTTTCTATCTGCGGGACATGCAAAATGTAGAGAAGCCCTCAGTCTCTAAACCAAATCAATGCCTCTCTGAGATAGGTTGAGTTGAAGTTGCCTTTTCTATACATATTAATTTGATCATTTCCTAGATTTGGATATATTTAATCTCTGCTTACCAAAACATAGCCATTTCATTTTGACCTGATGAAAGTAAAGCGCTTGAGTCTGCCGAAGGACTATCAGATCTTGGTTCAAGCTACGAGTCGTCAGCATTTCATTTTTGTTTCAGGTTTTTGTGAGAGTGGGGCTGGGCCAAGGCAGAGTGGAACAGAAAGAGGAAACACAAGAAGGAAGAAAATTTTATATATATATATATATATATATATATATATATGCTTTCGTAGATTTTCACGGGTACAGGAATGCAGGTTTTGGTGTCCTCGGGTGTCTTCCCGTGTAAAAGTTGGGGTGTCTAGGCGACGTTTCGACGAGGTCTCACTCGTCATCTTCAGGCTGGTGCTTTCGGCTTCTTGTTACTGGAACAGAGCAGGATCTCAGTGTTTGAGTTCCTATAAATACTGTAGAGGGGGTGTGGTGTATAGCCTCCAATGTTCTGGGCAGAGAGGAAGTTCCCAGGCTAGTGTGCCTTTTCTTCTTTTGTTCCTTAATTACTTGAGAGATATCTTGAGTGATTTCTTGAGTGATATCCTGAGTACCACTTAGGTGGGTCATTAGGTGTGGATTAGTTGTTAAAGTCTTTGTGTCTTGACCTCTTGAACTTTGTGAAGAGTTTTCTTGAGAAGATGGCTGTACTGTACTTAGTTGTGCTCTGGCTTGGCTTCGTGTATAGGGGCGAGCTGTGGTTTTGTGGCTTGTGTCAGCCAGATCTGTGTAGGGATTGCAGGGGGGTGCAGCATCCGGAGGTGCCACCATGGATTGGCTACTGGATGGTGTCTGTAATTCATCTGTGGAGAGGGTCTGGGTTTGGGTCTGGTGTGGTTGATTGGTGTTGGCGTTCTGTGTGCCTCTGGATCTGGTGTCAGTTTTTGTGGGGAGGGCTAATTTCCAGATGTCTGGCAAGCGGGATGTGTCGTCACGCTTGTTCATGTTGTGAGGGTGTTTCTCTATCTCGATGGCTTCCATGATTATTCTCTTGTGGTGATGTTCCGTGTTAAAGAGCAATTTGGAATCTGCAAAATTAATTTCGTGTCCTGTTTCTTTCATGTGTTGGAAAAGAGAGGAAGTTTTTTCTTCTTTTTTGACGGCATTCTTGTGTTCTGCGATACGTGCATTTATTCGTCTGTTTGTTTGTCCAATGTACGTGGCTGGGCAGACTTTGCAGGGTATTTCATAGATCCCTTGGTTTTCCAACTGGATTTTATCCTTGGGGTTTCTGAGGATATTGGCTATTTTTTGGTTGGTGCAAAAGGCTGTTTTGATATTGTGTTTATGGAGGATTTTGCTAATTTTATCTGTAGTGCCCTTGATATAAGGAAGGAGGGCCATGCCATTGTTTTCTTCTGTGTCTTGGTTTTTGGGGGGTGTTTCCTTTTGGATTAGCTTCGTAATCCTGTTTTGCTGGTATCCATTGGCAATTAACACGTTTGAGAGATTCTGTAACTCAGTTGTCAAGTGGTCTTTGTCAGCCAGGCGTTTGGTTCTGGAGATGAGAGTCTTGGCTACGGAGTTTATTTGTGCAGGGTGGTGGTGTGATTGTGCATGTAAGTAGCGGTTGGTGTGTGTTTTTTTCTGGTAGATAGTGTGTCCTAGGGAGCCATCAGGTTTTTTGTAGATTAGGACGTCAAGGAAGGGAAGTTGGTTGTTGGCTTCTATTTCCATAGTGAATTGTATTTTGGGGTGTAAGTTGTTGAGATGTGTGAGGAAGCTATCCAGTTTTTCCTTCCCGTGTGGCCAAATTACAAAGGTGTCGTCAACATATCTGAGCCAAAGTTTGGGTTTGTGTTCTGACTTGTCTAAAGCATTGGTTTCAAAGTGTTCCATGTACAGGTTTGCGATGACCGGTGAGAGGGGTGATCCCATAGGTGCTCCTTCTATCTGTTTGTATCTTTGTCCATTGTGGATGAAGTACGTGTTGGTTAGGCAGTGGTTGGTCAGGTCCAAGATGTATTCGGGGGGATTGTATTTGTTTTGAATAGCTGTCAAGGCTTCATTAATGGGCACTTGTGTGAAGAGAGATACAACATCGAAGCTCACAAGTAGGTCATTAGGATGTAGGTTTTGCTTCTTTATAGTTTCTATGAACTGGAAGGAGTTTGGTACGTGTGAAGAGATGGATTCTGCATAGGGCTGAAGTTGCTTGGCGAGAAATTTAGCGAGATTTTGTAGAGGTGAGCCTATGGAGCTGACTATTGGTCTGAGTGGTGTTCCTTCTTTGTGTATCTTGGGGAGGCCGTAGAGTTTGGGGCATCTGGATGATTTTTCTCTGGGGATGATTCTTAGCTGGATTTCTTCACTGATAGGAGAGGCTTTTATTTTGGATTTGGTGGTTTTTTCCAGGTAGGTGGTGGGATCTGTTTTTATAGGTTTGTAGGCAGGATCTTGGAGTTCCCAGGCACACTAGCCTGGGAACTTCCTCTCTGCCCAGAACATTGGAGGCTATACACCACACCCCCTCTACAGTATTTATAGGAACTCAAACACTGAGATCCTGCTCTGTTCCAGTAACAAGAAGCCGAAAGCACCAGCCTGAAGATGACGAGTGAGACCTCGTCGAAACGTCGCCTAGACACCCCAACTTTTACACGGGAAGACACCCGAGGACACCAAAACCTGCATATATATATATATATATATATATTATTCCAGTGGGCAGATTCTTATATCCCCATATTTAATTTCTAAAATGGGACTGCTTATCAGAATATCCTAAGGACACACCCTCTATATATAAAGTTTTGTTTTGTTTTGTTTTTAAAGGAGAATGTGCAAAATAAATAAGGTGCAAGAAAGACAGGCAAGGCCAGAGTGGAAGAAAGAAACAATAATGTAAATAATATTCTATTTAGTTGTACAAAAACAAATCCATTTATTGTGAGGACCATGCCTGTGTACAAAAATCAACACTAAAATCAATAGTTAAAAATATTAAAATTCATTACATACTATGCCAACAAAACCTTCTTCCCACAAAGTAGAAAAGGAGGGAAAACGAGCAGCGAGTTAAACAGACGGTGAAGGGGTCTTTACATTGTCGTTCATAAATCTTTCCCTGGCTTTCATGGCCTTCATCACAAAGACCGCTACCACATGGGTAATGCGTGGGTTTGCATCAACTAACAAAAATTTTACTCTATCTTCAGGACTGGTTATAGAGATGGGTATAATTTGCAGCAATGCGTCTCTAAAGTCCGAGTAAATGGGGCAATAGAGGAAATAATGTGTAAGATCCTCTTTAATTTTCATAAGGCAAGGACATAAACGATGTTCAACTGGGGTTTTTGTGTATCTACTGGTCAGATAAGCAGTTGGCAATGTTTGAAACCGTGCCATGGTGAAAGCTCTCCGAAGGGTGGGATCAGTGATCTCCACCAAGTAGTTGGCACAGATTTTGACTGCTTTTACTCGTGGGAACCAGTAGGAAAACCCAGAGTTTTTTATCTTGGTGGAGTCCAAAAAGGCGTCTTTTTCAAAGATCCATTCCCGAACTTTATCAGGGCTCCACAATTTGAGAGTATTAAACTCTGGTAAGTTGTATCTGGATAGAATGTCTAATAGACTTTTATGCCAAGTGGTATTATATTGTAACGATACAAAGGCTTGTTTAGCCAATAGGGTGTTCGGGGCATCTATGAGGTTGGTGTAAAAATGCAAGAATCTTAAGTGGGCCCTAGCAGACACAGAAGGTAATCCTACTTCCACTCTTAGGAGAGCTGCCGGAGTACTCTGAGGGAGGCCTAGAATTCTTCTGAGATAAAAATTTTGGAAGATTTCAAGCCGTTCTAACAGCTTCTGATTCCATCCCCAGAGTTCTACTCCATATAACATCTGTGGAATCACTTTTCCAACAAAAGTTTTTAGCGCCGGGGTCACCAGTTGCCCACCCCTCGAATAAAAAAAGCTGAGCAGAGCACCAGTTGTCCTACGTGTTAGAAGGGCTACAGTCTTGAAGTGGGCAAACCAGCTAGATGTGGCTTGGAAAGTGATACCGAGATATTTAAAAAGGAGACATTGTTCAATTTTGTGTTCATCTAGAGACCGTCTAAATGTGTGGCGAGCTCTAGTAAATACCACAATATTTAGTTGTAAATTATCATTGTTTAGTTGTCAGATTTGTGCCACTGTCTGGGTAATATATGAAGGAGTCACTGGGAAGTTTGATTTAAACTCATGATTTAATTCAATCCACCCCAGCCTTGTTTCTTGCTGATTTAAATCAAACTATGCTGGCAAGCTGCCAGATGTCTCTGAAAATGTTCCGATCTCAGACCTTATCCAGGGCACTGAGTATTCAGGGATATACAGCCTAAACACTCATTATTCATTGAATAGGAAAACATGTTTCTAGAAAATTAAATCAATCCAGTACCAACAATCAAGCCTACTAAAATATCTGTTTATTGCTAAAATGTATGAGTCACCAACTAAACAGGGGGGAAATTGAACCAGAAACAACAGAATTCATCTAGTTATTAAAAGAAGAAAAAAAAGTCAGCATTGCCGGGGGGGATTAACACTTTCAGCTGGTGATACTACAGCTGTGGAAAGAGACATTTCAAGATACCTTGGGGGAGTGTTCCAGAGGGAGGTAACAGAAAGGGTCCTGCTGCATGTCCTCTGTTGTCCCCACATGGTTAAATGATGGAACATAGAGCAAGATCTCAGCCAATGGCCTAGAGACGCAGAGAAGTACAATGCTCCCTTGCAAATATGGAACTTTTTGTGCGTCGAGGTCCCCAAGACACCCCCCAAAGAAAAACACAACTGACACTTAATTTTTGTTTAATGTTTTTAGCATAATTTTGGCCACAACTTTATTCAAATTGCAGCAATGTGAGTGGTTGCTTAGGCATTGGTGGTAGCACTAACTGACAGCTCTGACATTCACACCCCCCATGAAGTCAGAAAGGGTAAGTCACCTGGGGAGAGAGACGGGACTGGGAATCATGCCTCACCTCTCCCCAGAATGCTCCCAGGGGCTTGCGTGGCCCTAGCCCCTTGCCAGGGGGGTTGGACAAAAGCATGGCGAGCCCCTGGGTTCCTTTAATGGAAAACCCTTGAAGCAGCAGCATTTTGGAGGGGCAGGCACAGCCAAATCCATACCCCTCCACCAACCAATTTCCAAACCAATGCCTAACTGCAACCTTACAAGTGGCACACACTAATCAGCCAAATGGACAAAATTCTTACCGGGCCCCTGCCCCAAAGCAGACGGCCCCATGACAGGCATAGCAAGGTCAAGCAAACAGCCTAAAATTAGGGAAGGGAGGGCAGGTGATCCGAAGCACGCAGCGAAAAGAGGAAGTTCATCGCTGTGTGCATTGTATTTAACAAATAGGGCTGTCAATCAATAAATGGCAACATATAAATCTCCCCAGTAACAGCCCGCCCCTGCTTAAAGAGGGCCAAACCCTTTGCCCAGCAACAGTGAGGTGTCTTGTCATCCCCAACCGCAACCCGTGCTCTCCATGAGGGAGAACACGCTTTACAAGTGTCATAAAGTAAGATTTTTTTTCTTCATCTCTTTATCCTGTAAGCAAATAGTTGTTATATGGTTTCGCCAAGCCACCCAGTGCCTATTTAACCCATTAGCTTGCCCAGATTCTCATCTCTCTCTTTCAAGTATCCAGCCAATTCCAACCTTCCAATGTTGTAACCAATTACAATGGTGCCCCGCAAGACGAATGCCTTGCAAGACGGAAAACCCGCTAGACGAAAGGGTTTTCCATTTTGGAGGTGCTTCGCAAAATGATTTTCCTATGGGCTTGCTTTGCAAGACGAAAATGTCTTGCGAGTTCCTGCGGGGTTCCCCCCCCCTTTTTCTAAGCCGCTAAGCCGCTTATCTGCTTATCTGCTAAGCCGCTAAAAGCCGCTAAGCCGTCAATGGGCTTGCTTCGCAAGACGAAAAAACCGCTAGACGAAGAGACTTGCGGAACAGATTAATTTCGTCTTGCGAGGCACCACTGTATCCTAACTGTGAATAATATTTAGGGAGAAGGATAAGTCACTTGTCTATAGATTTTTCTGGTTCTTTCTGAAGCTTAAAAAAAATTAAAATCCTCCAGGGCAGAAGCAAGAGCTGCAAAGAGAAAACAATGTAGAAAGCCAGAATGTTACATATAATTATGTTCTCTGAGACTAGGTGAGTAATTTGGTTTTGCTCTGGACTAGGAGGACAGTGACAGTTCACTTATCAAAGAAGCTTAGCCCTTATTTTCTTTTACCTTGGGAAGCCCCAGTGGTTCTCACCAAAGATCTTCTCGAAAATAGTGACTACAAAGAGGATTTTCCCTGCTGCGACCCATAACCAGGGTCTTGCCCAGCTATGGTTCTTGTGAGATACAAACGCTATTGGAAGCAAACTTTCCCTATTCCTGGTTTATTCAGTCTCTCCACATTTCTACATAGTGCATGGGTTTTAGTGAAGTTAGCTGTTCTAACCTGCGAGACACACACTACCTATAATGGGCTTGCAGTGTTCTGAACCAATTGAAGTTTCTGTATACTCTTCAAAGACAGTCCCACACATAGTATTATAGTAATCCATGCAAGATGTCACTAAGGCAGGAGTTGCCAGTACTTTTTTTCTAAAAAAAATAATGTTTAGGGGTACTCTCATTTTCCTACTCATATTGAAATACTGCCTCTTAATGGGGCCAAACCTAAATTCACAAAATGTTTAGGGGTATGTGAAACCCTGTGTACCACCAGAAAAAAGCACTGGGTGTTACCATGGGCAGATAATAATAATAATAATAATAATAATAATAATAATAATAATAATAATAATAATAATGTATACCTGCCCATCTGGCTGGGTTTCCCCAGCCATTCTGGGCGGCTTCCAACCGAATATTAGAAACAATACAACATCAGACATTAAAAACTTCCCTAAACAGGGCCACCTTCAGTTGTATTTTAAAAGTAAAATAGTTGTTTATTGCCTTGACATCTGCTGGGAGGGCGTTCCACAGGGCAGGCGCCACTGTCTGGTTCTATGTAACCTCACTTCTCGCAATGAGGGAACCACCAGAAGACCCTCGGCGCTGGATCTCAGTGTCCAGGCTGTATGATGGGGGTGGAGACGCTCCTTCAGGTATACAGGACCGAGGCCGTTTAGGGCTTTAAAGGTCAGCACCAAGACTTTGAATAGTGCTCGGAAACGTACTGGGAGCCAATGAAGATCTTTCAGGACCGGTGTTATGTGGTCCCGGCGGCTACTCCCAGTCACCAGTGTAGCTGCTGCATTCTGGATTAATTGCAGTTTCCGAGTCACCTTCAAAGGTAGCCCCACGTAGAGTGCATTGCGGTAGTCCAAGCAGGAGATAACTAGAGCATGCACCACTCTGGCGAGACAGTCCGCGGGCAGATAGGGTCTCAGCCTGCGTACCAGATGGAGCTGGTAAACAGCTGCCCTGGACACAGAATTAACCTGCGCCTCCATGGACAGCTGTGAGTCCAAAATGACTTCCAGGCTGCACACCTGACGTCATTAGGGAAGGGTATAGTTGGCATAGTAGCTGTGTAGACCTTTGGCTACCAGTGAAATCTAAATATCCACACTTCAAGATGGAACCAGCAGAATATCCCATTTTAGACATTTAAAACACTGCCCTGCCAATAGGCTGCCTGTGGGCTCATAAAGAATGGATTACAACAGCCCTGCATCTTAAAGATGGCTAAAAAAACATATACATAAAAAAGCCCTCATTGAGAACATGTGTCAGAAGCTAACAACATTTCAGACTAAATACAAGGGCTTGGTATTGGGGGAAAGATAGTTGTTGGCAGGGTACATATGAAAAAAAGTTTTAAGCCTTCTCTCCCTGAGATCTTAATTTTTAATTAATTGCCCCATGGCAAAGCGTGTTCTCCCTAAAATGAGAGCACGGGTTGCGGTGTGGGCCGCCAGGCCAGCCCTGTGTTGCCAGGCAGGTTAATGGCTATTGCCTGGTGCAATGATTGGCTGACTGGGTTGCTGGGGCAAATTGCATGTAGCAAATTGGTGGGTGGGACCATAGTCTTTAAATATTGGGGCACTCTGCCTTTTGCTTTCTCTTTAGCAGAGTGCATCGGATCACCCGCCCGCCCGCCCTGTGTTCCGGTTGATCTTGCTTTGCCTGTCATGGGGTCGTCTGCCATTGGGCAGGGGCCTAGTAGGAATTTTGCCATTTGGCTGATTGGCTGGTGCCATTTGGTTTTTGCCTACTACTTAGCAATTCGTCACAACTTGTAAGGTTGCGGTTAGGCATTGGTTATAAAAAGCTGGTGGTGGAGGGGTAAGGATAGGCTGTGCCTGCCCCTCCAATGGTGCTGGAAGGGAATTCCGTTAAAGGAATCCTGGGGCTTGCCATGATTTTGTCCAATCCCTGAAATGGTACCAGGGCCGGCAAGCCTTGGGGAGCTGGTTGGGTGAGCGGTGAGGGACTGACGCTTAGCTCAACTGATCCCCAACATTGTCTTTCCCTTCACTGGCTTCCGATGGAGTTTGGAATGTCAGTTCTGTCCCAGGCGGGGGGACAGATAGTCATAACCAATGTCTAAGCAACCACTCACAGATTTTGTATTTTTATAAAATTGTGGCCAAAATAGTGCCCAAAAACCTAAAACTAAAATTACGTGTGATGTGTGAATTATTTTGAGGGGTGGCTTGGGGACCTCCACACGCAATCAGCAATTGTTTTTGCCTAATGCTAATTACCATGTGAAAGTGTGCAGATCATACCAAGATCATGGTTGAAAAGTGAAGATTTAAACCCCTCTCCCTCATATGCTGCAGAGTCAATCAGATCTCTCCCCTAACTGCTACATGTTTTTTTATTTATTAAAAAAAACCATGATGGCATTGCTTACTATGTCATTAATAATAATAATATTGAGGCACCTAACCATAAGCCTGCATTTTTATCAAAGCTTCTATATATTTCAATCAAGGCTTGTATTTAAAAATGAGCTTAAAAAAGGATTTTCAAATGTTTCATGCCAGGCAGAGAAAACCTTGGCCATTCTCCTAAGACAAGAGGGCCCCATTGATTTATAGTAGAAAAACAATTCTCAAAGTCATAAAAAGGGAGAATTACATATGCTGCCCCAAGGCTGAAAAAACACCATTAGGAATGGGGTAAGATAATACTAATGTGCCTCCCAGTAAAATGAGCCAGATCTTCTTTCTAAGGTTGAAAGGCCAGGAGCAAATGGAAAGAAAAACATTTAGCTAGAAGAAAGAGAGCATTTTTGGGGAAGTCTTTTTCTAAAGCCATTCTTTCTTAAACTGAAGAGGCTTCTTTTAAAAGCTGTTTTACTGAGTTTCTTCCTTTTTACTTTGAAAAGCTTTATTCTTTTAAGAGGCTACCTATGATAAATGTATGAAATATATTAGCTTAAATATATTGGCTTAAATGTAATTATGCAAAGGATTTAAGGAATGCTAGATTCTTATTTCATAGAGTCATATTGCAATAGGAGACCAGAGGGGCAAATGAGCCTAGCCCCCCCCCCCCCCTGCCAGACAGAAGACGCCATCCAAGCAGTCTTGATATATAGTTGTCAGGCATTTGTTTAGAAACATTAAATGAAGGAAATCTTTCAATGTTGATGTGAAACTCAAGATCCTTGACATCTGTTGAACATAAAAATGTAAGATTAAACATTTGTTTTAGAAGGCAATAGGGCAAGAAGGGCAAGAGGTGAGCTGGTAATTAAGATTCCATGTAAGATATATTATTACTTATATGTCATATATATAGCTCTTTGTCTCCCTTATAAGGGCAAGGAAATGGGTGTATCTTTTGTGGGTGTATTTTTTGTGATTGGTTCTAGCAAACAGCCAATAGGAATTTCAACCAGGCTGATTGGACAGAGGCAGCCACAGGAGGAGCAAAGGGGGCTGGATTAAGGGAATATAAGTGCTGGCCAGAATGGCAGGAGGCCAGGCCAGAGCTTGGTAACCATGTACCACTGTGCCTCTTATTTATTTGTCTGACAAATAAATTACTATTTTAATTTCTCTATTGCTGCGTTGAATATTTCATTCCAGCTAAGCGTTAACCACAAGCAGGGTGCTACATTTTATGGTGCCCTGTGACTCGGATAAGTGGTCTGCTGGAACGCAGCCCCTTCGCCCTACTGGGCAGGGTACAAGAGAGAGGACAACTGCTTACCCAAAGCGCGCACTGGTAAATTTTTCCAGGGGAACGCAGAAGACTCGTCTGTCTGATACCCTGCTCACTGGCGGCGACGGACCGGGGGAAACAGGGAACCAACCAAGGGTAAGTGCACAAAGGGATTTTTGGCCCTCCAATTAATTAGGAGGAAGAGAAGTCTTGATCAAACTTCTGCGTCTCAGTAAGGGGAAACTGAGTACGCTAGGTGGTTGGGTACATCAGATGGTGATCTGGTGTAGGGAAAGGGAAAAATTGGGAGGTAGAGTGTGGTGAAGTATCCAGCGCATTGTATGTGTGAGAAAGTACAGAGCAATCTGTAGCTGACCTGAGTGTGGAGTGGGCAGTACTTCGGTTCCTAGTAAGGCGACTTCACTAGGCAAGGAAACCCACGAAGCGCGTCTGTGAGTGACTGAGTGGATACTTCACAGGGCCATACAATGGGAGTTGGGGGTTCAAAGGGGGAAAATACACCTCTTGAGTGTATGTTAAATAATTTTAAGAAAGCCTTCTCAGGGGCATATGGAGTCAAAATGACGCCAGAGCGCTTGAGAACGTTATGTGAACTAGAATGGCCAAAACAAAATACTGGATGGCCATCTCAGGGAACTTTTGATATAAATTTAGTGAGCAAACTTTGGACTGATATCGCCAAAGAAACTGGAGGGTGCCCAGAACAATTTCCATATATAGATTCCTGGCTGAGCACATTAAATAAAAATCCTCCATGGATAAGGGAATGCAAAGTCAAACGATGCAAATTATTGGCTGTAAAAGCCGAAGCTAGGAAAGGAATCTTGCCAAATAAACTCAAACCCATTTTTGAGGGGCCAGAGGAACAGGTGCTTCCACCTCCACCCTATGCTCCACATCGAAGGGAGCTTAATCCAAACACTCCACCAGTTGTAACCCCAAGGCAAGAAACTGGAATGAATAATGGGAGTGGAGTCACAGAGTTTGATTCCTTGATAGATTATGATAAATATCTTCAGGAGGCATTGGAGTCCTATAATAAAGCCCAAGCAGAAGTGGTTATTCCACCTGTGACTCCTAATAGACCTCCATCTACAGTCTCCTTTAGTGGAACAACTGATTGCCCACCCCAAACCCCTGTACATCCAAGTCCCAGAGAAATATTACAGAAGTTACAGGGAGACCTTGCTCGGTCAGCAAGCAATACAGCCAGGCGTATAAAGCTGCTAAAAGAACGCCTTGCGACAGATACCATCCCCTATGATTTGAGGCCCCTAGAGCAAAGTGAAGAGAAAGGTCACGTAGTAGCCCCTCTTAGAAGAGTATTTGATGCACTTGAGGAGCCTGCGCTGGTTAATGGGCAACCCGGACCACGGCCACCTCGAACTTCGACCCTGCAATATATTCCATTCACAACTACAGATCTGATGAATTGGAAAACACACACCCCATCTTTTGCAGAAAAACCTCAGGCTATGATGGACTTGGTGACTTCAATAGTAAATACTCATAGTCCTACTTGGACAGATTGCCGCCAGCTCCTGAATACTCTGTTCACCACTGAGGAAAGGAGAGACATAATTGAAAAGGCACAGATATATTTGCGTGAGCAGGCCAGAGTGGGAAATATTTATAATATTGACCGTCATCTCCAAGATAACTGTGCTGGACCCGGGGGAAAGGTACCTTGAGCGTAGTCTGAGTCCACACGAAGAGGGGCGAGGTCCGAGGCGGAGAGCCGGGCGGGGAACAGGAACGCTGGAACAGGAGGCCGAGCAGGGTACAGGAACACCGGATGGTCAGGAACAGGAGGCCGAGCAGGGAACAGGAGCACCGGATGGTCAGGAACAGGAGGCCAAGCAGAGATCAAGAACACAGGAAGGTCCAAAGCCAACAACGACGTTGCTCCCGCAACCTGGGACCGGGCTGACTGGGCTTTTATCCTCTTCTAAGGCCAGGGGCGGTCCCGGCCCCCAGGAGCCCCGCCTCCTCTGGCCTTAAGGCGAGCACTCCTCCTGGGAGCAACCAGTTCCCTTCGCCTCTCTGCCCTAAGCCTCTGCAGATCAGGAGAGGCCGAAGGGTTACTGGGCCCTGGAGGAGGCTCACCTGTAGCCACTGAGTCCTCAAGCCCCTCTGGGGCCTGAAGGGTTTCACCTGGGGCCAGCTCCTGGTGCTCTGCCACAGGTGCAGGCTCTTCAGCATCTAGGCCTTGCCCCAGTTCAGCCGGCCCTGGAGGCGGGGACTCCTGTGCAGGCTGGGATTCCTCTGGTTCAT
Organism: Podarcis erhardii; assembly: GCF_964252035.2. Classification (NCBI taxonomy): domain Eukaryota; kingdom Metazoa; phylum Chordata; class Lepidosauria; order Squamata; family Lacertidae; genus Podarcis; species Podarcis erhardii. The sequence goes on along the minus strand of NC_138499.1, from coordinate 75,761,387 downwards.
CCTCTGAATCGGAATCCCAGGCCATCACAATAACTTTCCCTTGGAAGATCCTAATTGGGATCCAAACAATGCAATTCACCTGGCCAGACTTACCACCTACCGCCAGACACTTGTGCAAGGTATCCGCAGGGCATGCCAGAAGCCCACTAATATGTCTAAAGTCTCAGAAGTAGAACAGAAACCAAATGAGAGTCCGGGAGACTTTTTAGAGAGGCTGCAAGAAGCCTATCGTATATGGACTCCTTTTGACCCTGAAGCCCCTGAAAACAGTAGAATGATTACTGCTACATTTGTGGCCCAGTGCGCTTCTGACATTCGTAAGAAAATTCAGAAATCAGAAGGATGGGAAGGGATGCTGATGAGCCAAATTATGGCCATTGCACGCCGAGTTTATCGGAATAGGGATGAGGCTGAGAAGCAAGAGAAGAAGAAGTGGCAGAAGGAAAAGATGGTGATGCTAGCCACAGCAGTGAAGCAAGACTACCGCCCCTTAAATGGAGGGCGAGGGCGAGGAAGGAATCCACCACTGGGAAGGAATCAATGTGCAAATTGCAAGAAGGAGGGTCACTGGAAGCGGGAGTGTCCTGAACCCCTGAGGTTGGAAGAAGTACGCCCAGGCCCAGGCCCAGGCCCAGGTCCAGGCTCCGGCCCAAGAAACCAGGGACGGGGACGGGGAATGATCCGAGATGGAAGATATCAGAGACCAGGACAGGGACGGAGTAGAGACAATTTCATTGGACTGGCAGAAGAGGATTTTACTCAAGACTAGGAACGACCGGACTCCATAAAGTTAGGCTTCCAGGAGCCCACGGTCACGATTCAATTAGGGAGCCATTTAATAGACTTTATGATTGATACTGGGGCTGAATACTCAGTACTCCCAGAACTATTGCAGAAAAAGGCATCCAAAAGTGTAATCATTAAAAGTGCCACTGGACAGTCAGCTAAGAGGTCTTTCCTCCAACCTTTGGAATGCCAGATTGGGGGACATCGTTTAACCCATCAGTTTTTGTATATACCTGAGTGTCCAATACCTCTCTTAGGCAGAGATATGCTGTCCAAATTGCAGGCCCAAATCACTTTCACTCCTCGAGGTCCAGAAATGAAACTGCCATCAAAAGCAGCAGGAATAATTACCCTCTCAGTACCTAAGGAACAATCATGGCGCCTAATGTCAGCCTTGCAAGTCCAACCCACATTGGATACAGAATTAAACAAGCTCCTCCGAACTCTACAGGTGCCACCAGGAGTATGGGCCGAAAATAGCCCACCAGGAATGGCTAAGAATATAGCTCCAATTGTAGTAACCCTAAAACCTATGGCTACCCCTGTATCTGTAAAGCAATATCCCTTACCCCGGCGAGCAGCGGAGGGCATCCAGAAACATTTGGACCGCCTATTAAAATATGGTCTGCTTAAACCTTGCCAATCAGAATGGAACACACCCCTTTTGCCTGTTCGAAAACCTGGGACAGATGAATACAGGCCAGTGCAGGACTTGAGGCTCGTAAACCAGGCTATCGAGACCTTGCACCCAAATGTACCAAACCCATATACCTTGCTGAGTTTGATCCCACCAGAAGCAACATTTTTTACTGTATTGGACTTGAAAGATGCATTCTTCTGTTGCCGGCTGGCACCACAGAGCCAACCTATATTTGCCTTCCAGTGGGAAGACCCTTTGACAGGAACAAAAGGCCAGCTAACCTGGACAAGATTGCCCCAAGGATTCAAAAATTCCCCAACTTTATTTGGCACTGCCTTGGCGAGGGATCTAACAAGTTACCCCTCAACACCGGGAGAAAAGGTGGTTCTGCAATATGTGGATGATCTTATACTAGCTGCAAAGGATTTTGATACCTGTAAAGAAGGGACAGAGGAACTGCTCCACTTGCTCTGGGAAGCTGGCTACCGAGTTTCCCAGAAAAAGGCACAGTTATGTTTAGAAAAGGTCAAATATTTGGGCTTTGACATCTCACACCAACAACGAGCATTGAGACCAGAGAGGAAAGAAGCTATTTGCCTTATCAAGGAACCTACCACAAGAAAACAACTTAGGGGATTCCTGGGAACAGCAGGGTTTTGTAGACTATGGATACCTGATTTCAGTAGTCTGGCCAAGCCCTTACATGAAAGCACTCGAGGTGCAGAAAAGGACCCATTTGTATGGGGACCTGAGCAGAAACAAGCCTTTTTAGTTATCAAACAACGACTTATGGAGGCACCAGCCCTTGGATTGCCTAATTCGGAAAAACCCTTTCAGCTGTATGTACATGAACAGAATGGGATTGCAGCGGCAGTCCTGACCCAGAGATTAGGAAGTTGGAACCGTCCAGTAGCTTATTTGTCTAAACAATTGGACTCAGTAGCAAAAGGATGGCCTCCATGCCTAAGGGCAGTAGCAGCCACTGCGAGCCTTGTCAAAGAAGCTGATAAATTTACCTTTGGCCAGACGATGTATGTGAATGTACCTCATGCTGTTCTGACACTCATGGAATATAAGGGTAGTTATTGGCTAACGAACCCAAGGATGGCTAGATACCAAGGCCTATTGTGTGAAAATCCCAGGATTCATCTACGAGTAGTGAATATGCTCAATCCAGCGACTTTGCTGCCCCTACCAGAAGTAGATGATGAAGAATCACATGATTGTCTCCAAGTAATGGATGAAGTTTATTCCAGTAGACCTGATCTGAAAGATGAGCCATTGAAAAATCCAGATGTTGTATATTATACGGATGGTAGCAGTTACCTGCATGAAGGTGCCAGACGAGCAGGATATGCTGTGGTCACCAATGAGGAAGTTGTGGAAGCTGAGGCTTTGCCTGCTGGCACCTCAGCACAAAAGGCTGAACTTATAGGTTTAACTAGAGCTCTGCAATTGGCAGCCGGATGTAAGGCAAACATCTATACTGATTCAAAATATGCCTTCTTAACCCTGCATGCACATGGAGCTCTATGGAAAGAAAGAGGTCTAATCGGAGCCCACGGGAAGGCTTTGAAATATGGACCTGAAGTAGAAATCCTGTTAGAAGCAGTATGGGCTCCAGAACAGATTGCTGTAATGCACTGCAAAGGTCATGGACGAGGAAGGGATCCAATAACCAGAGGAAATCATGCTGCTGACAAAGCAGCCCGAGAGGCAGCCCAAAAGCCTGTGGGAGGATTTATAGCAGCCCTCATACCAGAGGTAGTTCCAGAAGATGTTAAACCTCACTATACCCCAGAAGAGAGGAAGTGGGCTGAACAGGAAGGAGCAGTTGTGAAGGACGGTTGGATGATCCTGCCGGACAATAGGATTTATGTACCTCATCATCTAGCAGGCACAATTGTAAGAAATTATCATGAATCTACTCACCTTGGCGGTACTGCAACTAGAGAGAGTCTCAGTCGGAAGTTGTATATTATTAATCTATCACAATTAGCAACTTGCATTTCACAGAAATGTGTTCTTTGTGCTAAAAACAATCCCAGGCAGGGACCGGTACAACCTCCTGGAATTCAGCATGTGGGATACGTCCCCATGGAAAGCCTAATTGTGGACTTCACAGAGCTGGTCCCTTCTAAGGGATTCAAGTATCTCCTTGTGTTTGTAGATACTCTTACCGGATGGGTTGAAGCTTTTCCCACCCGAACTGAAAAGGCACGAGAGGTAACTAAAAGACTCCTCACTGAATTGATCCCAAGGTTTGGATTACCTAGATGCATTGGAAGTGATAATGGGCCAGCGTTCATTGATCAAGTAGTACAAGAAGTATGTCGAGTCCTACAAGTAAAATGGAGACTGCATACAGCATATAGGCCTCAGAGTTCAGGGAAAACTGAAAGAATGAATCGGACTCTGAAAACCCAATTGGCAAAATTAACCCAGGAAACGGGATTGGGATGGGTAGATGTGTTACCCATAACACTGTTTCGTGTTCGGTGTGCACCCACAAAAAGACTTAAGTTGTCACCTTTTGAGCTCCTGTATGGGAGACCGCCCTCCTTTGTTCAGGATATTCCAGCTGACCTTAAACAAATAGGAGATCATGTGACACAGGGACAAGTGCAATCTCTCTCCCGTGTTTTTGTTTCTCTTAACAGGTGGGCCCTCGAGCGCACGCCGTGCAGCATTGCCGAGCCGATTCATCAGTTCCAGGCTGGCGATAGCGTATGGGTGAAAGAGTGGAAACGTGATCCACTTGCACCTAAGTGGCGTGGACCTTACACCGTCTTGCTCTCTACTCCAACAGCGGTGAAGGTAGCTGAGGTGACCCCCTGGATTCATCACTCTCGTTTGAAGAAGTCTGAAGGCAGTTGGACGTGCAAAGGTGACCCCTCTAATCCTTTAAAACTAACTCTCTCCAAAAACCCCTGTATCTAGCCCTACCGGGAACGGGCTAGGTCACGGGCAACATTTGACGACCGGCCTGCTGCAGCCACAACCTGGAAGCTGGCTGACCTGCGCACGCCTGAAGCTTGAGGAGCGTCTGAACCAGCGACTGTGAACGGAAAGATTCTCTAATACAATTGATTGACTGCCCCCCTTGTGGAACAATTATCAGAGATATTACTCATTGGGGATCCTCGGGATATATGTTTTGGTCTTGGTGGTTCCCCATTTCTGTCACTGGGGGAATTATATTGGGGCTAATAATTATTTGCTATCACAATAAGGTAATCTTTTGTGGAAGGAATGCATATACTAGACATCAACATGATTTTATTATTAATCCTGATCCCTTGGGAAGGGGAAGGGTCCTTGAATCTGACCAAATTGGCTAAATATGGATTCAGCCATGACCACAATATGTGGGTAGGTTTAGCTGAAATGGTAGCTAATGTTGCAAATAGGACCAATTGCCTTGTTTGCTCTCTTGGGCCAGATGATTCAGAGGGAGGTATGCCCTTATTACCGATACCATTAGATGCTATTGGTATGGTAAGCGAAATGCCACACCAAACTGAAATACAGAATTTCCCCGGATGGAACTCAACTAAACCATTACGAGTTATACCTGTACAAGGGGAATTCTGTGTACATAAATCATCAGATGCAGCTGATTCTCCCATGATAGGCTCTTCTCATTGTCACTATACTTGGGATTATAAGAAGAATAGTCATACCTGGGCACACGGTACTACCTATCGAACTCGGAATACCTTGCCCTGTGCACCTCCTTTTATTCACGCATGGAAAGTGGTGTGGAACATAACTGTGACAGAAAAAGGCAATCTAACATACTGCACTGTGAACTCTCTACCCCTTTTGGTATTTCGCCTTCTGTATTCCCCGTACCAAAAACCTCAGACCCGATGGTTGTGGTGGATATGTGGAGAATGGGCATACAAGAAACTCCCTTCCAAATGGAGTGGGACTTGTTTCTTGGGTTGGGTATTACCACCAATGTGGATTATGCCCACTAGTTCGGCCAGGCGAACACGAAGGAATGCTGATATTTCTCATATAGCAGGAGGAAGTACCCAAAGTTGGAGCGGTACTGATGATTGGCCGCCAGAGCGCATTATAGCCTATTATGATCCTGCCTCCTGGAATCCTGGTGAGCTCATACAAGGGGCACGGGATCCTATTTATAATCTAAACAGAATAATTCGATTGCAAGCAGTAGTGGAACTTGTAACCAATGCAACGGCCCAGAGTTTGAGACTTATTGCACAACAGTTGGATGAAAGTAGAGCCGCCATTTTGCAGCTGAAAATGGGAATGGATTATGTACTTGCCAGGCAAGGAGGCCTATGTGGAGTCTTGAACTTGACAGGGAATGCCTGTTGCTTTAACATTTCTGATAATGGTGAGGCAATCCGTGTGTTGGCCACAAAGATGGAGAATATAGCACATGTCCCAGTACAAACATGGGAAGGATGGGATATGGGATGGCTCACCAATTGGTTACCTAATGTCACAGGACTCAAAGGGATACTATTGTCTTGCTTGTTTTTCTTGACAGTAGTAGTATTGGTTTTATGTATGATGCCATGTATCATTTCATGTTTTAGAAGTACAATTAGCAAGATGGTTTCAAATGAAACTCTACCTCATATCATGGCCCTATACAGAGCTTTACCTCAGGAATATGATGAAGGTCAAGCTATCAAGGACACTTGGGATGAAGGTCCTTGAGCTTGAAAGGGGGGAATGAGGCACCTAACCATAAGCCTGCATTTTTATCAAAGCTTCTATATATTTCAATCAAGGCTTGTATTTAAAAATGAGCTTAAAAAAGGATTTTCAAATGTTTCATGCCAGGCAGAGAAAACCTTGGCCATTCTCCTAAGACAAGAGGGCCCCATTGATTTATAGTAGAAAAACAATTCTCAAAGTCATAAAAAGGGAGAATTACATATGCTGCCCCAAGGCTGAAAAAACACCATTAGGAATGGGGTAAGATAATACTAATGTGCCTCCCAGTAAAATGAGCCAGATCTTCTTTCTAAGGTTGAAAGGCCAGGAGCAAATGGAAAGAAAAACATTTAGCTAGAAGAAAGAGAGCATTTTTGGGGAAGTCTTTTTCTAAAGCCATTCTTTCTTAAACTGAAGAGGCTTCTTTTAAAAGCTGTTTTACTGAGTTTCTTCCTTTTTACTTTGAAAAGCTTTATTCTTTTAAGAGGCTACCTATGATAAATGTATGAAATATATTAGCTTAAATATATTGGCTTAAATGTAATTATGCAAAGGATTTAAGGAATGCTAGATTCTTATTTCATAGAGTCATATTGCAATAGGAGACCAGAGGGGCAAATGAGCCTAGCCCCCCCCCCCCCCTGCCAGACAGAAGACGCCATCCAAGCAGTCTTGATATATAGTTGTCAGGCATTTGTTTAGAAACATTAAATGAAGGAAATCTTTCAATGTTGATGTGAAACTCAAGATCCTTGACATCTGTTGAACATAAAAATGTAAGATTAAACATTTGTTTTAGAAGGCAATAGGGCAAGAAGGGCAAGAGGTGAGCTGGTAATTAAGATTCCATGTAAGATATATTATTACTTATATGTCATATATATAGCTCTTTGTCTCCCTTATAAGGGCAAGGAAATGGGTGTATCTTTTGTGGGTGTATTTTTTGTGATTGGTTCTAGCAAACAGCCAATAGGAATTTCAACCAGGCTGATTGGACAGAGGCAGCCACAGGAGGAGCAAAGGGGGCTGGATTAAGGGAATATAAGTGCTGGCCAGAATGGCAGGAGGCCAGGCCAGAGCTTGGTAACCATGTACCACTGTGCCTCTTATTTATTTGTCTGACAAATAAATTACTATTTTAATTTCTCTATTGCTGCGTTGAATATTTCATTCCAGCTAAGCGTTAACCACAAGCAGGGTGCTACAATATCTTCATACAAAATGTATGCCATCATCAAGATGTCAGATAGATGGAACTGAAATATAGGAGTCCTATGTAAACATGAATAGAATGGTGTGCCAAACAAGGAATGAGCCTTTCACAATGATACATTGAGATATCAAGCCTAATCTGAAAAACTTTATTAAGTGTGAACGCTAGAATTTAAACCTATTTATTCCCTTTGAAGTTAATAGAACTAAATTGTCTCAGATCCTGGCACTGAAAATTACCTGTGCTGTTCGCTGGTCTCTTAGGTTCCCAAGCTATTTGCAGGCAAGATTTTTGAAAGTTTGTAGGCTCGACTTAGCTCCTTCTATTGACTTCAACAATACAATAAATTGCAGCTGTTAAAATTTCACCTCTAATGTGTATTATAACAATTTTGAAGCATTTTTTTAAAGGATGCATGCTTCCCAACCTGTACAGCCATTCATGATGATTGATTCAAAAATCATACCATAAAGGTTTGAGTGATAATATTCTGAATTGCATGCTCTTAACTTGACAGATTACTATTAACTCTTCTTAAAAAAATAACATCCAAATTACCATTGTTGAAGCAAGTCTGTTACTAAAAGGATCAGAATTCATGTAATTCTAAGCACTACAAGTAAAATGTATATTTCTCTTGACAAATCTTGCAAAAGAAAAATATTCTGATATTCACTGCCAGTTCCTTTCCTGTGTTTCCTAACTTGTTACAATGATGAAAATTTCTATAATTTCAAACTGCAAAGGTAAAAATGTGTACCTCTATTAAAAAACCCAACAGGGAGCAGTTTTCTTATTCTCCTCATATGAGTTTCCAAAAATTTCTTAAGCTCTGTAAGAGAAACAAGGGATTGAAGTGAGATGATATGTGTCAAATCTGTATGACACTTTTAGGCCACCTGCTAGATTTCCAGTCCAATCCTAAATGAGTTTACTTGGAAGTAAGTTCCAGGCTAGAGTTTATGACTCCTTAAAGGCCTAGTTAAGTAACCATGCTCTTCTGGGACTAGTGAAAAGATATCTATATGCAAACAGGGTGTACCAGGAATTTAGCCCCTGAAAACTTCCAATAGAGAATGTCTATTTTTAAAAAATAAAAAAATGGAACTGAAAAAAGGATCATGGTAGAACTTTCATTCCAAGAGGCATCTGAAAAGAGACTTGTCACAAAGTGACACAGCATGTTATTGCTCAATCAGCCATCAACGTTGTAGAGAATGAGATGACATTTTTCATTTCTAGCTTATATAATTTGCGACACAATTCTGATGGCTACATCGAGCTCTTTTTGAACTTTTCATTTTGTCCAGTGTGTTTGCTCCAGACAGCTGAGAGGGATGGAGAAGAATGGAAATGCTCACATAGGCAACTTTTTTTTGTTTTTTGTTTTTGCAGTGTGTCCACAATGAGTTGGGGTTTGTTTTTTTGTTTGTTTGTTTTTTTACAATATAATTTTAATCAGAGTGCTTTTTAGCTAGAAGGCATAATATATTTAATGATTGTTCCCTGGTGCAAACAGATTAGGCAGCAAAAGTGAAAGAAGGGAAAATAACTTGAATTTAATGATTAAAAAGGCTTGGCGTGTTATGCTAATTTTGCCCATTTTTAAAAATAACATGCTGGATTTATTTTTATTTATGCTACATTTAAAACTGAGGTTTCAGAAGGGAGGTGGCTCTGTGGTGTTTAATTGTCTGTGGATGCATGCTTCGTCATGAAGAAGACCTAACTCACTGAGAAATGTGCTGCATGAGCAGGTATATGCTGGAATATAGGGGGTTATGTAGCATAAACTTTGGAATACAAACTCTGTGGTTCATAGAAACAGCATGGAGAAATGTCTGTCCCAAATAAATCCTTCTTCAACACATCCCTGTCAAAAATGCTCTAGGCTAGTGTGATTCCTCCAGTCATGGTGATATGTGAGGCTTCTTCACTTTTCTACCCTAGGTAGCAATACTAAAGAGGGAAAAAAATCAGAATATAAGAACATCTTAGGGGTCTGGCCATAGTAGAGACCCAGCAAGCCATATACAGTGTTACCTTTGGTTTCTCAAACTTAATCCGTTCCAGAAGTCCGTTCCAAAACCAAAGTGTTCCAAAATGGATTAATCCGTTCCAGAGTTTTAAAAGCAACCCCTAAAACAGATCACTTGCCAGATCACTTACACGGACACCACTTTCATGCTTGGAAATAATTTGCTTCTTTACCTCTATTGTTGTTCTGTTAATGGTTATCTTGGCTTTGCAGGTTATATCCATTTCCACAGTCACACAATCAATCAATCAATCAATCAGTAGCTGAGCTGGGTTACACACAGTCACAAAAACAAAGAAAAAAGCCGCAAAAACAAAAACACGAAATAAATAGCAAAACCAGCACCCAGAATGGAAGTTTGGCACTCAAAACGGAAGTGTAACAGAGCACATTTGACTTCCAGAAGTAGTTTGCAAACCGGAACACTTACTTCCGGGTTTGCAGCATTCAGGTTCCAAGTTGTTTGAGAAATAAGCTGTTCGAAAACCAAGGTACCACTGTATATATTGACAGTAGTAAGAGACCCAGCAAACCATAGTGTAATAAAGTCTCTTTCTTCCATATGGATTCACATCCAACAGATGTTAATCCCAGATCCACTAATAAGTTCCTGTTACTGTGCCAGAACTGACAATTACGGTTAGCACTTCTTGTACAGACCATGTCTTACACAAAACAAAGTTGAATCGGGGGGAAATATTCAATATGAGGCACAAGCTCTGATTAAAACTGATGCTCATGGTGTACTGAACACATAATATTGTTAGGACGGAAATTGGAAAGCCGTGTGCAGAAGCAAAAATTAACACTGCAACGTTTAATGACGATGGGAACATTTTTGAAGCAATCTTTAGAGTATTTATTTTAGAAAAAAAATCACAGCCACAATACCGCAAGAATCTTCAGCTCAATGGGTATTCTGAAGTGAAGCCGCACCTTCTTTAGAAGATGCCGCCTTTCCCTTTATATAAGATTCACGTCAGTTTATTCATGGATTCAAAAGCAATTGCTTTTGCTTGCAAGGATGGTTATGCCCTCCAGCATGAGAATAAGCTAAACATGGTTGAGTGAAGAGCTATTTTGGATCGGTGTCTGACCCAGCTCTAGTGAAGGTTGAGGCAAAGCAGTGTATGGAAAGGAGAGGAGGGGGCCAGGTGAAAAAAAGGCCAGGCCAACCCTCAGCAGGAACAAAGCTTCCAAATTGCTCAAGGAACAGGCCCGACCTGAATACCTCAAGACACGTCAAGAAGTATCACATGACCAGCTTCATTCAATTGCTGCTTAGAGCTTCTCTGATGGTTTCTTTTACCTTTTTGGCTGAGCTGGGTGTTAATACACAGGGTGAATGCACCCGGTTCTAGTATTGGGTGGGGACCCACTTCTGGTACAAGCCCTGGCAATAAATGCCTATGACATTTCTACAATTGTTAGGATGTGAAACATTCAAAATTGTGCATGTGTCAGATGGTCTGTAGATCATTTCACTGAAGCAGCAACCAGAAAAGATGACAGGAATTGAATATCTAATGATGAGCATTTGTTTTGTTGGAATTTGTGACCATTTTTTGGCTTTATGAAATGACTCTCGTGAGTTAACTGCTCATTTCAAGGACAGCGGAAGATCTATCGGTACAAGCCAAGCTATCTGATTAGAGATTCTGAGATGATGCTGGAAGGAAGTTACAAACTACTGCAGGCACTGAAGAAGCAAATACAGTGGTACCTCTGGTTATTAACTTAATTCATTTCATAGGTCCGTTCTTAACCTGAAACCGTTATTAACCTGAGGTACCACTTTAGCAAATGGGGCCTCCTGCTGCCACCGGGCCACTGGCACGCGATTTCTGTTCTAATCCTGATGTAAAGTTCTTAACCTGAGGTATTGCTTCTGGGTTAGTGTTTGTAACCCAAGGTGTTTGTATCCCGAGATACCACTGTATTCCAACATAAATATATGGACAGCACAAGTGTCTGGTGGTGAGAGAAATAAGGCAGAAATTGCCAGGAGACAGTTTCTGTTCCTTTTGAGCAGTCTGCCAAATAAAACAACAGGAGAGCTGCTCACATATGAGTTGATCTGTCATTAGCCCAACCCTGAAGTTCATTTTCAGTTTTGTTGTTACCAACAAAACTTCCTTCAACTTTTAGCATTTGTCCACCTTTACAAAGGAACTGTCCATAGATACTTGAAATGCCTTTTCTGTTCTCCCTGCCCCTTAGCTTTTTGATTCTTGTCTTACCTAGATTGTAGATTCCCAGACACGGAATGCCATGCTTTTGATTTTTGAATTCTGTTTTTTTTTTTTAAATATTTTTATTAGTTTTACAGAATAAAAAAGAACAAAGAATAAAATACAAAAGTTTCATAAATCATATTTCTTTTACAGAATCTTTTGGACTTCCCCACATCTTCCCGAATCTGCATTATTTATAATACCAACTTCAGCATTTTGTTATCTTATTTCATCACTTATTGTATCTTTCATTTTGTCATATTACCCATTTCAGTATATTTGTAACCCAATATTCATAATACGAAGTCTTCAGCTATTTATTATCTTATTTCATTACTTATTGTATCTTTCAATTTCATGTTACCAAAGTCAAAGTTATTGTAACCATGATCTTATATATTGTGATTAAAGCATAATGCAATAAAATTTTTTCTTAATTTCACCTCTCTTTTCTTGTGCCTTAGTTTTCATTTCACCTAATTACCATTGCTGGGGCTAATATTTCCTAAAAAGTGCATTTTCTTAACATTCATACAGCTTATAATATTTTTGTAAATAGTCCTTAAATTTTTTCCAGTCCTCTTCCATTTTTTCTTCTCCCAAGTCTCGGATTCTGCCAGTCATTTCCGCCAGTTCCATATAGTCCATCAACTACGTCTGCCATTCCTCCAGTGTGGGTAAATCTTGTGTCTTCCAACACTTTGCGATGAGAATTCTTGCTGCTGTTGTAGCATACATAAAAAAAGTTCTATCCTTCTTTAACACATTCTGGTCTACAATGCCCAGAAGGAAGGCCTCCGGTTTCTTAGGCAAGGTATATCTAAATACCTTTTTTAACTCATTATAGATCATTTCCCAAAAGGCCTTCACTTTCGGACATGTCCACCAGAAATGAAAGAACGTCCCTTCCGCCTCTTTACACTTCCAGCATTTATTATCAGACAGGTGATATATCTTAGCAAGCTTGACTGGGGTCATGTACCACCGGTATATCATTTTCATAATATTTTCTTTCAGGGCACTACATGCCGTGAATTTCAATCCGGTGGTCCATAGCCTTTCCCAGTCCTCAAACATAATGTTATGTCCAATATCCTGTGCCCACTTTATCATGGCGGATTTGACTGTCTCATCCTGTGTATTCCATTTAAGCAGCAAGTTATACATTCTTGAAAGTAATTTGTCTTTAGGTTCTAACAATTCTGTCTCTAATTTCGATTTTTCCACCTGAAACCCAACCTTTTTATCTGTTTTGAAAATTTCCCGAATTTGAGCATAATGCAACCAATCTCGCACCTTGCTTTTTACATTTTCAAAACTCTGCAGCTTCCAATTGTCACCATCTTTTTCAATTAATTCCCAATATTTTGGCCAGTAGGCCTCCATGTTAAGTCTCTTACGTGCCTTGGCCTCTGCCGGTGAAAGCCACCTTGGTGTTTTGCTCTCCAATAAGTCTTTATATTTTGTCCAGACCATAAAAATTGCTCTTCTAACAACATGATTTTTGAACATTTTATGAACTTTAACCTTGTCGTACCACAAATACGCATGCCACCCAAAAGCGTTATCAAACCCTTCCAGATCTAGGACATCAGTGTTCTCTAACAAAAACCAATCTTTCATCCAGCAGAAGGCTGTAGATTCGTAATATAACCTCAAGTCTGGCAGGGCAAATCCCCCCCTTTCTTTCGCATCTGTTAGTATTTTAAACTTAATTCGGGGCTTTTTGCCCTGCCAAACGAACTTAGAGATATCCTTCTGCCACTTTCCAAAACATACCACTTTGTCCACAATCTGCAGGGTCTGAAACAAGAATAACATTTTCGGCAAAACATTCATCTTTATAGCTGCTATTCGGCCTAACAAGGAAAGTTTTAGTCTTGTCCAAGTTTCCAAATCCCTTTTGATTTCTGACCAGCATTTCTCATAGTTGTCCTTAAACAAATTCAAGTTTTTAGAAGTCAGGTACACCCCTAGGTATTTTACCTTTTTAACCACATTTAATCCTGTCTCTTTCAAAAACTCATCTGCTTCTGTAGACGTTAGGTTCTTTGCTAAGACCTTAGTCTTTTGCTTGTTCAACTTAAATCCCGCCACCCGACCATAATCAGAAATTAAATCCAAAACTCTTTTTGTGCTAGAAACTGGCTCTTGTAATGTTAATACCAAATCATCTGCAAATGCTTTCAGTTTGTATTGTTTCACTCCAACCTCAATGCCCCGAACTGACCGGTCCCTTCTAATCATATTCAAAAGCACCTCCAGGACCGAGATAAACAATAATGGGGATAGAGGGCACCCTTGTCGTGTCCCTTTTTCAATATTGAATTCCTCCGTCACCACATTGTTTACTATCAATTTAGCTTTTTGATCTGAATATATTGCTTCTATACCATTTTCAAACCCCCGTCCCACTCCCATCCCTTCCAAATTTTTCTTCATGAACATCCAAGAAATATTGTCAAAGGCTTTCTCCGCATCAATAAAAATTAGCACCGCTCTAGTATTAATATTTGTTTGTAAGAGTTCCAAAATGTCAATAATGTTTCTCGTATTGTCAAACAAATGCCTACCCGGGAGAAAGCCTGCTTGATCTTTGTGAATCACTTCGTTCAGTACTTTTTTAAATCTATTTGCCAAAATATCTGCAAAAATTTTGTAATCCACATTTAGGAGTGAGATGGGACGGTAGTTCTTAAGTTGAGTCTTTTCAGTTTCTGTTTTAGGAATCAATGTGATGAAAGCTTCTTTCCACGTTTCTGGTGCCTTCTTACCCTCCATGATCTGGTTACATACCTCCATCAAGGGTTGTATCAAATAGTCCTTCAAAACCTTATAATATTTGGAGGTAAGTCCATCAGGGCCTGGAGATTTGCCTAATTGGAGGTTCTGTATGGCACTCTCGATTTCCTGCTGTGAAATTGATTTTTGAATTCTGGAGGAAGCACTTAGTTTATTTTAAGTGCTACACAAAATAAAACAGCAATAATATAGGAGTTGTCCAGTCCATCCCAGAGGAAGAAATAATTGTACATGCCTTAGATAGCCATCAACTTGCACTTTGATCTAGAATCTCTGCCTCCCCCTTTTTCTGGTAACATCCATTAGTATAAAATGAGATTGTCCATTGCCTAAATTGCAACTAGTGAAGTGTAGCAGGGGTTGGGGAAAACTGGATAATAACATCACATACATTGAATTAGAGAGAAGTCAGAGATATGCTGATGGTTTCTTTATAGCAGCCACACATCACTGGAATCGCAGGGCCCACTCAGGTGTAAGTATCCTGAGGACTGGAAACACAAACACATATATAAATGGCACAATCTCCTCTTCAATAGACATGTGTAGCAGGGATTTTTAAAAGCAGAGTGGAAAGTAGTCTCACCGTATTATATTTTCGTTTTCAGAGTAATCCATAAATCCCGAGGAGCTGTTGGGACTCCACATTGACAAAATATATCCAATCCATACTAAGACTATTGCCTTGCAGGCTGAGTCATTCTTTATTGTAAAACCTGAGAGGGGATGCAGAGCTTTTGCTGACTATTCCTCTGAAGTTGCAAGTCTAAATTTTGCACAATGCTAAAAAAGATAGGGCACCTGAATCCGTTAGGGACTGTTAGACAGATGGCTAAATTCATCTCTACTGTAGCATCAGTGAACTCAATGTAATTACGTACCGTGAGCTAAAGCTGTGCTTTCATCTTGGGATAAGAGGTGCAAAGAACTGCAAAAATGATATTCAGATTCCAGGTCCCCAGGTCTCGTGAGATGACCTAAAATTCTGCTTGAGCAGCAGAGAAGACAAGTTTAAGCTTGTTACACCATCATCTTACATTGTCACAGAAAGATTCAGCAGTAAGATGTAGTGCAAAAAGAATACCAGGTAGGGACCATTCTCCACTGGTTATCCAGGTATAGCTTGGTGGAGCCCGAGTGAACACACTTTCTTGTGTGACTAGGCTTAATTTGTGCATAAACAGTGTGGTATGAGAACCTATGGCTGGTGCTCACATCATCCCTATGTTTAGACAGAGGAATCGCTTGGGACAAGAGAAATGTGGGAAGTAGCTGCATCAGAGTGATATAAGATTTAGAGACCCATTGCGTGGACAGGCGGAGTCCCCAGATCCCGCGCGACCCCCCCCCCCCCGTCATGTGGAATAACGACTCAAGACAACGTGCTATGGGATTAAATTGGCCACAACTTTATTAAATTTCAAATGTGGGTAGACCTTGGCTCAGGCATTGGGCGTTCTCCCTCCCCAGTCCCCAGCCGGGGACCTAGGGAGCATTAGGGTTATCCAGTGTGTGTGTGGGGGGGATGGGCCGGCTCTGGAGAACATATGTTCAAGCAGAGATAGCCACCCCCATTACGCCGCCGCCGCAGGGGAGAGCAATGACGACCTTTCGGCGTACGGTCAAAGCCTCCCTTCAGAAACCCCTTTAACGGGGAACCCTGGTATCGCCGCCGCAAAAAGGAAGATGGACTAAAGGATTCCGCCCAAGGCCTGATACCGCCAAAGATGTGCTGTTTTGCTACGGGAAAGGTGAAACCTGCCAATGCAGGGAAATTCCTTTCCGGCCCTTTAACAGCGACCTTAACGTAGCAGCGCCCGCATACCTGTGAAGAAAAGTTAACCTGCAAAACCTGTGAAGAAAAGTTAACCTGCAAAATAAGACATTAACTGAGGGTGGGTAGGGTGGGAGAAGCTCTGGAGCCAAGTGAGGATTCCCAGGTAAGATCCTCCCTCTATTGTGTGGGCAGGTAATCCCTCCCCTACCTGGCCTGGTCTCCTTGGCAACGCTTCCCCCAGGTGGGATTGGACAACTGACTGAGGTAGGCGGAGACCTCCAGGTATCCCACCTGAGGGAAGGCAAAGCCAAGTCTATGCTGTTGGAGCCGCTCCAGATCTAGGGGCTGCACGCGTCCATGCAAAGGGTGCCCCCCGTTTTAGGCGGGGAGTGGTCATTTTAAAAATGTCCCAATATTAATTGCTTTTAACCTTTGGCTAGAATGCATCCATGATTCCTGCTTGTGTTTTGTGACTCTCACGCCTCCCTCCTTTGCTGCATTCCTTCTCTCCTGTCTGACCCTGAAAGTGGCAGAAATAGGAGGATGCTTTCCTGTTGTGAGTTAGCACCAGCATCTTCTTGAGAGGTTCCAGGGACAGTTACAGGTAACCAATGTCAACAGCCTCCACTGAAGGTCTGGTTGCCTAGACAACTGTGTGATAAGTTATAAGCTGAGACCACATGTTTTGGAGCAACCCAAGGAACTTGATATCAGTATGAAACCATGTGTATCTTACATCCCATTACCCGTAACCTTTCTTGATGTATGTAGAAGGATGTTTTGATGGCCCTTTATGTGCTCTGTGTTAGTAGCCTATACAGTCTCACCTTGGTTCTTGAACTTAATCTGTGCCGGAAACTTAATCCGTGCCGGAAGTCCGTTCGACTTCCGAAATGTTTGAAAACCAAGGTGCAGCTTCCGATTGGCTGCAGGAGCTTCCTGCACTCAAGCGGAATCCACGTCGGACATTCGGCTTCCAAAAAACATTCCAAAACCGGAACACTTACTTCCAGGTTTAAGGCATTCGGGAGCCAAAACGTACGAGTACCAAGGTGTTTGAGAACCAAGGTATGACTGTATAAGCTTTGTTCTGATGTACCTCAGGGCAGTCCTCTTAACTAGCACTTGAGCAGCTGGTTGGCAAGGCTGTCTTCTTGCAATAGTTTTAATAAACACTGGGTCCCTCCTGGATAATGGACTTGAATTAGTTTTCTTGGTTCTGTGGCTTATCTAAAAGGTGGTCCCTCACCTGGGTAACAAACAAGGTGATGTAGAAGCCAATTCTTACCACAAAAGTGATACCTCACTGGAGGCTGGCATGCCTGGCATGGTTCTTTCCCACTTCATTTACCTTCATGTATGATTTTCTCATGCAAATGTCAGAATGGCACATGACGTCCATCTTCTAGGAAATCAGTTCCCCATTGCTCTAGTAACAAGAATTAGATCCTAAATTGAATAAGGTTTTGTGAATATGAAAGCTTTGTTTAGCTTATCTAGTATCTGAAGGCCAGCTTATATATTCAGCAGGATCAAACAATACTTTTCCAATGTGCCACTTCACACTGTAGTGGTGCTGAATGCTTGCTTGAGTGTGTTCCCACGATGATAAACTCCCTGCAACTAAAAAAACATGGGAGAAGCATTGGTAGTGGAATATTCCAAGATGTGATCTTCATCCTTTAGTCTGAAGTGATACTGTCAAGGAAAGCTTCATTCTGAAGTGGTACTCATTTAGTCCTTGGTTCTACTGCATGAGTAAAGTGTCCCTTAGTTTATAAAGTCTAAGCTGTTTACTTTGTATCATTTCTACTTCAAAGTACGTTTCTTTACCTTGGCATTTTAAATTTTACCTGGTACTTTTCCTTTTCATTCAGTTTTTTATTTACATTCAAATATGTTCCCTGAATGCTCTCTATTCTCTAAGAGCAATTTCTTCAAATCTATGTAAAAAACCCCCAAACCTACCCTTGACCGCAAACTCTGAACCCTTTCTAAACATTTATCTCTTCCTTTCTCTTCTTTATTTTACACTGTGCACATTGATGATTCCTAAACGCTCAAGCATCACAAACGAACTGTCTATTAAATTGGCATTTATAGCCTTGTATCTCTGACAACCATGAGTTACGGTGATAGCAAAACTATAATTGTTGATGTGCTTTGGTTGGTATGAGTCAGGCAAAGAAATAGGCATAAAATGTATTCACTTAAATGCATTTGCATTGACAATGTTTCTGCTTGAAGCCTTCCATGTTACATGCAAATTAGATCCTTTACCTATTAGGGGCCTAAGCTCACTCTGCACTTCCTAAAGTTTCACAAGGGCTAAGAGGAGTGCGTTGAAAGGGCAGGAAGAAGCATTTGGGTGTGGGGAATACCTTTTGGCTTCCACCTCTGACCTACCCTAATTTAGTGATGATATGTCCAAAGGAATGTAAGAGGATGAAAAGTGCCTTTCTCAGCTGTGTTGGTAAGTGAGAGAGAGAGAGAGAGAGAGAGAGAGAGAGAGAAGTTTAGGAATTAAAATGAAGAAGGCACAGATGAGAAGGAACCAGAAATGCATCTTGGGTGGAATCTACACACATATAAAAACCATTTTGAAATTTTTTTTTCCAAAAGTGTTTTTAAAAATACATTGAATTCCCATTGGCTCACCATTACCAGCTAGTGTCACATTGTATATTGCACTTAAAACATGCTTAAAACACTTTATTTGCAGCTGTATAGTTGAGTTGAAAAAGGTTGCAGGATAACACCAAGGTTGCAGGTTTGATCCCAGCATGGGACAGGTGCATATTCCTTCATTGCAGGGCGTTAGACTAGATGATCCTTAGAGTCCCTTCCAACTCTATGGTTCTGTGTTCTATGATCTAAGTCTTCTATGATCTGAGGATCAATCCTGATACCAAAAAAGTGCCTAAGCAATCTGCTCCTGAATGCCCAATGTGTGGAGCACCAGGAGACTAGTTTCAGGGGGAAATGGCACCCTGCTGGCTGACTATTGTACATTATTGCTTCTTGTGGCAGCAGAAAAAACTAATTTAAGAAATAAGTGGGAGGATTTTCCCCATGCAGTGCAACTACTCTTTCTTGGTAAGCTCACCTGCCCTCAAAGGTTGGTTTTTCGAATTTCAGTGGCACCCTGTGTGATGCCAAAATTCAGTGCCCCTTGCCTTCTATTCTTTGTGTGCACTATGTCATAGTTGAGATGCCCCCCCTTGACTCTGCCCTAAATCTCTCTCTGCTGCCCTGAACACATCACCCACTTAGAAATGTGTCTTTAAAGTGTGTCTACCCGGACACTGAGGTCCAGCACCAAGGGCATTCTGGCGGTTCCCTCACTGCGAGAAGCCAAGTTACAGCGAATCACACAGAAGGCCTTCTCGGTAGTGGTGCCCGCCCTATGGAATGCCCTCCCACCAGATGTCAAAGAGAACAACAACTACCAAATTTTGTAAGACATCTGAAGGCAGCCCTGTTTAGGGAAGCTTTTAATGTTTGATGTATTACTGTATTTTAAGATTTGGTTGGAAGCCACCCAGAGTGGCTGGGAAAGCCCAGCCAGATGGACGGGGTATAAATAATAAATTAGTAGTAGTAGTAGTAGTAGTAGTAGTAGTAGTAGTAGTAATTCCCATCTTTCCCCCTAGCATTATATGACTTTGCAGAGAAAAATCTTTCTAGGAGAATTTTCAGTTCAGCTCTAGCTTCTGGAAACCATCCAACATGATGGAAGACAGATACATGGCAGACACACCCACCCTCAATGGGAACAGAGGCAGTGCAGTAAATCATGCAGAAAGACACCACAGGCAGAGTTACCTCCTCTCTGAGTTTGGGTTCATGGGAGACTTCAGTGATTTAATGCATTTGTTCCTCCTGGCATACTGGCAATTCTCTCACAGCACACAGCTTGAAAATCCCAATGAGTGTCATTCACAATAAGTTGTGATTTTTCCGACATCTTTTAAAAATGTTGCGGAGCGGGAGTCCTTTACAGGAGAAAATTAAAGAGGCAAAGCTGGGGTTTCGTATTTCATGCAGGACTCTGCAAAATAAAATAAAAGCCGACACTCTTCCGAAGAGCTGTGTGCGTCTCTTGCAGGAAAAGCTCTGGTAGCTCTGTGTTAGCCATTAAACTATGATTGACTTTTGGATTCCTGTTCCTTCAAATGTGTCAAATCCCTATGGCATTTACAAAGCTTGGAAAGCCTTGTTTACATTTGGAATTGTTTTCAGATGAAAACTTCATTTATTATGCTCAAATATGTCTTCACATCTTGAAGGCAAAGATGCTTAGCAAGTTGCCATAGGGACTTGTTTTTAAGAAGGGTTGTTGTGTTGTTGTTCTTTTAAGGGCAGCCAGCAGCTAGTTACTGTGAAGTCTCTCCACCACACCCCTAGTTCCTTAGCTAGTTTATATTTAAATGTTATATAATTAAAAACTCAGTATTGCATTTCAAATAGCAATTTGTTCAGTCTTGGAAGCAGTTGGCTGAGTACACTGATGCAGAAACATAGAAATAGCTCCAACAACAAGAGAGCGCCAATTACATAAGATACGTTCCCAAGAAGTTGAATTAAGTGGTCCGGGGGGGTTATAAGACATATGTGGCTGCTCCACCTCCTCCTCTTCCATAATGTGATGTGACTCTGAGGACTCAGATAGATTGGTAAAGGAAAAGCATTTCAGATGTGTTGTACAGTGGTACCTTGGTTTTAGAACAGCTTAGTTTATGAACAACTTCGAAATAGAATGCTGCAAACCCAGAAGTAGGTGTTCCGGTTTGTGAAGTTTGCCTTGGAAGCGGAACATTCCTGTTGAGTGTGTTCCGTTTGTAAATTGAGTCCCCCGCTACTAATCAGAGGCTTCCTGTTGAGTCTGTCGGCTGTTGAATCCTGAGCACCCACGCAACACAGAGGTGATATCTGGAGTTTTTGTTTGTGCTTTTGTTTTTGTGGCTTTTTTTTTTTTGACTGTGACTTGTTCTTTGTTTTATGGGACTGACTTGTGACTGTGGCTTGTGACTTCATTTTTTGTGACTGTGGCTTGTGACTTGTTTTTGTGACTGTGTGGGACCCAGTTCAGATTGATTGATTGTGTGTCTGCAGAAATGGATAAAATCCCCCCATCCAAACAAACAATGACTATCATCACTGCACGTAAGAAAAAATAATAACATTTTTTATCATCTACAATACTGTTTTATTTATTTTATAATACAGTACATTGATTATTGCTTTCATTTTATGGATCAATGGTCTCGTTAGATAGTAGCATTCATGTTAAATTGCTGCTTTAGGGGTTGTTTTTAAAAGTCTGGAACGGATTCATCCATTTTGCATTACGTTCTATGGGAAAGTGCCCCTTGGTTTTAGAACGCTTTGGTTTTGGAACAGACTTATGGAATGGATTAAGTTTGGGAACCAAGGTACCACTGTATCTGCATTATAACACTGACACCAGATAGTGCTGTGAACTTAGGTTTTTGCCAACACAATTTCTCATACCAAGTTTACAACGCATTTTCCTGAAACACTTCTTTGATGCATCTAGATCCAGCCTGAGTTTCTATGTCTTTTTTAGCTGCCATTTGTTTAAACACAGAGCTCAATGAAGTCAATACGAGTGCTCAGGTAAAGATTACATCTTCTGAATCCTCTTCAGAGGCATATAGAAATTTCCAGAGGAGCACACCATTTCAAGGGACTATGAGGCAGAGCATGTGGCTGTGGGGCCCTCAGAAGACATGGAATCCAACCTAATTCTCAAGATGCAGGTACCCCTTCACGGAATCAGAAGCAGAACCTTGATGCTGATCACTGAACCCACCCCTCCCATATTTTGACTGTGATAACAACAACAACAGCAGCAACAACAACAATTTGTTATTTATAACCCGCCCATCTGCCTGAGTTTCCCCAGCCACTCTAGGAGGCTTCCAATCAAGTGTTAAAAACAATACAGCATTAAATATTAAAAACTTCCCTAAACAGGGCTGCCTTCAGATGTCTTTTAAAGAGAAGATAGTTGCTTATTTCCTTCACATCTGAAGGGAGGGCATTCCACAGGGCGGGCGCCACTGCCGAGAAGGCCCTCTGTCTGGTTCCCTGTAACCTCACTTCTTGCAATGAGGGAACCACCAGAAGGCCCTCGGTGCTGGATCTCAGTATCCGGGCTGAACGATGGGGGTGGAGACGCTCCTTCAGGTATACAGGAACAAGGCTATTTAGGGCTTTAAAGGTCAGCACCAGCACTTTGAATTGTGCTCAGAAACGTACTCGGAGCCAATGCAGATCTCTCAGGACCGGTGTTATGTGGTCCCAGCGGCCACACCCAGTCACCAGTCTAGCTTCCACATTCTGGATTAATTGAAGTTTCCGGGTCACCTTCAAAGGTAGCCCCACACAGAGCGCATTGCAGTAGTCTAAGCGGGAGTGGACTACTCATTGACCTTGACAATGCAAATATATAGCAGGACAAGGCTGCCCATTTAGTGAGTAATGAAGTTTTGCCTTTGGCTTATATACCTTATACATAACTTAATCAGCCAGTCATGTGTGACAGTACACCAGGGGTCAATGTGCTTCTTTGTTTTGCTAGTTGCCTGGCAGTGCAAAACAGAGGAGCGTTGCTGAACACTTGACAGCATATAATCCATGGCTGATTGACTGCATTTGGCTTGCTGAGTCACAAGTAGTGCAGTTCTGAATTAGACAGCTCAGCAAAAAAATAAGCTGACGGGAAACTCACCTCTCACCTTCATAGAAGCAGAAGCTTTCAGAGGAAAGATTTATGCTATTTTTAATTTTAATTTGGGCTCAGTAGAAGCAACCAGTCTTTGTGGCATGCTTTCCTAAATGGGGCTTCATCTTTTGCCTCTCCCCTCTCTTCATTTTGATTCCCTGTCCCTCACTCTCCTAAGGAAATCTGCTCAGTCAACCAGAGATGCTTTTCTCCTGTGTACCTGCAATGCTCAGCGGCAGTCATTCGGTTAAAGTTGTACTAGAATAAAGCAGAACTAATGTATGAATATTTGCTCATACTTAGAACAGATATGACAAATCCACATTATTTCCAAATAGTTTGACACATCTTCACTTTACACAAATGCACTTGTGCAGAGCATTTGCAAACAAACTGAATGCTTGAATAAACAGAAAGTTACAGAAACAGGCAGCCTTATCAGCCATCAAAAATCAACCATGCTTTACATCTAACTTTTTGTTTTGTACTTTTTTAAAAAAGTTCATTTATTCAGTTATTTTTACATCCTAACCCTCACAGTTCTGGGTGTATGTAATGAGGTACCATTTCACATTTCAGCTAAGAAGAGATCCCTCATCAAGAGCCAATACATATTTGAAATATACTCAGGGTCGCAAAGTGATTTCATGCTCTTTATTCAGCTCATAGTGAGGCATCTGATCAAGGCCTGTATTTTAAAATGAGCTTAAAGATTTGCAAATGTTTCATGCCAGGCAGAAAAGCAGCTGGCTAAGTACTTTGGCAGTTGTTTATCCTCCTGGACAAGCCCCCCCCCCCCGCCCCGATTTATAGCAGAAGCAGGAAACAAGTTTCTCAAACTTGTAAAAAGGGAAATACAGGCTGGGAGCAAAGGTTACACTGACCCTACATATTACAGAATACAATCAAGCTGCAAAAACACTAATTAAGAGTTGGTAAATAGTAAGATCTCTGTTTAGATAGAACTTAATACCACGAGCCATTTGTTTTAGCCATTTGTTTTGGAATGCAGGGGCAACAGGGGCAAAAGGTGATCTGGTAATTAAGGTGCCTTGTCGAGGCAAATGTAAGATATATGGCTACTTGTCTGCCATTTATGGATAGAAGGAAATATAGCTCTTTGTCTCCTATAAAAGGTAATAGGAAATGGGTGTATCTTTTATGATTGGTTCTAGCAAACAGCCAATAGTAATTTCAACCAGGCTGATTGGACAGAGGCAGCCAAAGGAGGAGCAAGGGGGCTGGGCTGAGGAAATATAAGTGCTGGCCATCAGGGATGGAGGGCAGGCAGAGCTTTGGTAACCATATACCACTGTGCCTATCATTTATTTGTCTGACAAATAAATTATTATTTTAATTTCTCTATTGCTGCGTTGAATATTTCATTCCAGCTAAGCGTTAACCACAAGCAGGGTGCTACAATAGTGGTGAGGAGGAATGAATGAATGTCCCCTCAAAGTATCTGCTTTATATACATTATTTACACAATGGGCTGCACAAGATTGGCTAATTCTGGAATTCTACTGTAAGCCAATCAGATTGTGGATTCACTTATATCTGGAGCATGATTGGGTGGTTCCTGCCAACCAATCATACTGCTGCATTGTTCTAGGACCAATCAGACTGCTGCATTCTGAATCCTATTGTTCTATGACCAATCAGACTGCTGCAGTTTGGATCCTATTCAACTCAGTGCATAACAATATTCATAGTGAATCTCTGTATATTTAAAGAGGTTTTGTGGTAGTAATTCATTTTTTTTTATTCCTCAAAATAACTATAGAAACATTAACAACCTAGGTTGTTTAGCAAATGGAAGCTCTCAGTCTAACACTTTGATTTCCTAACTAAT
This sequence comes from Podarcis erhardii, assembly GCF_964252035.2. Classification (NCBI taxonomy): domain Eukaryota; kingdom Metazoa; phylum Chordata; class Lepidosauria; order Squamata; family Lacertidae; genus Podarcis; species Podarcis erhardii. The sequence continues at coordinate 75,736,596 of NC_138499.1, read as the reverse complement.
GCTCTATTACTCTAGCTAATGAAATGACTTTTCTTTCCTGTGCTATAACTGTGTCACTAACGCATTGATTCTCTAACGCAGCAGGACCAACACTGGTAAGTCTTGGAAGAAACAGCAGTTGTGGATGGTGGGATAGGGTGCTGGCACTCACCTGACATTTGGTCAATCACATCACTGACGTATAAAAGGAACAATGCCCATTGTTGAGCAAGGTTGCTAAGTAACAGTGGCATGTCCTCCTGCTGAATGCCATTCTAGAGGTCTTTGCTAAAAGCAGGTCAGGGGAGTTAAAAAGCTAGGAAGTTATTTTGTTAGAGAGTTATTTGCAAAGAGTGTTAATTGCAAAGAAATTGCATTACTTCAATAAAATTAAGATGTTTTTGACAAAAAATTATTTGGGTTACAAGCAAGAACGATTAATGCAGTCAACTGTGCACTGTAACACTGTTCCTTAATAAAAGGCTAGCCTTTAAAAGTTATTTCCTGCACAATTTTTCAATCAACTTGATTTTTTAATAGCACATTTGCTGATTTAGTTTTATCTCTAGAAAAGGCCTGAGACCTTGTCACCTCCATGTAATCCCCTGCCCCCATGTCACGGTTAACTTTAAAAATTGTAAAAGTCAGCATTTTAAAAATGTCATGAACAGCTTGAAATGTTTCTCATAACCAGCATGCAACTTGGAAATCAGTTGCTGGTATTAAACCCAGGCTCAGTTGTATGACAACTTCCTTTTCAACTGAAGGGAATAAGCAATTAAGTAATTATCATTTATTTGTCAAGCTAGGATTTCTTTTACTTTTTGTTCTTTTGGTACAGATTTAGTTCTTCATTTCCTGCAAAATCTTTGAAAATAAAATACTTCCCTGTCAAGTTGTTTTACAGGTTGCAAATTATGGTCTACCACCTATAGATTGCAGTGGCAGGAAATGATGTTTTACTGAAAATTCAGCTTCCTTAGGGGATGTTAACTTATCTTGTTTTCTTCAACGACCCTTTATGCATAAATGAGTTGTCAATACTTAGTACATCTCCCAGACAAGGATAATCTGGCAATGGCAATCCATTCTCTGGTACCATCCTATTTCAACTACAGTCGTACCTCGGACGTTGAATGCCCTGCAACTCGAACGTTTTGGCTCCTGAATGCCGCAAACCCGGAAGTGAGTGTTCCAGTTTGCGAATGTTCTTTGGAACCCGAACATCTGATGTGGGTTCTGCAGGTTCCGAATTGGCTGCAGGAGCTTCCTACAGCCAATTGGAAGCGGCACCTTGATTTTGGAAGTTGAACATACTTCTGGAATGGATTCCGTTTGTCTTTTGAGGTACAACTGTAATGAAATTTGTTTTAGGTAGGGCTGTACTTGAAAATGGTTTGGAAGCCGCATTTAATTTAAAAGGCAAGACTTTTTGACCAGGACGATTCACTAGGAATGCATCTCTTTGGTTTTGAGATATCTATATGAAGCACAAGCTATTTTGAAGCTGGCACAAATATCAGACTAAATTTTGCTTGCTCCCACGTCCACTTTCTGCTACCTTGAGCCTCCGGGCTGGTAGCTCTGCAGAGCCTTGGTGGCAGCTGTAACAAATTTGGATTGCAGTCTCAGGTGCCTATTTGGGCAGTAAGTGGGATATAAGTTAAGAACAGCAACAATAGCAACAGTTTTCTAACTTCCCTTTGAAACAGGGATCTTATTATATTATATACTATCACCTCCCACATTACAGGTACAATAGGATTTGATTTAGAGTGGAACTTTGTGGTGGTAATAATAATAATAATAATAATAATAATAATAATAATAATTTATTTATACCCTGCCCATTTTGCTGGGTTTCCACAGACACTCTGGGCAGCTGCCAACAGAATATTAAAAACATGATAAAACATCAAACATAAAAACTTCCCTAAACAGATCTGCCTTCAGAAGTCTTCTAAAAAGTCAGATAGCTGTTTATTTCCTTGACAGCTGATGGGAGGGCGTTCCACAGGGCAGGCGATACTGCTGTGAAGGCCCTCTGCCTGGTTCCCTGTAACCTCACTTCTCACAGTGAGGGAACCTTCAGAAGGTCCTCAGAGCTGGACCTCAGTAACTAGGCTGAATGATGGGGGTGGAGACGCTCCTTCAGGTATCCTGGGCTGAGGCCATTTAGGGCTTTAAAAGTCAGCACCAACACTTTGAATTGTGCTCAGAAACATACTGAGAGCCAATGTAGGTCTTTCAGGACCAGTGTTATACGGCTTTGGCAGCCACTCCCAGTCACCAGTCTGGCTGCCGCATTCTGGATTGGTAGATTTTGATTTTAATTAATTTTTATAATGTTTTTTTATAATGTTGCACTGTTTTAGTGTTGTTAGCCGCCCTGAGCCTGGCTTCGCTGGGGAGGGTGGGATATAAATAAAATTTATTATTATTATTATTGTAGTTTCTGGGTCACCTTCAAAGGTAGCCCCACATAGAGCGCATTGCAGTAGTCCCAGCAGGAGATAACTCCAGCATGCACCACTCTGGCAAGACAGTCTGTAGGCAGGTAGGGTCTCAGCCTGCGTACCAGGTGGAGTTGGTAGACAGCTGCTCTGGATACAGAATTGACCTGCGCCTCCATGGACAGCTGTGAGTCCAAAATGACTCCCAGGCTGCGCACCTGGTCCTTCAGGGGCACAGTTACCCCATTCAGGACCAAGGAATCCCCCACACCCGCCCGCCCCCTGTCCCCCCAAAACAGTACTTCTGTCTTGTCAGGATTCAACCTCAATCTGTTAGCCGCCATCCATCCTCCAACAGCCTCCAGGCACTCACACAGGACCTTCACCGCCTTCACTGGTTCTGATTTAAAGGAGAGGTAGAGCTGGGTGTCATCTGCATACTGATGAACACCCAGCCCAAACCCCCTGATGATCTCTCCCAGCGGCTTCATATAGATATTAAAAAGCATGGGGGAGAGGACGGAACCCTGAGGCAGACAGAACCAACACAGCACATCATCAGAAGTACAAGGTCTCGGGTTAGGTAGCAGATTTTCCTGCGAACAGTAAACAAAAAAATACTGTCACATCAGCAACTGTATAAAACGGCAGTTCATCAAAATGCCAGGAATGCGGCATGCCGATGCAATGTACATGTGTTAGAGTAGCCATATTCAGTAGAGAAGTAGGTACCGCTGTGGCGGGAAGGTAAATGGCATTTCTGTGTGCTCTGGCTTCCATCACGGTGTTCCGTTGTGCCAGAAGCATCATACTAGCCACATGACCTGGAAAGCTGTTTGTGGACAAATGCCAGCTCCCTTGGACTGAAAGTGGAGATGAGTGCCATGCACCATAAAAGAGCCCATAACTGTCGAGGTGTCCTTTACCTTTTATTTAGGCATTATTTGCTTGTATCTATAATAGACACAAAGGAACACGGATGGTGCTGTGGGTTAAGCCACAGAGCCTAGGGCTTGCCAATCAGAAGGTTAGTGGTTTGAATCCCCGCGACGGGGTAAGCTCCCGTTGCTTGGTCCCTGCTCCTGCCAACCTAGCAGTTCAAAAGCACATCAAAGTGCAAGTAGATAAATAGGTACCGCTCTGGCGGGCAGGTAAATGGCATTTCCGTGCGCTGCTCTGGTTCTCCAGAAGTGGCTTAGTCATGCTGGCCACATGACCCGGAAGCTGTACACCGGCTCTCTCGGCCAATAAAGTGAGATGAGCGCCGCAACCCCAGAGTCGTCTGTGACTGGACCCAACGGTCAGCGGTCCCTTTACCTTTATACCACAGACCAACATCAGAGCAAAGTCACAGTTTTAAAGCCACAACCAGACTTCCACATTCTGGATTAATTGCAGTTTCCGGGTCACCTTCAAAGGTAGCCCCACATAGAGCGCATTGCAGTAGTCCAAGCAGGAGATAACTACAGCATGCACCACTCTGGCAAGACAGTCTGTAGGCAGGTAGGGTCTCAGCTGGCGTACCAGATGTAGCTTGTAGACAGCTGTCCTGGACAAATAATTGACCTGAGTTGCTATGAACAGCTGTGGTACCAGTTATTCCACAAAGAGTAGTCCTGAATCCAGCAGTCAAGCATCTCATTCATACAAAGAATAAGTACTTGCTGGGTAGAACTGATAGCCTAGGCTTATAGGGACGTTTGCTGTAAAACTGCTATTTTCTGGGTGGGATTTCCTCCCTTATCCAACTTTTCTCCATCCATGTTTTTGAACTGAGTGCATTCAGGATGACTTAGAAGTGGGCATCACTATAGGACATATTAAACCATATATATATATATATATATATATATATATATATATATATATGCAACATGTTTCCATGAGAACAAGAATCCAGGTCGTTGATTGCTTCCCTTGAATTACAAAGAACAGGTTTTGTCAGACATATCTGATATAATTCTTCAAAGGTTGACAAAAATGAATGAGAGAAAGAGGTGAATGTGGTATAGCTGGATTTTATTCAAGGCATACATTACCGTGTCAAAGAGAAGGCTAATCTAAAAGGTCAAGAGTATGAGATAAAATGGGAGTCTTTTCATCAAAAGGTGCCCAGGGGGGAGAAAGTCTAGAAAGCTGCATTAACAACAGCAGGTGGAATGTGTAGTGCGGGAGGCTTCATTTACTAAGGATTCACACTGTGTGAATTTTCTTAAAATTCACATCAGTGTCCATGAAGTTGATGTTCATTGTTGTCAGCTCCTACATAATGGTTGCACCTGAGGGCAGGACCATGAACCAAAAGGGAGAAGGAAGCATTTACAAAACAGAAGACACAAGAGGTGTGTCAAAGGCCTGAAAGTGCAACTGTGTTCACCTGGGAAGAGATGCAGCAAAGAAAATAGATGTTGGAATGGGTTAAGAGAAAGGGGGGGGAGAGGGGAGGGAGAGAGGGAGACTGGAGACAATATTATAAGATGAAGGGTTTTGGATCAGTGGTGTCATGGGCCAGGAGTTGGCTCCACCTGCTGAGCAGCAGCCTGAAGCAGGAGAAGAATTGACTCCACCTGCTGCTGATCAGCCTTCTTGCTCCTGATGAGAACCACCTGGTTCCAGCTTTCTTCAGCAGGGTTTCCAGCCTCAGTCAGTTGCTGGAAACAACATTTGTTTGTCCTGGCCAGACCTTGCTGCTTCTTGTGATCTTGGATCTTCAGCTTTCTTGACCCCTGGATCATCTATTTGAACTGCTATACTCCTGACCTTAGGACTGGACTGGACCTTGTATATGGACTCTGCCTCCAGGCAAGTACCCCTCTGAGACTTGTTTGTTTGGTTGGCTGGCTTCTCCTCCACTGAGCTCTGCTGTGGCTGGCCGCACAGGAATATGACAAGTGGTGCAGCATCTGTTTTGCCTGCAAAAGGTTGCAGGTTCAGTCTCCAGCATCTTCAGGTAGGGATGAAGGGGGGGCAATCTTAGTTCTTTTCATTGCTACCTCTTTCCCACTTTTGGATGACTTTCCTCATTTCTTCTCTTGCAAGGTAGGACCCCAAGCAAATCACCTCTCTTTTTTTCAAGGAGTGGAGTGGATGCACAAGTACACTGAGAAGCTATGGCCACTTCAAATGCAGCATGTTGGCACATTTGCACGGAGGGCTGAATAATTATCATTGAAAAAGAGAACAGTTCCCATAATCTCTCTCCTCCCTTCAGCTTTCACATCATGGGATATCATTTATTTCATATATCCATTTGAGATAGATTTTTTTTTAAAAAAAACCACACACCATATTTTGTAAATGTTAATAAGTTTTCTTTAAGATCTATTTTTAACATATGGAAAATAGTTGGCAAAATGCCCAAAGTATTCTAAAATAGATTGTATTTTGCTTTAGAAAGAGCTAAAAGGCCCACCCTCCATCAAAAGAATTCATATCACTGTTCATTGGATTCTTTATATTTTTCTCTGACAATGCATTTTGCAAATGCGAAACAGCTTTAATTTTTAATTCATGGGAAATAGTATGTGGCAAAAGATCAACATCTTTTTTTAAAATAATAATAATAAAACATGTTAATGAGGTACATTTATGCATTGTGGTGAACTGTAAAGCATTTTGCTTCAGAATTCTCTGACAACTATATTCCAGTTGAAATTTTCTATTGTAGAACACTTTGTTCCAACTCAACGTACCGTGCAGAATAAATAACCAAGTAAGCAAAGTTCACTGTGAGACAAGTATTTGCAAAATATTTTGTATTTGTTTAGATCGGGAGCAGTGGTGTATTTATGGTGTCTGCCTCCTCGACTTCCATAAAACAAACAAACAAACATGTGTATGGAAAACCAGCTAATTGAACAGGTCAAAGTTTTCAAATATCTTGGACTTATTTTCCAGTCTACGGAGTCATGGGGAGCACACCAGAAATGTTCAGAAGAAAAAGAATCCCAAAGCACCATGCTTTTTCTACACGAAAGGTGGTACATATATACCATCAGTCCTGGAAGTGTTCCAAGCTAAACCCCTAGCACAGTTATTATGTGGGGCTCAGATTTGGACCGGCACTTATCTTGGATCAATGAAAGCTATCCAATCAAAGCTCTTAAGGCAAATTTTCTCTGTACCACCCTGTGTCCCAAACGTATCATTGTGCCTAGAGGCTAATCTTCCCTCGGTAGAATTACGGATCTGGCGTAGGACACTTAACTATTGGCTTCGCCTAAACTCAAATCCCCCTGGTTTAATATCCGTAGTGCTGCAAGATTGTCACAAGAGTGCCTGGACTAAAATGTGTATCAGAAACTTCACTCCTGTGGTTTATCACAACAGCTACTCACTTTGGGTTTTAGTAAAGCAAACAGTCTAATTTGTCAGTGTCTAAATCATATCGAGCATCAGAACAACTTGGCCACAATAAAGAAATTTTGCCCATGGTATGACTATTTTCCACCTTCCCATTTTGACTCTCTGGCACCCTATCTGCATAACCTAGCAATTCTAAAATATAGACGCGCTTTTACTCTCACAAGATTGAACATATTGCCTTTGGCTGTACTTGAGGGACGATTCCAACAGATTCCACACGAAAAACGCTTATGTCCCTGTGGAGATGGCAGTACCGAATCGGTAGCGCATGTCCTTTTGGCTTGCACTCTTTATAAAGACTTGAGGAATGAGGTTATCACCCCTCTTTTATTATCCATTCCAGGTCACCCAGCCACTGCCACAGTGTCCTTTCTCTTGGCAGAACAAGATGAGCAGGTGACAGCAAAGGTTGCAAGGTTTTTAGCTGGGGCAATTATAATAAGATCCACTATTTGACTATTTCAAAACCCTAAAATGTATTTTATATAATTGACATTTTATTTCTGTTCTTTGTATATCGTATTGTTTTATTGCTATGGCGAATGGCTGATGCAAATAATGATTCATTCAGTCAGTTGGGAAACAAACATGCCAGATATCTGGAGTACCAGCCATTAAAATGGAATAATGGAATGGACACGAATCGACCAAATATGGACAACTAGAGGACTGGTACCTAAGATTAGAAAAGTGGAAATCTGCCCAAAAACTTGCTCCGACCATAATGCTTTGAAAGTGGAATTGAGACTTAACATAACCGGATCCTTTAGATGGAAAATGAATGACACCTTATTAAGGGATCAGGAGATTGTTAAGAAGGCCCAAAAAACTTTAAAGGACTATTTTGAAATAAATCTAAACACCACTGTGGAAAAAAGAACAATCTGGGACGCAAGTAAAGCAGTTATGAGAGGGTTTCTAATACAACAAAATACGATTAAGAAAAAGTTCTGGAATGAAAAGAAGGAGAAGATATTGGAGAAAATAAGAGAAGGAGAGAAAAAATTAAGATCTAGGCCCAAGTCGAAGGAAGTGCTGAGAGAGGTGAAATTTTTCCAGGCACAATACTCGAAATTGATAAATCAAGAGGTGGAATGGAAAATTAAACAAATGAAACAAAGATCCTTTGAATCAGCAAACAAGTGTGGGAAACTGCTAGCATGGCAGTTGAAAAAGAGACAAAAACTTAACACAGTTACAAATCTAGAGATTGAAGGGAGAATGGTTCAGAAACCCGAGGAAATTAGAAAGTGTTTCCAGAGATATTTTAAAGAACTTTATTCACAAGGGCCACAGAAAGACTTTGAGATGGATCAATTCCTTAAAACTAATGGATTACAAAAAATAACTCAGGAAATGAGAACCTGAATAGTAATATCACCCAGCAAGAAATTGAAAGTGCCACTCAGAACCTTCAACTAGGCAAATCTCCAGGCCCTGATGGACTTACCTCCAAATATTATAAGGTTTTGAAGGACTATTTGATACAACCTCTGTTGGAGGTCTGCAATCAGATTATGGAGGGGAGGAAGGCACCGGAGACGTGGAAAGAAGCTTTCATCACATTGATACCTAAACAAGAAACTGAAAAGACCCAGCTTAAGAACTACCGCCCCATCTCACTCCTAAACGTGGATTACAAAATTTTTGCGGATATTTTAGCAAGTAGGTTTAAAAAAGTACTTAATGAAGTGATCCATAAGGACCAGGCTGGCTTTCTCCCCGGTAGGCATTTGTTTGATAATACAAGAAACATTATTGACATTTTGGAACTTCTACAAACAAATCTTAATACTAGAGCGGTTTTAATCTTTATTGATGCGGAGAAAGCCTTTGACAACATTTCTTGGATGTTTATGAAGAAAAATTTGGAAGGGATGGGAGTCGGGCGGGGGTTTGAAAATGGAATAGAAGCAATTTACTCAGAGCAAAAAGCTAAATTGATTGTTAACAATGTGGTGACAGAGGAGTTCAAAATAGAAAAAGGGACACGACAGGGGTGCCCCCTATCCCCCCTATTGTTTATTTCAGTCCTGGAGGTGCTATTGAACATGATTAGAAAGGACCGGTCTGTACAAGGAATTGAGGTCGGAGTGAAACAATATAAACTGAAAGCTTTTGCAGATGACTTGGTATTAACATTACAGGAGCCAGTCTCTAGCACTAAAAGAGTGTTAGAATTAATTTCTGATTTTGGTCGGGTGGCGGGATTTAAGCTGAACAAGCAAAAAACTAAGGTTCTAGCAAAAAATTTGACAACTACAGAAACAGATGAGTTCCTGAAAGAAACAGAATTAAATGTGGTTAAAAAAGTAAAATATCTAGGGGTGTACTTGACCTCCAAAAATTTGAATTTGTTTAAAGATAATTATGAGAAATGTTGGTCAGAAATCAAAAGAGACTTGGAAATATGGTCAAGATTGAAACTTTCCTTGTTGGGCCGGATAGCAGCTATAAAGATGAATGTATTGCCGAAAATGTTATTTCTGTTTCAGGCCCTACAGATCGTGGACAAAGTGGAATGTTTTGGAAAGTGGCAGAAGGATATTTCCAAGTTTGTTTGGCAGGGCAAAAAGCCCCGAATAAAGTTTAAAATACTAACTGATGCGAAAGAAAGAGGGGGATTTGCCCTGCCAGACTTGAGGTTATATTATGAATCTGCAGCCTTCTGCTGATTGAAAGATTGGATCTTATTGGAAAACACTGATGTCCTAGATCTGGAAGGGTTTGACAATGCTTTTGGGTGGCATGCATATTTGTGGTATGACAAGGTTAAAGTTCACAAATTGTTTAAAAACCGTATTGTCAGAAGAGCAATTTTGATGGTCTGGACAAAATATAAGGACTTATTGGAGAGTAAGACTCCGAGGTGGCTCTCACCGGTGGAGGCCAAGGCACGTAAGAGACTTAACATGGAAGCCTACTGGCCTAAATATTGGGAAATAATTGAAAAAATTGGAGACAATTGGAGGCTGCTGAGCTTGGAAAAATTGAAAAACAAGGTGCGAGATTGGTTGCATTATGCTCAAATCCAGGAGGTTTTTAAAGTGGATAAAAAGGTTGGATTCCAGGTGGAAAAATCGAAACTAGAGACAGAACTGTTAGAGCCAAAAAATAAATTACTTTCGAGAATGTATAATTTGCTGCTTAAATGGAATACACAGGACGAGACAGTCAAATCCGCCATGATAAAATGGGCACAGGACTTGGGGCACAACATTATGTTTGAAGACTGGGAAAGGTTATGGAACACCGGAATGAAATTTACGGCATGTAGTGCCTTGAAGGAAAATATTATGAAAATGATATACCGGTGGTACATGACCCCAGTCAAACTTGCTAAGATATATCACCTGTCTGATAACAAATGTTGGAAATGTAAAGAGGCGGAAGGGACATTCTTTCACCTCTGGTGGACTTGCCCGAAAGTGAAGGCCTTTTGGGAGATGATTCATAATGAACTAAAAAAGGTACTTAGATATACCTTACCTAAGAAACCGGAGGCCTTTCTTCTGGGCATTGTGGACCAGAGAGTACTTAAGAAAGATAGAACTTTTTTTATGTATGCCACCACAGCAGCAAGGATCCTGAATGCTAAGCATTGGAAGACACAAGATTTACCCACGCTGGAGGAATGGCAGACGCAGTTGATGGACTATATGGAACTGGCTGAAATGACTGGCAGAATCCGAGACTTGGGAGAAGAAACAATCGAGGAGGACTGGGAAAAATTTAAAGACTATTTGAAAAAACATTACAAGTTGTATGAATGTTAAAAAATGCTCTTTTTAGAAATTCTTGCTTCAGCATTGGTAAATTAATGAAATGGAAATTAAGGTACAAGAAGTTAAAGGTGGAATAATGAAATAACTTTATTATGTTTAAGTTAAAACATATAAGATTTGGGTTACAATAGTTTTGAAATTAGGCAACATGATAAAATGAAAGATACAATAAGTTTGGAAATAAGTTAACAAATTGCTGATATTTTGTATTACAGAGAATGCAGCGTTTGGAGGATGTGGGGAAGTCCAATAGATGTGTTGGAAAAAAGGATTATGGAAATTTGTAATTTCTCTACTGTAAAAAAAAAAAAAACAAAAAAAAAAACCTGGAATAATGGAAATCGTTAGCTGTACAGTATGGTCCTCCTAGGTCCCTGCCATAGGCACCAATTCTAATGGACCCAGTTCCACCCCCCCCCCCCAATGTTGAGAACAATCAGTTGTGAAGGAGGCTGATCGTGGAGCCAAGCATGATGCTTTTATGGTCCCTGTAGTCTTGGCTTCCTTTCTGCATCCTTCATCCTTGCTCTGCTTCCGAAGTTCTGCCTAGGTTCACCAGTAGAATCTGGTGGGGCTTACACTTTTGTTTAATACAGGTATCTATGGCTGCTTACACACCACACATTTAAATCAGATGGCTTCACTGCAGGGATCCTGGGAACTGTAGTTTACTCTGTACATAGCTACATTTCCCACTGCTCTTAGCAAAGTGGCTGTTCTTTTGCTGGCTGCTCTTTTGCTTCTTTCAAGAAGTCGCTACGAACCTAGTCACATTGACAAACATTTCCACAGAGCTAGACTGTTCAGCTGAAGACCTTAATTGTTCACCTTCCCATCTGTAAGTATTTTCACAGATGGGCGATGGCATGCAACAAAATGGCGATACTTGACAGTTCTGTAAATATTTATGTAGGATTCTGTTGTTCCTGTTAAATGTCCTGTTTGGGCTTCATTATAATTTCTGAAATATTTTCTGGAGGAAATATTTATTTGCAGATCCTTTACAATCTCCTTTACTTTTGAATAGACTCCAACATTTCTAAGAAAATGAGCAATTATTGGACTTTGCTCTGACATTAGAGACATGCAGTAAACATTGCAGGAGAGGTTGGGCTGCCCTCATTCACCTTGGCCTTGCTGTCACGCCCTGACACACCATCACATCCCAAAATTGAGTAGCCTATGTCAGTGCATAGGCTGTCCTTGTGGGTTGGGACCCTGAGTATGCTGTGATCTTGCCTGACTTTCAGCTGTTGAGTAAACTATGGCTCTCAGAGTGTGTGTTACAAAATGTCATTGCATTTAAATTGGGTATAGAACTAGTGGGCATCCAGATTTTCCTGGACTTTAGCTCCCCTCATCCCTGTGGTCCTTATACTTTACAGAGTTGTGCAGAAGCTGCCCTGGGTTGTCTGGGATTTTATTGGTGGTGGTTATAAATTAGGCACTGGTACTCATACTATATATTGATAGAAGTGCCTTGGCTGGCAGTACAAAATGGCTGCCAAAAAGGAGAGATGGGTATTCTGTACCAGCAACTACTGTACATCTATATCTATTTCTATCATCTATCCAAGCAAGTCTTCTCTCCCTCAACAGCCGAGAGAAAACTGCTCCTTGTAGAGCTTTGATTGCCGGTTTCTGCTCTTCCATTTCTTTGTCACCTGAATTCTCTGACTCTGGGGAATCATGTGAGAATGTATTCACAGCTCTCCAAGGTGTGAACGGAGCAGGCTGCTTTAATTAAATATGCCTGTCAATATTCCCCAAACACCTTGAAATAGGCTTGTGTTTTCCCCAAATAAACATTTTACTATCCTAGGTTTACGTAGCTGAGAGTAAAAAGGAACCTTTTTTCTGAATAAATTGTACAGAGCAGTCTGCTAAACAGGCACATACATACCTCCCATCTTTTCCTATATCTGAGCCTATGGGTAAGGTTTTTAATTAAAGTGTGAGTCTGCTCTGAGTGATGGTGTGTTTTTAGAGAATCCTGGTGTTCTGCTCCAAACCTTCACTGCCCTTTCCAAACATTTATCTAATCCAGTGGGTCTCATTTGGTAGGTTGGGGTCTTACTGAAGGAGGAGGGAGAGTAATAAATAGGAATGCCAGAAAATTCTGGTGAAAGCAGAAAAGAAAGCAAAAATAGCTGCAGTTGACATATTTGCCTGTGCTCAGGAATGGAAATCAGTCAAGCAAACATGATCAGTATTTGTTTGCATAGTTTTTAAGCTGAGGACAAAAGTGCAGTTGCACATCTGCGGGGATGCAGAACAAAGCAAAATGCAACACATATCTGGGATGGAATAAGGCCGCAACTTTATTGATAATCTGCAGCAAATAGGGTTGATATAGACGTGGGGCATGGATCCAGTGATCAAGCAGCTTGAGTTCTGATAGAAACACCGTTGTACCTGTAGGGGGATTGTCTAACAATAGGGTCCACTATAGTGTGAATTGCTTTCAGGTGAACCCTTACAAATAATCTGGTAGGGGGTGCTATGGCCCATCAGCCCATAAACTGAACTATTGGACATTGTGTCGCCTTCCATGTTCCCTTGAAAACAGAGGCTTGGGGGGTGTGTGTGTGTGTGTGTGTGTGTGTGTGTGTGTGTGTGTGTTATGTCATCTTTTCTCTGCTAACTGTTTCAGTCCATTTTGCAGCCTGCAATTGGTGAAATGGGGTGGGGGTGTTATTTTAATGAGCACACTAATTTCACATATTGCTTTACCAGTGTTTTTACCAATTGTGTGACTGTATTGCTGGATAGTTAATGTTGACAAATGGCCTTGATTTAGCTATCTTCAGACTATGGTCCAGATAATTGTTAGACTATGGTCACTGTTGGTGTCCTTCCAGAAACTACATGAACCTATGCTTCTACACTACCACCAAAAGCCACAAGACATCCGATAGAAAGGAACCTTGATTGCTCCCTTTTTACTGAGCATGGGTTCTGCCCAGCAACCAGCCAAAAGCATTTCTTCCCCTTGCCCTCCCATAAGCAGAACTTATTGGATGAGAGAAATACTTGCTCATCATTGAGTACAAACCATCCAACTTCTTCTGATGCAAAACTGGAAAGTGCATCTTTTGGGATGTGTTCCTAGGTGTGTCATGTGACCCACACCTTGCTCTCTCCTCCCATAAGCAGTTTTTTGGCTGGCAAATTCTTGTGTGGTGCCCCCAAACACACATTTTTGCAGGGCATGCAAGATCGCAGCTCTGAAAAAAGCACTTTTGGAGGGAGTGAGGAAGTGGGGCACCCAAAATAGCCACTGAGATCTCATGAGAAAAAAATGGATGTCCCATTTTTTCCTGACACATGAGAACAATGGTTTACTAAAGCTGCAATCTTCAACATGCTTAGCTAGGAAGAAAGCTCCATTGAGCTCTGTGTGACTTAACTGTTGCATCTAGTGAAACAATGTGAAAGAATTGATAGATACAGCCTGAGTGGGTTCTGCTTCCTGGGAGGACCCAAGAGGAGGTTAATTGCAAGATCCACTGCTTCTGGCCTGAGAGAGAGAGGTTACTGACTAGAGCAGCTCTGTAAAACATGTGATTAAATCTTAAGTGTTTGTTTAGAAAACCCAGCCTGTTTGATTCTGTCAGGGACCGTACAAAAACACCTAGCAGCCCATTTGTCTGGCTTCACTCCCAGTAGGAGATTGATTCTCTTTCCTTAGTTGATGGTGGCCCTCAGAGCTGTGAACACCCTGCTCCATGGCATTCTGGGTCTCTCAGGAGATGTAATATTTTCTGCTTGGCTGATGGTGATTGGAGAACAGCCGCAGGGTGGTTTCTTAATATTTTGCTGCAGCAGGGACTCTGCTAGGAATGCCATCATGGGAAAATGATTCTTGTGTCTTCAAGCTTTCTGAGGATGAGTAAATACATGGAAGAGGGATTAGCTGAGGAGGCTTACTGCTTGGTGGATGATCTTAAGGACTTTCCACGCTGCAGCAGAGAACGTTGCAACAATTTAATTAACAATAAGCGCAACAATTCACGATACAACCTATTTTACATTTGAAATTACTCTTCTAGCCTAAAAAGGTGTAATAAAAGCTGCTGCAATACTATATGCACTTAACTGGGACTAAGTCCCAGTAAACTCAAGGAGGCTTAATTCTGTGTAGCCATGAATAGGATGTATTGTGAACTGGGAAAACTGCCCAGTAATACAGCCTGGGTTTGAAATGCTAGCTCATTTTTGCTTTTAAGCAATTACATTTTCAGGTCCTGGCATATGTGTGTGTGTGTGTGTGTGTGTGTGTGTGTGTGTGTGTTGTATGTACATGAAATCTCTAGAGACCATAAAGTCTGATCTGATCCAGTATCCAATATTACCGGATTAAGTTTGTATCACAAATAATCTTTACAGCTCGACATAAGTATATTTGTTTTTAATATTAGCTTAACAGTGTTGAAGATGAAAAAAAACATTTCAATGAAATTCCATACCAACGATATGCATATAGCTAAACATATTTACCAGGCATTTTTAAAAGTTAGGTAATGCTGCAGTTTGCTGTGAATGAGAGGAAAGCAAAGCCTCATAAATTTACGTGGGTTGTTTTGCATGAGGCCCTTCCAAAACCATCATCAATTTAAATACTTTGGTGTTTAAAGATTAGACATGGGGGGGGGGGCAAATCTGATATTGGGCAGTTCTGCTATGGCAGAAGAAGCATGGATCTGAGGCATGAATTATTATAGAGCCTCACAATGTTTACTTGGGATGCCAACAAAACCACCTTCGAATCACAGAGCACAACTGTGACTTATGATGTCATTGGGTTAAGACTGTCTATTGGCTAGGAGACTCTTGAGAGTCCCATGGACTGCAAGAAGATCAAACGTATCCATTTTTAAGGAAACCAACTGAGTGCTCACTGGAAGGACAGATCGTGAAGCTGAGGCTCCAATACTTTGGCCACCTCATGAGAAGAGAAGGCTCCCTGGAAAAGACCAGGGAAAGATGTTGGGAAAGATGGAGGGCACAAGGAGAAGGGGACAACAGAGGACGAGATGGTTGGACAGTGTTCTCGAAGCTACCGGCATGAGTTTGACCAAACTGCGGGAGGCAGTGGAAGACAGGAGTGCCTGGCATGCTCTGGTCCATGGGGTCACGAAGAGTTGGACACGACTAAACGACTAAACAACAACAACAGAAATTGGCTGGGAACATGAGTAGCAACAGATCACCTGGTTGCCACCAGAATGGGGGCATGACACTTTCCTTTGATGTTTGCTGCAACTTCTACATGGCCAACTTTTACCATAGTTGCTGTACTTTAACTCAATTCTCCCCATTTCAGATGTTATATCTAGTAGTTTAATAGAGATCCAAATGTATATTAGCTACAATATTTATGCCCCTTTATATCTGTGCATCTGTATACTTTGTATTTTACTAGATGCTCCATATAATGAATGATATGCTTTCATCTAATAATGGAGACCTTAAAGTTTGTCATCTCCGATATAAACAATAATTATGTTTCAAAGTTTTTCATTACTGCCTAATTGTTGATTTATTAGGCTATTAAAGTGGGGCAAACACACCAAATAAAATTTGATTTCAGGCAGCATTATTCAAAATGTTGAACTTGTAAATAATTGTGGATAACATTATAATTAATCACACAATTACTTAGGGCCATTTTGTGACATTATGCAAACTGTGGGAAAGGTCACTAGCAGTGGAACCATATCCATGCCTACTCAAGTATGGACTTAAAAAGGTAAAGGGACCCCTGACCATTAGGTCCAGTTGTGACCGACTCTAGGGTTGCGGCGCTCATCTCGCTTTATTTCCCGAGGGAGCCGACGTACAGCTTCTGGGTCATGTGGCCAGGATGACTAAGCCGCTTCTGGCGAACCAGAGCAGTGCACAGAAACACCATTTACCTTCCCGCCAGAGTGGTACCTATTTATCTACTTGCACTTTAACGTGCTTTCAAACTGCTAGATTGGCAGGAGCAGGGACCGAGTAACGGGAGCTCACCCTGTTGCGGGGATTCGAACTGCTGACCTTCTGATCAGCAAGTCCTAGGCTCTGTGGTTTAACCCACAGTGCCACCCACGTCAAGTATGGACTTACTCCCAGGTAAATGTATGTGTGGGGAACCTGTGGCCCACCAGAAGTTGCTGAACTATTCTGTCACTCTTGACTATGGCTGGGTGGTATATTGCTATATCATCCAAAAACCAACTCTGTTTTTGTTTTTTCCCTCAACACTCTTTTCACGATTTGTTTGTGCAAGATGTCCAGATTCACTTTGTGTGAAATTTGGTGATAACATAATACTTCTGAGAAACTAAATGCAAAACAGAGAGGTTGTAGCCTCCCATCAAGACGTCTTTACTAAACTCATTTGGCATATTTCCTAAGGAACCTATGCCTACGTTTCACTGAAATAAAGGGAATTAAAACAGGTAACTATCTTTGTTGTTGCCATGGACAGTAAACACTGCACAATTGTTGCTAATGTATTGGGACTTAATTCTGAATAATTAAGATCACAATACATTAGCTGGATCCTAGATTTGTTATATGTCTTATTAATTGGGGTCATAACTGTAGAAATATAAAAAAAATCCTGCTTGATGCAGAACTCTAGTGTGGTTGGTTTACTTTTTTAAAAAAATAATACCCATCTTTTCATGCTTGCTGCCTATGTGCCCCCAGAAAATGTGGGGGTTCATGTTTCTGCTTCAATGTATATATGGCATGCCCATTGCGCCTTGCCAAGTGTGACTTGTCCCTTAGTTTACATATAATGGACATAAGTATTTGGAAAAGTATCTATGTAGTTGTACATTTATATTATTATATTATATTATATTATATTATATTATATTATATTATATTATATTATATTATATTATTATATACTAATGGATATGAACATGTATATGCATGATCTTTGAGCTGATTTCAGCCTTCAGATTATGTTTGTATTATATTTTTTGGGAAAACATAGCAACATGCTAAAATTTAAAATGTCAGTATCTCAGCAAGTGTGGCACTCTTCAGCTGCTTCCATGTGAAAGACAGAGCAGAATTTTGCTATATATATATGCATTTGTTACTGCAAAATCCAATTAACCTTGAATTCCAAACACCTTTGAGGCATGCATCCCACTTTAGCCTTTAGAAACAGAATTGCTTGGGGCATAAGAGGAGGGTCAGAGGTCATGGATGAAAGAAAATTAAGAAGTTTGGAGAAGGTATAATGAAAAGTGTTCTGAACAATTGACTTTGTGGCCAAATTCCCTATGTGAGCACGTGCGGTGCGTGAGAAGCTGAGAGAAAGAGTAGTTATTGTATCTTCAAAGTTGCCTGGTTTCTGTTAAATTCCATGGGAATCATAAGAACTGTTTTCTATTAGGCCCTTTACAAAGAAGAAAGTCCATTACTATAAAAGGAGGAGGAAGCTGCTATTAAGATTACCTAGCAGATAAGAGTACACTGATGAGGCACTGATTCTCCACTGGCTTTTATTGAATGTGACTGTTGGAATAAACATTGTGTTGTGCAATTTCATGAAGGTTAGAAGAAAGTTTAACTAGCAATGTTCAGTTTGTTTTGGATACTGGATGCATCTTTATCTTCCTGCCTAAATTCCCTAAAATTTCAGGATTGTTTTTAACTGCACTTAAAATGCTGTAAAAATAGCAGCAAACATTTCATCTAATTGAGCTGTTCACTTTGCGGGGAGGGATCCCTCAACGCCTGACTGAAAATCTTAAATACAGTGGTGCCTTGGGTTACAAACACTTCGGGTTACAGACTCCGCTAACCAGGAAGTAGTATCTCGGGTTAAGAACTTTGCCCCAGGATGAGAACCAAAATCGTGGGGTGGCAGTGGGAGGCCCCATTAGCTAAAGTGGTACCTCAGGTTCAGAACGGTTTCAGGTTAAGAATCGACCTCGGGAACGAATTTAGTTCGTAACCAGAGGTACCACTGTATATGACAAGTATGGAACTGTAGGGAAACAACAAACACAAAAACAACAGAATGAAAATGCTCTGGGTGGTTTTCAGTGCTAGTCTTCCTCAGAGTAGGCCAATTGAAGTTAATGAGCACGGTGAATTTAGGTTTATTAATTTCAGAGGGTCTACTCTGAGTAGGGTTTAGCTGAATACAATCCATTATTTATAACACAATCCAGCCAAACATGAATGATTTAAGATCTCAAGTCTTTAAATAGGAGAGAATTAAGCATGTGCTCAATTAAAGCTCATGCTTAATACTCATATTAATTAGTAATACCTGCAAGTGCTTAACTTTGTATAGATTATTTATTCATGTGAGCATGTAGCCAAAGGAACAAGTACATTGTAAAACATACTCATACCCATTGTTGGTGAGTTTACACATCCCTTTCCATTTTTTTTCCTTGTACAGTTAGATATGCACAATTTACTTTGTAGTATGATACTTGGACTGAGGCCACTGCTATTTGACCAGTCACTCCCCCTCCTCCCCTTTCCAATGAATTTCAAAACTTTGTTGAACCTTGCAGTAAAATGTAAGGATATTGCTCAATAAAAATAAGTTTATAGGAAGACATGGTTGGAATTAATAACTGTTGGCAGTGGCTGGAACCTTGTCCCACTGTTCCTTCAATCAAACAAACAAATGATAAAACCCCATGCCTTATCACAAAAGCCCCCACGGTTTCAAAGGCAGTGTAATTGTGGCACAAAGGTGGCAAAACAAAGCCTCTCTGGTGAAAGAGACGCTCACTGTGTAGTTCTTTTGCATCTCGCCTTACTGGATCCCAGATATGAAAGTGGTGATAGCCTGTTTGCCTTTCAGTTTACCAAAATAACCTTCACTCTTACCACCTGCATTGCTTGTGGTTTCCTGCTGGTGAGAACTATCTCTGTAAAAACAGGCTAGCAGCGAAGCAAATTGTGCAGAAATCATAATTACTGCAGTTCTGTGTTGAGTGGGTAATAGTATTGCAAAGGTAGCTATTGTTCGGCTTTCTGATAAAAAAAAATTGAGCACCAAGTTGGTGACTCAGAACAGTCACAACAGGGGTTTAATTAAAGCCATTCTCACAGTCCCTTTCCCCTCTTAATGGGTCATAGAAAGAAATCACATTCTCTTCTGTTCAACTGTTTTTGTATAATATGAGGAGCCTCTTCACAATATCTCTGAGATATTTTTGATGCCCACTGTGAATTAAAACTACAAATCAAGCTGAGAAGGGGGCGGGGAGAGATCCACCTTGAGACATTTCTAGTGAGGAATTTCTGTTTCTTTATTAAAGAAGGAACCCCACTGTCCAAAGTGACTCATCCGTTGAAAGCCTCCAGTGCTATTAATTTTTTCTAGAAAATTTCCCAATTTGTTTTTCTGGAAAACTCACATGGTTGCAATCACAGACACAGGTCCTGAATGAAAATCAGTTCCTGGGAAGCAGCAGTGAGTGAGGGCTATTGCCTTCAAGTTCTGTGTGTGCATTTCCCAAAAGAGTTGGCCACTAGAAAACAGGATGTTGGCTTAGATCAGGGGTCTGCAACCTTTAAGACAAAAAGAGCCACTTGGACCTATTTCCGAAGGAAAAAAAACTGGGAGCCGCAAAACTCGTCATTATAAAAATAACTTTTTTGTCACTTTTTAAATTATTTCTTTGTGTGACCCCTCAGAATTACTCCTCCTCATAGAAATAAACGTTAAATTAGCAAGTTACCTTGTGTGTGTGTGTGTGTGTGTGTGTGTGTGTGTGTGTGTGTGTGTTCTTCAAAACAGTGACCAGCGTACATGCCCCCTTGATAGCGTGCATGCCATCTTGATAGCTCAGCTGGTTAGGGTGTGGTGCTGATAACACCAAGGTTGCAGGTTCAATCCCTGTATGGGACAGCTACATATTCCTGCATTTCAGGGGGTTGGACTAGATGATCCTCAGGGTTCCTTCCAACTCTAGAATTCTATGAATCTATGAATCCCCTTTCAATGCAGTGACCAGCGTACATGCCCCTTACAATGTAGCGGGTGGGCGGGAAGGTGACGTCGGGACGATGCGTGCCTAACACACGCACCGCCCCATGCGACGTCACAGCCAGTACAGCGCCCGCCACAGTGGGGAGTGTTGGGGCACACAATGTGCCTCCTCCCCTCACTAGTATCCGCCCCGGAGCCGCGGCAAAGGTGTAAAAGAGCCAAATGCGGCTCCGGAGCCACAGGTTGCCGACCCCTGACTTAGATGAATCTTTGATCTAATCCATCAGGTTTCTTGTTATGTTATTAACAGCGTTACTGAGTACCTGAGATCACTGGCGGAGGAAGAGGAGTGCGGGGGGAGTGCACCACCCCTAGTAGCACGATCCTGGTTGGGTGCCATTGCGGCTGCCCCCCTGCCTGCGCTGGGCACCACGCCCCTGCAGGCGGCATGCCCCACCCCAGGATGCGGGCCACGTCCCCCGGTGCCGGAGCATGAAGCTCCACCACTGCCTGAGATACCACTCAAGAGACTTTCCCCAGCCCCTCTCTAGCCCATATCCAGAGGCAGATTTATGGCAGTGCAGCCAGTGTTAATATCTTTCTGGAAAGTTAGCCTTGGTGAAGACTTGACGCTTTCATCCCCAAAGAAGTTTTTGATTTGAGTTTCCATTGAAATGAGGCTGCATTTTAATGTTGTATTTTAATCTTGTTTTTAAGTTGCATTTCAATCAATTTGTTTTTATGTCGGGTGTTAGCCACCCTGAGCCCGGTCTTGGCTGGGGAGGGCGGGATATAAATAAAAATTATTATTATTATTATTATTATTATTATTATTATTATTATTATTATTTTATTATTTATTAAATTGTGGTACTCAGAAGCAGACACAGTACTACAGGTGTGGTCTGACTAAGGCAGAATAGAGTTCCCTTTATCTAGACACTATACTTCTGTTGATGCAGTCTAGAATAGCAATAGCTATTCCTCCCCATTCCCTGACCATGTTGCAGGGTCTGTACCAGTGACCTTTTTGCTTGCAGTGTCCCATTACTTCTACTTATCTTAATAGGGCTTCCTTAAAGTCCCATTTGTTATGTCACTTATTATTCGTTTCCCAAACAGCAGCCTGCATCGAAAGTGCATATGAGCATCATCAATTTACTCGTTTGTTTACACAGCAATGTAATAGCAGCAGCATCCTGTTGCTTCTGTT
The DNA here is from genome assembly GCF_964252035.2 of Podarcis erhardii. NCBI lineage: Eukaryota > Metazoa > Chordata > Lepidosauria > Squamata > Lacertidae > Podarcis > Podarcis erhardii. The sequence goes on along the minus strand of NC_138499.1, from coordinate 75,714,831 downwards.
TTCCAGGTTAGAAAAAAACACCAATTTATTTTCTTCTCTTGGATGCATTTATTATATTAAATTAGCATTTGGTTCCATGTGGTACAATTTAAAAACACTTTCCTCTTCTTCCTAATTTTTGTTTGTTAATAATTGCTCTGCCAAATGAATAAATAATACAAAAACATAAAAAACATAAGCACTCTCTACAAACACATTTATTTTATTACAGTTGTACCTTGGAAGTCGAACAGAATCAGTTCTGGAAGTCCATTTGACTTCCAAAACATTTGAAAACCAAAGCACGGCTTTTGATTGACTGTAGGAAGCTCCTACAGCCAATGAGAAGCCACAGAAGCCCTTTCAGATATTCGGCTTCCAAAAGAACATTAAAAAACCTGGACACGCACTTTTGATTGTTCAGGAGCTGATTTGTTCAGGAGCCAAGGCTTTCGAGATTCAAGGTACGACTGTAATAGAATAAATGTGTTTGTAGAGCGTGCTTATGTTTTTTATGTTTTTGTATTATTTATTCATTTGGCAGAGTAAGAATATAAGATCAGACAAGAAGTTCATCTAGTGCAGTATCCTTTTGCTAAAAATGACCAGATAGTTGCTTCAGCGAAGCTGACAAGAAAGCCGCAAGAGCAACAGTCCTTTTGTGTCTCCCTATCCTTTGGTGTTCTATGACTTAATTTGCATGTGAGCTGTACCACTCCTCCCTTAACACCCCATACATCATGTAGGGGACACATCATGCTCCTTCCAGGGTAGTTTGTCCACCTTTGGTGTCACCCTGCACTTAGCTCTCACCTGTGGCTTCTAGAAGTTGTTGGCATGTGACAGCAGCCACACCCCAGGAAATGGCTTTGACTGGGTGACTAAACCAGGTGAGGGGAGCCAATGGGTCTAAAACCCTCTCTGAGTTATGGAATTCTCCTGCATATGAAGACAGGCTGTGGTGGATTGAGTTGACAAGACCAATAGTGGGGCTAATGTCAAGAAGGCATTTGCACGTCAAGGCCCCGGCGCACCCCCCAAGAATAATAAAAACACATTGACACAGAATTTTAGTTTAAAGGGTAATGGGCAAAATTTAGGCCACAGCTTTATTGATTGCAGAAATGTGAGTGGTATTGGCTTAGGCATTGGCAATAACTATATCTGACTCCTGCCCACCTTGCAGGAAATCTGGAAGGGTAAACCACCAAAAGAGGGAGCTCCGTTGATGACTAGCAACTGAAGGTCACCCTGGGGTTCCCGCTGGGTCATGGCATGGCAACCTCTCCCCCGGCGGACTTCGAATAAAATCCAGACCTGCGGATTCCTTTAACGGAATACCCTTGTACCTGGAGGGGCAGGTGATGGCTGCACCTCCCCTCCCCCACATCTCCCTAAGCCAATGCTTAACTGCCAAACCTTACAAAGCTGTGACGATTGCTAAGAGGTAGGCAAAAACCAAATGGCCAGAGCCAATCTGCCAGATGGAAAGAAATCCTACCCAGCCCCTGTTCCAAAACAGGTGACCAACTGAAGTCCAGAGTAAGGGCAAAGCAGACACCTAAAACACTAAGGCGGGCGGGTGGGTGTTTGGCTGTATGAAGCCAAGTAAAGCCCCCAGCGACATGCCACCGCCTTTTAAATGTCCCCACAATCATGCCACCGCTCTCTGATTGGCCAATAGGCCATGGCGTGGCTCAATCTCCTCCCCCACCCACATTCCATGGATGGGGGGGCACCTCTGGCCCGCGTGCAACTCGGACCCTCAATTAGAAGGATCTGATTTACTGCATGTGTTGCAGAGGGAAGTGAGGGGCTGATGGGGCTCATCAATCTGTGAAGGTAACCTACCTAGGAGCACACTGATCTGAAACCTCTGCTACCTTGTGGCTATACTTATTTCTGAGAAATGATTCTGGAGTGAACCCCAATGAAAGATCTGTACCTTGCAAGACATTTTCATGAGAAGAAAAGGCTAAGGCATAAACCCAACACAAATCCACAGCAGAGTGTTGTACACCTTTTCCCAGCAACTCCTCTAGCCAAGATAGTCCCAGATGTATTGCCCTCGTTTTTCTTTGGAACACATCAGCAAAGCCGGGGGGGGGGCACTATTGTTGTCTGGGCAGCCCAGAACTTCATTTCACACTGCCCTGGCTTGTGCCCTGGAGAGGTCACTTCAGTGCTGCAAAAGCAACACAGAAGACAGCAGTTAGCAGTCTCTGCCATGACTATGGATGCAGTGATTCTCCAGTGCTTTGGCTTCACCACTGATGATGCACTCTGTTATCTTTCAAGACAGTTGGATGCAAAGAACAACAACAGTTTGGACGTAATGCTTCACCAATCTGTTAGTGTGAATGAATGTGTCAGTTCCTGGAGCAAAGATTGCAGCTGCTGCAATTCTCCCTTGGCCCTTGGTTACATATCATAGTACAGCAGCTGTGACCTTCACTCTGAGAATCCACATTAATGGGCACTCTTTAGGTTCAGTCAGTCTACCAGCTGCAGTTACACCATCCAGCCCACATTTAACCATCTTTTCCTCAAGAATATCACGAGGGACTTTGTCAAAAGCCTTACCTAAATCAAGATACACTATGTCCACAACATTCCCCTGATCGACCAAGCTTGTATGACTTGTTTTTGAGAAATCTATGCTCGGTCTTAGTAATCACAGCATTCTTTTTTAAGTGCTCACAGACTGTTCATTATGTGTAGTAGGACCTTTCCTGGTAACAACATCAAGCTGACCAGTCTGTAGTTACCTGGGTCTTCTTTTCCTCGCTTTTTGAAGATGGAAGCAACATTTGCCTGCCTCATATCTGCAGGGACCTCACCTGTTCTCCAGTAATTCTCAACAATTACAGACAGAGGCTCTGAGATTACACCCACAATTTCCTTTAGCTTCCTTGGGTGTGCAGCTCATCAGGCCCTAGAAATCTGAATTCATTTAAAGTAGCTTGATGTTCCCTTACCACCTTTTCTCCTCTATCTTGGGCAGCTCAATCTATGCATCATTTACTCTGTTATCACCAGTTTGGGCACTGTTTTCCTTTTGGCTGAAGGCAGAGGCAAAGTAATGTATTTTTCGCTCTATAGGATGCACTTTTTCCCCTCCAAAAAGTAAGGAGAAATGTGTGTGTGTCCTATGGAGCGAATACAGGCTCCTTGGCTTCCGCGATAGCAATGCGAAGCCTCTGAAGCGCAGAGGGAGCGCTCCCTCCACGCTCCGGAGGCTTCGTGTTGCTTTGGCTGAAGCTTGGAGCCTTCGGAGCACAGTGCGAGTTCCCGCTGTGCTCCGCAGGCTTCAGGTTCCTTTTGCTGAAGCTGGGAGAGCAAGACTCTCCCGGCTTCAGCAGAGAGGGAGAGCTGTGCAGCGCCCCTTCAGCCAAGCAGGAGGAGAAATGGAAGGGGCTCCGTTTCTCCTGCCACTTCGCTGAAAGAGCGCTGAGCAGAGAGGGGGAGAATTTTTTTTTCTTGTTCTCCCCCTCTAAAACAAGGTGCGTCCTATGGTCCGGTGCATCCTATACAGCAAAAAATATGGTAGATATTCTCTCTGTCACCCAATAGCATTTCTCCATGCAGAGGACCTACTACTGACTTGTTCGTCCTCTTATTTCTAACATAGCAAAAGAAACTTTCATTATTATTTTTAATCTCTCTTGCAAGCGGGAACTCATTCTGAGCTTTGGCCTGCCTGACCTTCTCCCTGCAGCTGTTGGCTACTTATGTGTATTCATTTGTGATTTCCCCCATTCTTCCTTTTCTTATACATCCCCTTCTTAAACCTCAGCTCATCTGTAAACTCCTTATGCAGCCACACTGGTTTCTTTAGATGCTTCCTGCTTTTCTTTCTTATTGTTTGCATTTGTGCCTTCAATATTTCAATATTTCACCTTTAAGATACTTGCATCCCTCTTGAACTCCCTTCTCTGAGTATTTCTGTGACCATGGGATCTCACCCAGAAGTTCCTTAAGCTCTTTGAAATCAGCTTTCTCAAAGTCCAAACTGCATATCCTACCACACTCAGAATAGTATCAGCCAATGTAGAGAAGATGCACTGGAACTACTCTCACACTTCCCTTTTTTAAATCAATGAATGTTTTACTTTCAAGGAAATATGGTGAAAATAAGGCTGCAGGGATCAGTATTCTTTTGCATTGTGCCTGAAATGCAGCTCAATAATTTTATTTAACTACTAATTAAAATTAGTGGCATGCTTTACTCTTATACTCAATAAGAAATCTTTTGGCGGGACATAACTGAAGTACACATGCAGTTTTAATTCAGAAATATTGTATCTCAGCTATGAGAAGGTTAGGAAACAACAATCTGGTCTCTCAAACTTGGGCTTCCTTGAAACAGATTCTTCCTTCAGCAGCTATTTATATCATTTACTCAGGAGTGGATTGAAACATCTGCCTGATTTGTTAATTTCATTTTAATTTACCCCAAGGGAAGAATAAGTTGATAAAACTGTGCCCCCTTCCTCTTAGTCTACTTATACTTCCCCATTAGTATGATGAACAAATGAAAAGAGAACAAGAAATTAACCTTAGAGCATAGCACATGCAGCACATCGGTGGAGGTTTTGACGTACAAAATTAAACAACACACACACACACACACACACACACACACACACACTTTTCTAGCCTAGATTCACTTAAAATCTCTGCAGGTTTCCACATCAAAGTTTTTCATGGTTGAAGGCCATCGCACTGCAGTGGGCTGAACTATTCAGAAAGGTTACCTAATCTGAGAGAGCCATGTTTTCTTCCCATACTGCCTGTGGGTCACAAGAAGTCTGCGGGGAGGCCATGAGGCGAGGTTGGCATTCATTGAAGCACTGATCTTTCTAGCCTGGTGTCTGATCTGCTCTTATTGGGATTTTCAAAGGAAGATTCATGGGTGTGCTTTGAAATCTTCTGGCTCAAGGAGTTACTGAAGTCTTCTGCCAACTAGGAACAGTGGTCTAGGATCATTGTCTAAAGATGCCTTTCCTCTGTAATAATGATCAAACGATGTTGGATTGTGAAGTTACTTAGAGAGTTTCATTTAGAAACATTTGAGACAAGACTAGATAAGGAGAATAACACGTAGATAAGTACCTATTCTATGCAGGTGGCTGGATTAAGGTATACAAGAGGGATTCATTTTTTTTTATTCAGAACTTTAGATAGTGGAATCCTGGTGTCACATAACCACATATATTTATATAATAAAAGCAACACCAGACATTTATATGGAATTTTTTAGCATTCAAAGAGTTTCACAGGCATAATCTGGTTATATCATTACAGAGCATTCTACATTTCCAAATAAAAAAAATCTGATAAATCTAAGATCAAATGCTGTTATACTTGGAGAGGGATTCAAATTCATTTCCATGGCTTTTTGGATACATTATTGTTGTTGTTGTTTAGTCGTGTCTGACTCTTTGTGACCCCATGGACAGAGCACGCCAGGCACTCCTGTCTTCCACTGCCTCCCACAGTTTGGTCAAACTCATGCTGGTAGCTTTGAGGACACTGTCCAATGAGTGAGCAAATCTGTAAATTGAGCAACCCACATGGCAGATTATTACAAGTGAGTCACTATGATGTCAAACTGCTCAGGCAGAAAACCTTTACCTGGAATAACCTGATTTATTTTCCAGATGTTTTCCCTTCCAGGGCTGACCAGTATACTTATAAGGTATCTTATAAGGATTTATTCATGTATGCATAGGAGCACAGGTTAGATGGAATATGTGTTTCAAATCGGTAATATATGAATTGGCAGAGAACAGCAAATCTTTCATTTTAAATAACTTTCAATTATGAATAGCAGCATTACTTATAAAATAAAATAGGATTACCAAAGTCCATCTAATGTATCCTTATAGCTCTCAAAATGCATGTTTGTTTTATGCTTTTATTTAGGTTTTATTTCAACACTTGTTAAAAGAGGGACTTTTTAACAAAAACAAGGCATGCCAGGGAAAATCACCATTTTAAGATTGTTTATGCCAGGCATCCCCAAACTTGGCCCTCCAGATGTTTTGGGATTACCATTCCCATCACCCCTGACCACTGGTCCTGTTATCTAGGGATGATGGGAGTTGTAGTCCCAAAACATCTAGAGGGCCAAGTTTGGGAATGCCTGATTTATGCTGTTTTAAGCTTTAATTTGGGTCTGGGTTAACGTTTATTGATGTTTAAAAAAAGTTTTGTTTTTTTAATTAACACCTGCACATTGGGCTGAATCCACCAAAGACCTTGAAGAAACAGAATGACCTACATAAATAATTGTTCCCTTCCTCTCTTCCACCCCTGGTCTTCCTGAATATGCTCCTAAGGGTTGAGTAAATTCCCAAAGGAGATGGGGACAGGGAAGTGATGTTTTATGGGGTCACTTACACAAGGGCTTCATTGGATTAAATTGTAAGTGGATACATAAATGGGTATGCAATAGATGCAATTTTTAAATTTTCATTGATACAAAATTGCTACTGTCCTGACAAGTGTCTCATTGCCCCCCCCCCCCTCATTGTTTCTTGACTTTTGGTGCATAGAGGTTGCTACCCATTGTTAGAAGTACCTTATACACACTTTACCTGCTTCCTACTGTGGAGTTTAAATCCAAGGAAATGTTTCATTCATTTTTTTTTTTCATATGGAAATAAGTTTGCTTGTGGGGAGGGAAATGCCTGTGGATTATATCTGTGCTGCTCAGTTAAATCCCAAACCTCTTTGTCAAAGTGAGGAAAACCATGTGAATCTGACTGCTCAAATATCTCAGTGGGCCACAAAGGGTTACACTAGGATCAAAAAAAATTTTTATATGGAAGAGAAGCATGTCACCGTGGAACAACTAATAGATGAATCTGCCTTGAATTTGTCCTGGTTGCAAAAGCAGAAACTCACCCATACTCCAATAGTTTGGTTTTATTTTTGCTGCTGTTTTATCGTGTATTTTTATAGGTTTATGGGTTACTGCATTGTTTTTTTTTCCTGATTTTGTGTTATGCTTTATGCTCTTAAAATTTGTATATCACTTGGAACGCCTTATGCATCAAGCAACTAATAGATATGAATCGATAAGAATAATAGCAAAGATTAATATAGGACCAAAGAATTCAGGTTGTGTACCAAAAATTTTAATGGAGTAGTTCCATTACATTTTTTTTAAAAAAAATTTAGCTGTCATTTTATAACATCCTCCATGACCCACTTAAATATCCACTTCCTTTTCTATGCTGCATTAAATTATAAAAGAAAACATTTTCATATAGCAACCTGCTTTTGATCTCCCTCCTCCAATTGTTCAGACTTCTACCATGATAAACGCCCAAGCTGCATGTGCTAATTTTTTACTATTCCCCCCCCCCCCCCATTCTGATGTGTTTTATCCTTGAAACTGCCTCTTGCCTTTTCTGTAGCTCTAAGGATATATGTATATCAGCTGGTCTTTTCTTGGGAGTGGCAATTTATATTTGGCAAAAACACAATCCTGCCTTTCCAAAATAGCCATTTGGCAGTTCCTTCTTGCATTCCCACTGCTTCTAGCTACTAAATTATCCTTATCTGCTGTTATTTATGCAAGCCCCCACCCACCACTTCCCACCAGTCTCTCACTTTTGAGGAAATGGCATTGATTATCATATTCATGGAAAGAGTAAAAATATAGGTTACCTTTCCAATACCTTAATCTGCAGTAGCTCACACAGTAAAAGTGTGGGCATCTCAGTGTCAAAGACTGAGATGAAAAAGAATGTAAGCAGGCATGAATGGAAATATTATAATAGGGAGAATTTTTTTTCAGACAGTCCCTGGGCTGTTCTAGAAGTTATGGGACATGCACTGATTGGAAATGTTTTCATTTGTGCTAAAAGCAATATCATGTGTAACTGCCCCAATACCATTGTGAACACACATAATCATGAATTTGCAATGAAAATGACATCTGGAGGAACCCTCTATTTTACCCCAGTGACTTTGGCTTGTTCTATCGACTCCCTGCAGCCTTTCAAAAAGGCAATAAATCATCTTCAAATATCTTAAGGGCTGTCACATGGAAGAAGGAACAAGCTTGTTTTCTCCTGTTCTGGATGGTCGGACTCAAACCAATGGCATCAAGTTACAAGAAAGGAGATTCGGACTGAACATGTGGAAAAACTTTCTGACATTAAGAGCTGTTTGACAGTGGAACAGTCTCCCTCGGGAAGTTGTGGACTCTCCTTCCTTGGAGGTTTTTAAGCAGAGGTTGGATGGCCATCTGTCATGAATGCCTTAGCTGAGATTCTTGAATTGCAGGGGGTTGGACTAGATCAGTGTTTCCCAACCTTTGGTCTCCAGCTGTTTTGGACTACAATTCCCATCATCCCTGACGACTGGTCTTGCTAGCTAGGGATGATGGGAGTTGTAGTCCAAAAACAGCTGGAGACCAAAGGTTGGGAAACACTGGACTAGATGACCCTTGGAGTCCTTCAAACTCTAATTCTATATATATTTTTAAAGGATTTGGTCCCCCCCCCAAAAAAAACACTTAGCAGAGTTGTTCCCAAATTTCAAGTAAACCAAAATTCCAAGCTGAAATCGAAGATTCCTGCTCACCAGAGGAATTTCATGTTGAGGTTTGTGAGAAAGCCTCTCCTCCTTACAGAAGGGAGGAGTTGTGAGCGGGAGCCGTTTCCAGCGTTGGCAGGGGGCATTTTGGCCCCTTCCCAGCTGTCCTGGCTGTCACGCCACACCCCCTGGCAGCCAACCAATCAGGTGGAGGCTTGGGAGCGGGGTTTAGCCACACAAATGCATCCGCGGCAACGCTTCCCTTTCATTATGCTGCTGATTTTTGTCGGAGCTTTGAAGTGGACAATTAGTGAGTTGGCAAGAAGCCAAGTTAAGCAAGGGTAAGTGAGAAAGTCTGCTTGGAGATAGGGAAGCCTAGCAACAGGTGGTGATTGGCTAAAAGTTTTCCCTTATAAGCAGTGTTAATGGAAAAATCTGAGGGCTCCCTTGGACAAAAACAAAGACACCAACCAGGATAACTTGGAGCAAAACAGCAGCCTGTAGGCTTGGCCTTTATTGATCTGTTGCAACAGGGTGCTCCCCTCACCAGCAGGAGAGAGGAGAGACCCAGAAAAATGGTGTGCAAGGCCTTATAAAGACTTTTGAAATTGCCACCCTGTAGATCAAGACCACCCCTCAGATACATCATACCTACATCACAAAAAAGGCGGTCTAAACAGAAATTTGAATGTTGTTTTTCTCCTGTCCTTGTTTATCTCCTGTGTGGCAGGTTACTTGATTAGATTGCCTGGAGAGCCTGGCTATTCTTTTGTAATGATACATACTTAGTTCCTGGGCCCAGGTCACAGGCTCACACCCTATTCAAACACAGACATACCCTTAAGACAGGATTTGTGAAGGAAAAGACAATGGGGAGGCTTTCCCAGTTTGACCTTGCAGAGAAAACATTTGCTCAGTTTAGGAATCAAAATGGCTTCAGGTCGGTCTTCCTGTGCTGATCTATGTACGTGCAGTTATGAACATTACCATATATCTAAGACCTCAAAATTCCTATCACAGCAGCATGACACAGTAGTTTGGTGTTGGAGTTCAGAGGTTGGCGTGCAGAGTTTGAATTGAGTCTGTGCATATAGTAACTTGTACACAGCTGTGCTATTCTCTGTATAAAATAAAAGCAAATACAAATCAAGTTACTGCTCAGCATGTTATGTTCCTGAGTCGTCATCCTGGACTACACAGACTAAGCAGTCAGTAGGAGAGTTTTTGGTTGAGATCCATCAACATTTCAATGGAACTGTAAAGGGTTGCAAATAAGGGTTGTGAACTTTCTCAGAAGCACCCCCACCCAAATGCTGCTCTTCAAGCTGTGTGACTGATGCCATCATTGGCTGACAAGAGACTTGGGACTTAAGAAGTTACTTGAGCCTCAAACTCCAGAGCTTTGGAACTTTATCACATTTGCTTGCTCAGCGAGAATGGAGAAATGGAGTGTAAACAATGTAACCTTGCAATGATCATGAGACTTTTCCCTTGTGTGTCAACAGTATGGAACAAATAATCACAGAGGCACTCAACACTGATAGCTGCAGCCTGCTGACCATCTTTGAATGGTTCAGGTTAACATATAATAAATATCCTATTGACCTGAATTGAACAAGTACCCCAGGATCAAAAGAACTATGCAACTGCTTCCACCCAACGGGACTTTGTTACCTAAAGAGCAACCTGCAATCTTTTGGCAGACTTTCAAAGCCTGTTTGCATAAACTCCAGTTTTTCCTGATTACCTGCTACTTGTCCCTGGTAGAAGAACATTGCGTGGCGAGGCCCTGGCCCCGCGGTTCCCTGAGATAATAAACACACGGACATGAATGTTTAGGTTAATGGGATAAAATAGGCCACTACTTTATTGGTTACAGATGTGAGCGGTTTGGCTTAGGCATTGAGTGAAACTGGATTATATCCTGACTCCCTGTCTGCAGGGAGTCTCATAAGGGTAAACCACCAGTAGGGGGAGCCCTATGGTATACATCAAATCGGGGCACCCCCAGGGTCCCTGATGGGGTCGTGCCATGGCCCTAGCCCATGCCCAGGCTTCAGACAGGAACCACACTCCCCACATCCCTTTAAAGCAGTAGTTCTCAACCTGTGGGTCCCCAGATGATGTTGGACTACAACTCCCATCATCCCTGACCACTGGTCATGCTGGCCAGGAATGCAGGATACCCTTAACAAGGTGGGGCAGGTGGAGGCAACAACCTCCCCTCCCATAAACAAGGCTTACCCAATGCCTAACCTTACAAAGTTGTGATGTGGCCGGGAGTCCCAATGACACAGGCCGTATCCCTCCACCCACAGTCGGGTTACTGGGAGGCCTGGAGGCCCTCCCGCAACACCACCCCCTGGGGAAGGGGAGGGGACCTGTATAAATTGAAGCATGACTTTAAAAAGCATCACAAAAAACACACCAGGTATGGCTGAACCCAAGGAAAACTAAAAAGGAATGGAAATTGGCTGTTCCATCCACTTAACAATAAGGCCAACTGAACTTAAAAGGATTTGTCTCTGCATTGACGTGCATAGCTTTATGCTGCTTAATACTAATATTTCATTATTTAAGTAGTGTGTTTTACAGGAAATCGGGGGGAAATTAGGAAAACCAATCTTCCCATGAGTGAAGGGACAAGGCTAGATGTTTCAAGCTATGCTGAAAGCATTGTTATAACAAGATTGATTTTTTTTTTACACAAAGCACAAAGAGAGGGAGTGGTGAAAAATTTGCCTCATTATCTCTTAAAAGGTAGCCTTCGTGGGGATAATGGTGGAATTGTTAGTTTCTGTGTTGAATAGACTGACACATCATGTTGTGATACAATTAGCGCAGCCACTTAGAAGAGATATTACTGTAAATTCATAATATGGCTAATTTTGCTGGTGTGTTTATAAAGACATGAACAACAAAAACAAGTCAGACGAGGTATCTTTGTTTTGCTTTGCTTTGTTTTGTTTGTATATAGCTTTTCTCTTTTGTGTTTTTGTTTTTGATGTCTTGCTTGTATTCTTGATGGTAAATTAGTGTGTATATGCACACACAGGGGAGTGTGTGTATGTGTCACACACATACACATCAATTGTTCACTATGACCTTTGGGCCACAGTGAAATCAACAACATTCATTCATAATAACTTCAACAACAAAGAAACCATACATTTTATTAGATGAAATGCACACTACATTCCACTGTAATGTTCTATGGAGGGGGTGGGTTGAGATCCAATCAATTGCTTTTCTCTTCACAAGAAGAGATTGAGTCCAGTTTGTTTGAGAAATGCAAACATGCTTTGTTTTGCAACTATTCATTTTGCCTGGAAGAGAAGAAGATAGTATCATTGTAGTCAAACTTTAAATATTGCTCCTGCTATAGCAAAGTCATCAAACTTTGCATCATTAACTGTTCTGCTTACCTGGCTTTCAATACTAATTATCTGAAATACAGGTGAATCACACTATGTCTTAAAATAGAATTAATGAGCATTCCCATCGAGAATGCAATTGGCTAGATTATTAAACAGCATCTGTGTTCTGTCAATTATGGTAATTTCACTGTTTTAAAGAGCATTTTACATTTCCTGGTGGGAATATAACTGTGCCCAGCATATGTTTATTAAGCCACTTAGCAAACAGAGTTTTATTAATGAATCTTCAAGTTAAACTATTCCATTCTGTACTTTTTAATTAGAGACTGTAAGCCATAGTATACGCGTAAAGTGAATGGCCATAGATGTACTGAGTAAACACAGATACTTTTGATAACATTACTCTGTTACGTAGTAACTTGATTGAAGATATGATAGGTATCATCATAATGGATAATGGGCTGTAACCTAGTAATGTGAATTTTGTGTATGATACTGCACCTCTTAGCTAACTAGAAACATGTAGCGGAATAAGCATTCAACAACAAAAGTCTCTTTTTAGCTTTAACTGATGAAGCTTTCCTAATAAGGCCTCTGAGAGTTGGCTCACACAAACAAACAATGCTTATTTTCTCCACATGATCATTTAGTCAAGTTAGAGTTACCGCCAAATATTGTCAAAAGTGAAATTCAAGGTTAATTAGCAGATGAAGATGACCATTTGGGGAAGGCATTACCTTCACTGAATTTATATTCCAGCCCGAATGTGATCATTTCTCACATTCACCTATGTCTGACCAATTCAGTTATTTGAGTGGTTATTGCTATCAAGAAATGACCTGTATGCATGCCAAAGGGGGGGGGGGAGTTTGTAG